>NC_045438.1:100321169-100464731 GCF_002776525.5 Piliocolobus tephrosceles | reverse complement strand
AGGCTGGAGTACAGTGGCCGGATCTCAGCTCACTGCAAGCTCCGCCTCCCGGGTTCACGCCATTCTCCTGCCTCAGCCTCCCGAGGACCTGGGACTACAGGCGCCCGCCAACACGCCCGGCTAATTTTTTGTATTTTAGTAGAGACGGAGTTTCACCGTGTTAGCCAGGATGGTCTCGATCTCCTGACCTTGTGATCCGCCCGTCTCGGCCTCCCAAAGTGCTGGGATTACAGGCTTGAGCCACCGCTATGGCTTTAAAGATTAAGGATTCTTGCTTTAAGTTCAACCCACGACCTCTTTAATGAGTTAAAAACATCAGGATACAAAATAGCAGACTTCATCACTGAAAAAAAATAACCCATCTAATTCAGAAAGTCTGTTTCTCTCAAAAAAAAAAAAAAAAAAAAAAGTTCTCTGTGCCAAAACATGTGAAACCCTTGTTGAATCTCAATCCTGTGCATTCACTTTATGCCCCCAGAATGTGTTTGGAATAATGGAGCATCAGGTTAACTATAGCTGAACCAATGACCAGAAAATGTCTTCCACCAGCATCACACTTTTTAAATCTTGACCTTATTTAAGAGAAGGGATGAGAGATGCCCAAGTAACAACTGAAATTAAGCCACTCCCCTTCATTTGAGAACAGATAATCTAACGCCATGGATTCTTCTTCATCCCAACCAAGTCATTCTTTTAATCAATTAAAAGCAGAGACTAATGCACTAAGGTGAAACTCTTACCTGTGTGTAGCAACAGTATTGCAACATTCCCTGATTATTGTCAGGCCTTAAGACTCAGATTCTGCTCCGATTCCTCAGTTGACTATCTTTCCAATTAATACAAAATCTTTATGGGCTTGGATCAATTTTAAACTTGCAGTTCATTTAGCAGAGGCCCACATATTTTTCAATATACTTTTCAGTCTCATTCTAAAAGCCATCTTGCCCTATCCATACTTCCTTGCCTAGATCTTAGCTATACAGAAAGAGAGCTCAGAACCATTGTTGCTGTAGATCCGACTCTTAAATATTACCTATTAACCAGATTCATTGCTTCCCGCCTAACTGGATGTTCTAATAATAATGACTTGCAGAATTTGTTAGGTGGCAGTAGAGTATTCTTATTGGTTAGTTCTCCAGTTCCTCCCTTTGCCCCAGGCCTGGAGTATGCCTCTATTATAATATTCTCCCATGCTTTTGGGCTTCCAGAGTGCCCAAGTCTGAATATATCCAAGCAAAAATAGTATTCTTTTGCTGCCACTTACCAGCTGTGAGATCTTGATATGTTTACATATTATTCCTGTGACTCAGTTTTCCAATTTGTACAGAAGAGGATAATAATACTTTATCTGCCTATTCAACAGATTTTCTATGGATGAAACAAGACTGTGGTGTTATTCATTAAATGCTTTTTAATTATAAACTAATGTACAAGTTACAGTATATAATCATGATGCTAGTGATTCACAGATGGATATGTATATAACTTCATATAATACACTTTATTAGAAATAGAATCTTTGGTGTGTCAACTTTAATGTTAAATTTTAGTGTTTCTTAATGTCTCAGGCAAAACAAGGACTAGCTAATGCATTATTTTCTCAGAGAAAAATATCATGTGACTATTATTTCTAATTTTTGTGTACCTTGTCACATTTTATATAAGCCTGATTCACTTGTCATTTTCAACATGTAGGTGACTGTGGTGACAGCATAGTCAGCTTTGTAAAAAATGCATTCAAACCTATTGCTCTGGACAAAGGCCATCAACATACATTTAAATCATAAAAAGTGGATTGGATACTGGACAGTCTAGTCCAAAGACTTGTCACCTTAGGTGAGCATAATACTGGAAGGGCCCTAAAGCTGCAAGATGTTATCTTTTGAGACATACTTTTTTGGATAATTAATTTTCTTATTATTTACCATTCTATTGCTGTCTTGCTTTTGCTCACTGACCTTGGTCACTTTTACTAATAACTTGTTTTTCTATCTAATTTATTTTGCTTATACCTTTCAATGGTAGATATTTTTAAAATATGTGTAAATTTATTTGTAATAGCATAGCATCATAATTTTATACAAAGTAACTAGGTAGGATTACTTGACAAAAGTATATATTTGAAAAAAAATTCTGAATACTACTAAGTAATATAAAATGACAGTGGTTGATGAATTTCCAATGCTAAGTGTACAGTACTGATTATATTCCTGAAAAGCAGGAATTTGTATTGCTAAACCTTCTATGCCAAGACTTTTCAGATATACTAACAATAGAACCTGTATTTATTGAGCTCACTCATTTTAAGTTAAACAAGTATTGAATACTGACAGATTAAATATACAGTTACAAAGAATCATTCACTTGCTGAACCCTTATTTTAAAAAGGAAAATTTTAGAAAAAAACAGTGAAACTTAAAACATGTTGTAAGAGAGAAAAGAAAGTAAGCTCGCATTTATCAAGAGGCATTGTAATAGTCCGTTTTCACACTGCTGATAAAGGCATACCTGAGACTGGGCAATTTACAAAAGAAAGAGAGAGGTTTATTAGACTTACAGTTTCACATGGTTGGGGAGGTCTCAAAATCATGGCAGATGGTGAAAGGCACATCTCACATGGTGGCAGACGAGAGAAGAGGGCTTGTGCAGGGAAAGTCTCCTTTTAAAAAATCATCAGATCTCATATGACTCATCCACTATCATGAGAACAGCATGGGAAAGACCCACCCCCATAATTCAGTCACCTCCCACGACATGTGGGAATTGTAGGAGTTACAATTCAAGATGAGATTTGAGTGGGGACATGGCCAAACCATATCAGGAATATTCATAAATGGGGAAATAAAAGAGATTAAATTTAAGATTTGGTTGTTATGGCCTATGGGGCACAGGATCAGGAGACAAAACTCACAGGTAGAAGAATGTGGAAAATATCATTGGAAACATCTTCATGAAAGTCTGGAACTCCAAAGGGCTCCTGTGTAAGAGCAAAGTAAAAATAACACCTATTATAAACTACAAGAAGAAAAAATTACCTGTCTCAAATCTTGGCATTGAATTGAGTGAAAAACTCTCCTTTGGTTTATAACCATGAACTATTCTTTATTTAAGTTTGAGGAAACTCAAATTTCTTTCACAGGTTAAAAATAAAGTCAAGTGGGAAGCCATGTTCAAGTTGACAAAGTGGTTGCAGCCACTCAGCACACTGATCAGTCTGGCACCCCACCCCCAAAGAAGCCACAGTTGAGTCAGCAAAGCAGCTGTGCCCCCTCAGTGCCTGAACTGATGTGGCACAATCTACCTTGCACCACAAATACCACAAAGCCCTGCAGCCACTGTTGACACAGATTACAGCTGAAGAAGCTGCACAAATAGTACACTACTACACCCACCCAGAACCAGAGCCTACCTACCCTACTCAAATGATATCCTAAGACGCATCTGCAGATGATAGTGTTTCCTTATAAAACACACTTTATGAAATTGGAAGAGGTGTTTTTTTACCCTGTCTGCATGGATATAAATGCTAGGGCACAAGAAACATGAAAAAGCAAGAAAACTTGTCACCACAAAGGAACATAATGTTTTTCCAGTAACTGACCCCAAAGAAATAGAAATTTATAAATCATCTGAAAATGAATCCAAAATAATGATCTTGAGAAACTACAACAAGATACAGGAAAACACAGATAGATAATTCAAGGAAATTAGAAAAACAATTCATGGTCTAAATGAGAAATTCAACACATAAATAAACGTAATGAAAAAGAACCAAGCAGAAACTTTGGAACTGAAGAATTCAATGAATGAAATAAAAAATGCAACTAAGAACTTCAACATCAGACTAGATCAAGCAGAAGAAAGACTCTCTGAATTTGAATACATGTCTTTTAAAATAACCCAGGGGAATAAAAAAGAAAAAGAATGAAAAAGAGCAAAGTTTAAGTCCACTGGACTTATGGGACACAATTAAGTGAATAAATTTTGGCATTATGGGAGTCAGAGAGGAAAAAGAAATGAAGAATGGCACAGAAGTCTTATTTAACAAAATAATTGCTGAAAATGTCCCCAAGTCTTGGGAGAGATATGGACATCCAGATCTGCTGAAGCTCAAAAGTACTCAAATAGATACACCCCAAAAGTGTTCTTGCCTAGGAACATTATACCAAACTATCAAAACCCAAAGACAAGGAAAGAATTCTAAAAGCATCAATAGAAAAGCATCAAATCTCATACAGGGGAATTGCATTAGACTATTAGTGAGGTTTCACAGCAGAAAATTTGCAGGCTAGCAGAGAATGAGATGATATATTTATAGTGCTGAAAGAAAAAGACATGTTCTAGAAAAGAATACTATACCCAGAAATACTATCTTTCAGTTACAAAAGATATATAAAGTCTTTCTTAAACAAGCAAAAGCTGAGGGAATTTATAACCACTAGACTGACATTAAGAAATTATTAAAAGAATGCTTCTACTGGAAGAGAAGGAACAATAATTACAAACACAAAAACATATAAAAGCATAAAACTCACTCATCAAGGTAAATTCATAATCAAATTCATGACACTCCATTATTGTGATGGTGATGTATAAATATTTCAAATATCTGGTATACAGGTAAAAAAACAAATGGCCAAACGTAACTATAATAGCTACAATAAGTTATAAAGGAATACACAGGCTGGGCATGGTGGCTCACATCTGTAATCCCAGCACTTTAGTAGGCCGGGTGCGGTGGCTCAAGCCTGTAATCCCAGCACTTTGGGAGGCCGAGACGGGCGGATCACGAGGTCAGGAGTTCGAGACCATCCTGGCTAACACGGTGAAACCCCATCTCCACTAAAAAATACAAAAAGCTAGCCAGGCAAGGTGGCTGGTGCCTGTAGTCCCAGCTACTCGGGAGGCTGAGGCAGGAGAATGGCGTAAACCAGGAGGCGGAGCTTGCAGTGAGCTGAGATCCGGCCACTGCACTCCAGCCCAGGCGACAAAGTGAGACTCCGTCTCAAAAAAAAAAAAAAAAAAAAGAGGCCAAGGTAGATGGATCACAAGGTCAGGAGATTGAGATCATCCTGGCCAACACAGTGAAACCCTGACTCTACTGAAAAAAGTACAAAAACTTAGCTGGGCATGGTGGCACACATCTGTAGTACCAGCTACTCAGGAGGCTGAGACAGGAGAATCACTTGAACCCAGGAGGCGGAGGTTGCAGTGAGCCAATATCACACCACTGCACTCCAGCCTGGGCCACAGAGTGAGGCTCCATCTCAAATAAATAAATAAATAAATAAATAAATAAATAAATAAATAAACAAACAATATAAAAAATGTAAATTTTTGCAAGAAAAATACAAATTGTATGTGTCTAGGGGGTAAAAGTCTAGAGCATTTGTATGTTACCTAAATTAAATTGCTACCCACATAAGATAATCTATTTTAATGATGAGATGTGTAATGTAAGTCTCAGAAAACACAAAGTAAAAAATGACATTACATACACAAACAAGAAAGAGAAAAGAATCAAAACAGCAGTATAGAAAAATTACCAAATGACAAATGTATCCATGAAGAGGGGGAAAAAAGGAACACAGGATCTACAAAACAACCAGAAAATAATTAACAAATTGATAAGATTACATTTTTACCTATCAAAAATAACTTTGAATATAAGTAAATTAAATTTTCCAACCAAAAGGCACAGTGACTAAATGAATTTTTAAAATGAGATATAACTATATGCTGCCTAGAAGAGTCATTTTTAGCTTTAAGGACACACATAGGCTGAAAATAAAGGGATTAAAGAAAATATTTCATGCAAGCACTTACAAAAATAAAGCAGGAGTGGTTATACTTACATGAGATAAAAAAGATTTCAAGTCAAAAACTATTATAAGAGTCAAAGATAGTCATTATTTAATGATAATGATTCCATTTATCAAGGAAACATAACAAACATAGATATATATGCTCCCAACATTGGGACATCTAAATATATAAAGCAAATATTAATGGACATAAAGGAAGAAACAGATAACAATACAATAATAATATGAGACTTAAATACCCCTCTTTCAACAATGGTCAGACAACATTAACAAGGAGACACTGGGCTTGAACTGTACTTTAAACCAAATGGGTCTGACAGACACACATAGAACTTTTTATCCAACAGCAACAGACTGTACACCCTTTTCTAGTGTACATGGAACAGTCTCCAGAATAGAACATATGTTAGGCCACAAAACAAGTTTTAACAAATTCAAGAGGATTCAATCTGTATCTATATTGTTTTTGACAACTGTATGTAACTAGAAATCAATAACCAAAATTCTTGGAAATTTTCCAAATGCATGAGAATTAAGCAACATGTTCCAATGAGCCAAAAAAAAAAAAAAAAAAAAAGAAAAGAAAAAAAGAAAAGAAAAGAAAAAGAAATACCAAAAGGAAATGTTAAAATATCTTGGGATATAAATGCATACATTAAAAAAGAAGATACATTTCAAATAAATAACCTTGAATTATACTTCAAGAAGCAAGAGAAATAATAAAATATCAAGCCTAAAGTTAGCAGAGAGGAAGAAATTATAATAAAGAATAGAACAGAAATAAATCAAATAGCAGAAAAATGGTATAAAAATTAGTAAAACCAAGAGTTGGTTCTTAGAAAAAATGAATAAAATTGCCAAACTTATAGCTATACTAAGAAAGAAAAAGAAAGAAGACTCAAGTAAACAAAATCAGAAAAATAAGTAGAGACCTTACAGCAGATGCCTCAGAAATAAGAATTATAAGGTTCTATTATGAATAGTTATGTCCCAACAAATTGAATAACCTAGAGAAAAAGGATAAATTTGTAGAAAAATATGACCTATCAAGATTGAATCTGGAAGAAATAGAAAGCTTGAGAAGACCAATAACAAATAAAGAGAATGAATAAGTAATTAAAAACCTTCCAATAAAGAAAAAGCCAGGACCAGATGGCTTCATGGCTGAACTCTACCAAACATTCAAAGAAAAATTATGACTAAGACTTCTTCAATTCTTCCAAAAGAAATGGAGCAGAGGAAATGCTTCCAAAGACAGTTCATGAAGCCAGCATCATCTTGATACCTAAGCAAGGCAAATACACTCCACAAGCCAATATCTCTTCTAAAATAAACCCCAGAAACCAATATGTCTTCTAAATATCAATACAAAAATACTCAATAAATGGTAACACACCAAATTCAACAACACATCAAAAAGATTATACATCCTAAACAAGTAAGATTCATCTTGGTCGTGCAAGGCTGGTTTAATATACACAGATCAAACAATATGATATATCAAATTAACAAAATAAAAGATACAAACCACGTGATCATTTAAAGTGTTCAACAAAGTTCAACATTCTTTCATGATAAAAGCTTTTAACACTTAGAGTAGAGAAGGAAAGTTCCCCAACACAATAAAAGCTGTTTATGAAAACCCCACAGCTAATTTTATAATCAACAGAGAAAAACTGAAAGCTTTTCCACTAAGATTCAGAACAAGGCAAGGATGTCCACTCCTTTCACTTCTATTCAATATAGTAATGGAAGTACTAGCAAGAGCAATCAGAAAAGAAAAATGAAATAGAAGGCATTTAAATTAGAAATGAAGAAGTGCAATTCTCACTATTTACCAATGATATAGTTTTATATGTAGAAAACCCCCAAAACTTCACACACACACACACACTGTTAGAGCTAGAAAATGAATTAAAGTTGAAGAACACAGAAATCTACACGCAATTCCAAACAAATAACAACCTAGCTGGAAAAAAATCAGGAAACAATCCCACTTACAATAGCATTTTTTAAAAGTACCTAGGATAAATTTAGCTAAGGAGGTGAAATATTTATACACTGAAAACAATAAAATATTAATGAAAGAATTTGAAGCAGATACAAATAAATGAAAAGGTATCCCATGTTCATGGATGGAAAAAAATATGCTTAAAATGTCCATACTATCCAAAACAATATATAAATTTAATGCAATCTCTATAAGAACTCCAATGGTATTCTTCACAGAAATAGAAAAAACAATCCTAAAATTTGTATGGAACCACAAAAATACCCTGAATAGCTAAAGCAATCTTGAGAAAGTAAAACAAAGTTGGAGGCATTTCATTTTATAATTTAAAATTATATTACAAAGCTATGGCAATCAATACAATATGGTGCTGGCATAAAACAGACACATAGGCTAATGAAACAGAAGACAGTTCCCAGAAATAAATCCAAACATATATGGTCAAATAATTTTTGACAAGGGCACCAGGAGGAAACAATGGGAAATGGATAACCTATTCAATAAATTGTTCTGGGAAAACTGGTTTTCCACCTACAAAAACGTCAAAGTGAAAACTTACCTTACACCATACCAAAAAATCAATTCAAAATAGGTAAAAAACCTAAAACCACAAAACTCTAAGAAGATAACATAGAATATAATCTCTACTTTGGTCTTGGCAATAATTTTTTTGAGTCTGACAACTAAAGCTCTATCTTCAAAAACAAAAATAAATAAATTGACTACCTAAATCAAAAAGTCTCTGTACAGAAAAGGAAACAATCAACAATATAAAATGGCAATGTTTGGACTGGGAAAAAAATGCAAGCCTCATATCTAATAAGAGTTTAACACATAAAATGTATTAAAAAACACTTAAAACTCAATAGCAGAAAAACCAATAACCCAATTAAAAAAGAGCAAAGTATCTGAACAGACATTAATCCAAAGAAGACATAAAGATGGCCAATAGGTATATGAAAAGTGCTGAACATCACTAATCATAAGGTAAATGTAAATTAAAACCACTATAAGGTATTACCTCTTACCCATAAGTATGGCTATTATCATATGACCCAGCAATCCCACTTCTGTGTATATATCCAAAGAAGATGACATCACTACTTCATAAAGATATCTGCACATTTATGTTCATTGCAGCATTATTCTTAATAGCCAAGATGTAGAAACAACCTAAATGCACATTGACAGATGAATGGATAAACAAAATGTGGTATATACACACAGTGGAATATTATTTAACCTTTAAAAAGAGGGAAATTCTGCATTTACCACAACATAGATGGATATAGAGGACATTATGCTAAATGAAATAAGCCAGACAGAGAAAGAAGGAAAATCTTGCATAATCTCACTAATATATGAAATATATTTTTTTTAAAAGTCAAACTCACAGAGGTAGAGAATGAAACAGTGGTTACCACAGGTTTGAGGAGGGGAGGAAATGTGGAGATGTAAGTCAAAAGATACAAAACAGCAAAAATTTAGGATGAACCAGTCTACAGATCTAACATACAACATAAGGACTAAAGTTAATACAATTCTGTTGCATTCAATATATTTGTTAAATAAGGATATTCTAGGTGTTCTTGTCACAAAAAGTAACTATGTGAGATGATAGGTATGTTAGCATACTTTAGTAACTATTTTACTGTCTATATGTATCTTATAATGTCATGTTGTAAACCTCAAATATACACACTAAAATTTATTTGGAAAAACTGAAGCCAATAATTTAGTTTAAAACCGTTATTGTTTTATAGCAGATTTAAGCAATTGGCAGAAGTGAGTGCTGAGTCTCTCTGGAGCAAGTCATTTACAAGAAGACTGTAAAGTATTCTCTTAGATAAAGACCTAAAAAGGATGAGCTCACAATAAAAATAAAAAGAAAATATGAGGAAGTGCAAACAGAAAAACTGACAGCAGTGCAAAACCTGCACATTTTTAATATTTTGAAGTTGCTAGACCAAAATATTGGTAGTATGTATGATATGTTCAAGTAACTAAAAGGAACAACTGAAAATATTTGCAAGAACAGACTATTAAAGTGTCTGAACACATTTCAATAAAGACTTGAATGAAACCTCTAGCTGTGAAAAGTATGAACATTGAGATAAAATTCAATAGATATGTTTTATTGGGCTAAAGAGAGAATTAACAAACTTAAATAGAAACCATAAGCTTTGTCTAAATGTTGTCCAAAGAGAAAAAGTGATAGGAAATATGGAAAAGTGTTAAAGGTATAATGGATACATGAAGATCTAATTTATATCCTACCTAAACCAGAAATGAAGAGAGGTTACATGAAACAATGAGCAAATACTATGGTAATATGTGATTAATCTAACTAAACATTGATCATATAAACCACAATTAAAATAATGCATAGCATGATAAAAAAATAGAACAAAATATTTGACAATATTCAATAGATTAGAAAATGGTCATTGTATTTTAAGTATAGGGAAGCTAAGTGGATTTCTTGGATAATAGTAAATATGTTACCAAATATTAGAATTTAAGAAATACACATCTTAAAAACTTCTTGAATTACTATATAAAAAAGTAAAATAAATTGTGCAATAGTAGTAGCAAAGAAATAGAATGAGAAAAAGTAATATATTTTAAAATGACCAACTACTAAAAGACAGAATGCAGACATGATAGGTCTCATAAAAATTACAAAATAGCAAGGTATAAATGCTTTGTTTAAAAAAACTGAGTAAATTAAAAATGAATTCAGCTATATATTATTTGCAATACTCTGTATGTATGTATACAGAAAGGTTGAAAATAAAAAAGATAAAAAGAAAATACTAAAAGAAATACAATTTATCTATGTTAAGATCAGAAAGAAAGCTTTAAAGCAAAAATAATAATTTCCACTGCTAAAGGGGATTACTTTTAATAATAAAAACTTCAATTTTCTAGGAAGATATAACAAATTTCTATGCACCTAATAACATATCAAAATGTATAAGTCAAACCACTGAAAACCAAGAGGAACAGTCAAATCCACAAATCACTATGGAGATTTTGATGTAACTTTCTCAGAAATTGATAGATTAAGTAAATAAAAATTAAGCGTGGATTTAAATATCAGAATAACATAAAGTTTTTGCAAATAAAGTGATAGGAGTATCTTAGATTCTATCCAGTGTATAATACATATCTCATTTGAACATACATATAATATTTAGAAAAACTTTCTACTTAGTGAGTTCCATAGCAAGTCACAAAAAATTTCAGAGAATTGACCTCTTACAGACCATGTCCTCTGACCATAACTAATAATTATGATTGTAGTAAAAAACATAACTTTTTAAACTTCATCTGTATCATATTAAGAAACATGCTTTTAAATAACTCATACATCAAAATGAAATATTAATTAAAATTTTAAAAATTAGATTCAATGATAATAAAACTATACAATAGTCAAGTTTGTAGTATCTGGCTAAATAGTATTTAAAGAGGTATTTATAGTGTGTACATTAGAATTAAAGAAATTGTGTAAATGAATTTACTAAACATCTAACATTGAAAGTTAGTAAAGAACAATATAATATGCCCAAAGGAAGGAGAAGGAAGAAGATAATACAGATCAGAGTGAGAAGCTAATGTAATAGGAAATAAACAAAATATAGAATCTGTAAAGTAAAAAGTGAAAAAAGTTACCTGAAAATATTAAGTATTGAAGTGAATATAGTACTATGATTAGAGTACTCATGTACTGCAGGTGCGAGTGTAACTTGGTACAACAACTTTGGAATACAATTAGGCATATATACTATAGTTGAAGATGAACATACTTTACAACCCAAGACTTATAGTACTAGTTTTTTTTTATATATATATATATAATACAGAAACTATGGAGACTGTGCACCTGGAAACAGATGCAGAAATCTTCATAGATGTACTCTCTGGAATAAAAATATATATATATTTTAAAAGGTATGCACAACACAAATGGCATTAAAAGTAAAATGGCCAAATTATGGTATATTCCTACAATGAAGTTCTAAAAAGTAATAAAAATTAAATTGTAGCTACATGCAGTAATACTGACATATCTTAGGAAAATAATATTGATATAAAAGAGAAACTCAGAAAATAATAAGTGCTGTATTTTTTAAAATTTAAAAAACATGCAGGAATAAATAATATACTATTATAGATAAATAGGCGTATGACAAAGTAGAAAGCAAAGCAAATAAATACAAATACAACTTCAGGATAGATTTTTTTTTTTTTTTTTTTCCAGAGAAAATGAGAAAAAATAAAATTTTTTTCTGATGGAATCAGAAAGGGCCATGCATGCATCAAAGAAAATTTCTCTTCTGATATTGGGTTGTGAGTGTAGGAATGTCCATAGCTTTAGTACATTTATATCTTACAGATAATTTATAAACATTAGTTTGTTTCTACTTAACACTTAATAAAAATATTTTTTAAAATGAGCCCTACAGTTGGAAGATGAGACCTAAGGAGAAAAGATCCCCTCACTAGGGTAACTTGGACTGTTACACAACTGTGGGCAAGTTGTGGGCAGGCTAGACAACCTGAACTACAAAATCTGTTCACAAATAAGAAATTCGTAAAAACTTTTAAATGTGCTTTTTGAAATAGAAATGTCCTCTGTAAGAATCAAGCTCATAAAATCTTTACATGCCTATGAGCATTGTTTCAACCAGCCATTCCTTTCATCTACTCAGCTCTCTCCATGTCTGCACTGCAATTAGTCCAAGTTGCCATTCTTTCTTCTTTGGACCACTACAGTCATCTCTGAATGAGCTGCCCCACATTTGCCCAAGCTTCCTACGATCCATTTGTACTGCATAGTCAGATGATTTTTTCCTTCCAACAGCAACAACAAAAATCCTGTTACCCTCAACTCTTCCGTAAACTCCTACTCAAATTGTGCTTTCAATGATTTGTCATTGCTTTCATCACAAACACAAATGCCTTAGCTGCATCTGCAAGGCTTGGCATGGTCTGGCCCAAGCTTCTGCCTCTTTCTTTTGCACGTAAAGGAAGACATACAAGCAATCACAAACATGAAAAAGTGTTCAACATCACTAATCATCAGAGAAATGCAAATTGAAACCACAATGAGATACCTTCTCATACCAGTCAGAATAGCTATTATTAAAAAGTCAAAAAACAACATACACTGGAGAAGCTGCAGAGAAAAGGGAATGCTTATACTCTGCTGGTGGGAATGTAAATTAGTTCAGCTACTGTGGAAAGCAGTTAGAATATTTGTCAAAAAACTTAAAACAGAATTACCATTGAACCCAGCAATGCTTGCTGGGTGTATACTCAAATTAAAATAAATTATTCTAGCAAAGACACATGTGCTATACTCATTGCAGCACCATTCACAATAGCAAAGACATGGAAACAACATAGATGCCCTTCAACAATGGATTGACTAAAGAAACTGTGGTACATATACATCATGGAATACTATGCAGCCAAAAGAAAGAATGAATTCATGTCCTTTGCAGCAACATGGATGAATCTGGAGGTCATTATCCCAAGTGAACTAATGCAGGAACAGAAATCACAATATCACACATTCTAACTTATAAGTGGGAGCTAAATATTGAGTACAGCAAGACAACAATGGACACTGAGGTCTACTGAAGGGAGAAGGCTGGAAGGAGAGTGAAGGTTGGAAAAAGACAAAAAAAACAAGATGAGAATAGGAAGAATTAATTTAGACTAGAGGGTTAAAAAGGAAAAACTACTATGAATCTTATATCATCAGGGGACATGAGGTGAAGTGGTGTGGCAAAGAAAAAGAGAATAACTCTTAACAGTGGAAAACAAAAATAGAGTTAAATCTTGTGTTGTGATGAACTTGGAGAATCAAGTATTAATAGAAGAGGACCAGTAAAGAAATTAACAGGAATCTAAGGTCTGTCGTATTCTGTGCCATCCTGACATCTCTGTTTTCTGAAATAAACCCTCCTCTACATCCAGGTTATTGAGTGTGCACCGGTGGGGATTTGCTGGTTTCTCTCTTTTGCCTTTGTTCCTGCTGCAACTTTCTCCCAGAATGCTGTGCTATTCTCTCCTCCATTCATATCATGTATTTTATTCAGGACAGAGCTAAAGTTTCACCTCTCATAAGAAGCCCTCACTAATCATTTCCTACTCTAAAGTACTGTATACGTTCTAGTACTTAAGATTCCATTTAGCACTTAATTACTTGAAGTGATGTACCCAATTACCTAGGAGTCAGACATCTTCAATTTCAACCATCCAGAGTAAAACAAGGAATTGGAAGCAATTTTTTCAAAAGAAACAAAAACAAAAACAAAAAAAAAAAACAGATGACTTGTAGAAAAAAAATAGCACTCTTTTAATCCATGCACGCATGAGTCAGTGTCACTTAAGGCTCTAAATGTACCGAGGAGCCTTCTGGTTTCCCCAGAACACACAGGAACACACATATGGTTCACGGACTCTACCCTACTCTACTCTCTCCATTCCTGTTACAAGGACAATCAAAATTCTGTTTTGTTTTCACTTTCTGACAGCCTAACTTCCTAGCCCACTGTATTGGTCTGTTTTCATACTGCTATAAAGAACTGCCTGAGACTGGGTAATTTATAAAGAAAAGAGATTTAATTGACTCACAGTTCCACGTGGTGGGGGAGGCCTCAGGAAACTTACAATCATGGTGGAAGCAAAACCAGGCATGTCTTACATGGCAGCAGGGTAAGAGAGAAAAGAGCAATGGGGGGAACTGCCAAACACTTTTTAAAACCATCAGATCTCCTGAGAACTAATTCATTATCATGAGAACAGCCTAGGGGGAAACTGCCCCCATGATCCAATTGCCTCCCACCAGGTTCCTCCGGAAACGTGGGGATTATAGGGATTACAATTAGAGCCCAGATCCCGCTGGGGACATAGAGCCAAACCATCAACCACTAAAAATCAACTTTGAACAACTCCTATGAAAATGCTGTAATGTCAGGAAGCAAGTAGTAATAAGATCCACAATACCAATGTTGTTTTGGAGAGGAGACTTAGATGAGAGGCTGTGTTAACTATATTTAGGACAATTTTTACTTGGGTAATTTTGAATGGAATTGCACTCATATTCTAGGCATTATTTGAATCTGCCTAGAAAATAAGTGGATTTGGAAGAACACTGAATCTTAAAGGAAATGGAGAATCTATGCAATATTATAGAATTAACATTAGCAGAACTTCATGACAGTAATATTCAAACTGTACAGCTTACACCCTGCTGTTAGATAAAGTTTTATTTTTCTAACTTAGTTGCCCAAACCTTCGAAGTTCAACAGGACTAGGGACTTATTTAGTGAGTTTTGGAAAAATTGTCCCAGGCCCTAGTAGAACAGGAAACATCTGATAAGTCAAAAGGCAAGCCCCATCTGCTGATTACTTCTGAGCTTTTTGTTGAGTAGTTGCCTCAAGGCTGTATTTCTCAATCTGTTTATTATTATTAATTCTTATTATTACTGCCCCTTTAAGGAGCTTTTTAAAAATCAGTGTGACAAGACAGATTATCTGGGCCAGATTATCTATGCAGTTACCATTACCACAGAGCAGTCTCAGTAATGGTCACTCCAGCCTATTAATTCAGCATGTGGTTCATCATATATATATATTTATCCTTTACCACATAAATAACTAAAAGGTGATAAAATCTTTTATCTTGATTTTTCTAAATAAAAAAGATCAACTATAAAAAATTATATATTTTTCCTGATCACTCACCCATCAAGTTTTAATATCACAGGTATAGTCTGTATCTGTTTATATACTCTATATTATATATATATATATATATCTGTGTTTTATTTGCAAAAAGAATAATTATATTAGTTCAATGTAAGACTAAGTACAAGTTTTAAACTAAAAGCTAAATTAAAAATCGCAACACTATTACATTTAACTTTTTAACTGTATTTGTTGACTTGACTTATTTAGTTACATAAATTACAGTGTTTCAAGATACACATTTAAGATATCAATTTATATAAAGAATTTTTTTCTCTCTCTCTCTTTCTCTGTGGCTGCAGGCAAGTTTACTAGCTGAGTTGCAAAGCCCTGAACCAAGTCACTGACTGGTGTCCACCTGGAAACTGCCAGCAGTAGCAAGGCAGGCTGCTGACTGGGGAGGAAAGCACTGGGCACCAGGAGGAAACAGGGGTAGAGGGGAAACTTGCTCTCTGCACCTCACAGTGGTACCCCTGTCTGTTGTGCTGTAGGTCTAGATTTGGCCTGTAGGTCACACTTTGCAAGTCAGTAACCTAAATTATTAACTTGGAAGCAGTAAATAGATTAGGAGGCTAAAGTGTTATGTGAAATTGTTCCATTGCCCAAAATGTTACATCAGTGAGTAACATTATTATGCTGTACTATATTACTTTTTGTTTCCAATTAGCAGGGACATTTTTATTGTATCTGTTGATGGAAGTGTTTCTTTAGAAACAAAATCCTCTAAACCAACAGAGACCAAGAATACAAAAATAGGAGGCAAACTTAGCAGGTATGTTATTACTGGGAGTGATGATATATCTACTCATGATTCCCAGATGTATTTATTTTGACTGTACCCTGTTCTATGGCAGAACACACCAATTCTGCAAGGGGTATTTTGCAGATGGCAGTATAACTGAACCTACCATGGGTCATTTTATCATTCCGCTGAGCCAGTAATTTCTGAGAAATGGAGTAAGTTGTAGGATTACTGCAATTCAGAAACATTGTCACAGTTGTTATGTTTCTTTTGTGGTGAAATGAGTCACTTAAGTAGAAACAATGTTATGCAGACTATGAAAACAGTCACTATGGCAATTTGAAAGTCCATAGATGATGGTGCTAGCAAAAGAGTGTGACAGCCATGGAAGACAAATCTACATCTGGAACATGTGTCTTTTGCTCTGAGGATGTGTCTCTACCTCTACTATGAGGAAGATGAAGCAGATCTGATGTAATTTATGGGTTAAAGTAGGAGGACCAAGGAACAGCTGGTCCCTCCAGGGCATGATGATTATTGACAACTAAACATTGGCTCCTGATGTTGGTAGGTTGGGCATTTAGCAGTGGTGGTAGTTGTCTCACACTTGGTGAGGTAGAGGCCCTGCTGTTAAGTCCCTGCATAAGCCTCTATCACCACCTTCATGGTCACTTTGTACGTGGGTCCATTTGGCAAGTAGCAGGTGGCTGATTAAAGAGAATGACTGACACAAGCTGGTTCATTTAATCCACCTAATTATTAATAGCCTCACAAAATTATACATGTTAATATTTATGTACCAAACATCATGGTGGTTTAATAAACAAAACAAATTCTTCCAGAAAATCACGAAGAACTAAAAATTTGTGCACAAAATTATAGTGTTAGATTTTAGTGTATTTTTTCAGAACTTAAACATCAGTAGATAAAATAAATTAAAACTGTATTTGAAGATTGAGTAAATGAGTTCAGTTTTTATTAATATAAATATACATATAGGTATATATGTGTTTGTACCTATACTCAAGACATTTTCTATTATGTCAGAAAACACCAAACTAATCATATATTAGACTGAATCACATAAAATAGCCATTTTTATAGATCAAAGTAGTAAAACATTAATAATTAGAAAAGAAATTAAAGAAATGTAATAAAGGCTATAGACAGTAATCTATGAGACAAGCAAAAAATAAAACCTCTCCTGCAAAAAAACAACTAATAATCAAAACTAAAATTACAAGTTTATTAAAAAATTTAAGAAGGGAGGGGACAACATAAAAATCTATGGCATCTACATAAACTAAACTCAGAAGAAATTGTATTGTCAAAATGTACAACAGCAAGTTTTAAAATCAATGGATGAAATGTTAAGATTAAGAAACTAGAAAAGTAGTAAATAATTTTAAAAAATAGAAGAAATGAATTATTCAAGATAAAATTTGAAATTTGATCTTAAAATCTTAAGATTAAAGAAAATAGGTTAGTAGGGAAAGACAGAAGCAAGCACCATATATATATATATATGCTTCTATATGTATATATATGCTTATATGTGTGTGTATGTATGTATATATATAGAGAAAGAAGCAAACACCATGTGTGTGTATATATATATTTACATGTAGAAATAAAATTGATTCTGGCATTGTGACCTTGAAATCTGTAACCTTGGTGAAGTTACTTAGTTACAATATCTTTTTACAGGTTCTTTAGTATCTTATATATATATATATTTCTTCCTTTCCCCTCCCCATCTGTATTCCCTTCCTTCATTTTTCCTGTTACACTAACTAGGACCTCTGGTGAAATGTTGAATTTAAAAAGTGAAAGTACTTAATAACCTATCCCCTGTAGGCTGCAGGTTGTAGGTTTCCTATTCTATTTCTTTAATCACATTTTGCAAATTATCTTCATTACTAATTTGCTAATAGTTTTAATCATGAATTAATATTGAACTTTGCCAAATGCTTTCTCTGAACTGTTGAGATATGTGTTGTTTTGTTCTTTTTAGTCTGTTAATGTGGTGAATTATTTTGATTAATTTTAGATGTTAAACCTATCTTGCGTTTCTGGGATAAATACAACTTAGCAATTATATATTATTTTTAAAATATATTATTGGAATCACATTGTTAATATTTTGTTAAAGATACTTACATCTACGTTCATGAGAATGACACTTTGTCACTGTTTTGTGTGTAAGGCATCTCTCTTGTTTTCGTATCAGAGTAATATGGGCATCAAAAAACGTGTTGGGTTACATTCCATCTCTTCTACTTTCTGGAAGAGTTTGTGTGGGGCTGGTATTATTTCCTCTGCGTGTGTTTGTAGAGTTCTCTGGTAAAGCCATCTGGACCTGGATTTTCCTTGGAGAAACGTGTTAACCATGAATTCCATTTCCTTAATAAACGTAGAACTTTCAGGTAATCTATTTCTTTCTGTGTGAGCTTTGCTAATATATGTACTGTAAAGAATTAGTTTGTTTCACTTAATTTATTGAATTTATTGGCATACAGTTGCATAATACTCTCTTACCGTCTTTCTAGTGTCTACTGGATGTGCTCTGATGTTCTTTTTGATTTATATGATATTGTTTGTTAATTGGTGCTTTCTTTGTTTCTTGATAATTCTAACTGGAGGCTTATCATTTTGTTGATATTAAAAACCACTTGTTACACTGATTTTGTCCATTATTTTCTATTTTCTCTTTCATTGATTTCTGCTCTTGTCATCACCATTTCCTTCCTTATGTTTACTTCCAGTTTAGTATCCTCATTTTTTCTCTAATTTAAGATAGAAGATCAGAGTATTTATGTGAGACGTATTTCCCCTTCTAATATATGCATTTAATGCTATAAATTTCTCTATTCGCATTTAGCTACACTACATAAATTTTGATATGTTGTGTGTTCATGTTCATTCATTACAGAATATTTTTATTCTCTGACTAACTTGAATTTTGGGTCCATTTTCTATTTATAAGTATGTGTGTATTTTCTAGACATCTTTCTAGTGTAATTCCAGTGTGCTCAGAGAATATGTGTTACATAATTTTATTTGTTAGTTATTGAGATTTCTTTGATGGCCCAGAAAATAGTCTATCTCAGTGACTATTATTATGAACACTTCAAAGGAATGTCTGCTCCACTGTTGTTGGATAGAAAGTCTTCTAAATGGGCCAGGCACGGTGGCTCATGCATGTAATCCCAGCACTTTGGGAGGCCGAGGTGGGTGGATCACGAGGTCAGGAGATCGAGACCATCCTGGCTAACACAGTGAAACCCCGTCTCTACTAAAAATACAAAAAAAAAAGTAGCTGGGCGTGATGGTGGGTGCCTGTAGTCCCAGCTACTAAGGAGGCTGAGGCAGGAGAATGGCGTGAACCTGGGAGTTGGAGCTTGCAGTGAGCCAAGATCACGCCACTGCACTCCAGACTGGGTGACAGAGCGAGACTCCATCTCAAAAAAAAAAAAAAAAAAAGTTTTATAAATGTAGATTCATTCATGTTGATTAATAGTGTTATTCAGATTTTCTATATTTATGGTTTTTTTACTTAAATCAATTACCAAATGAGTTATGTTGAAATCCCCAGGTATAATTGTAGATGTGTCCATATCTCCTTTCATTTCTAGAAGTTTTTGTTTTATCTGTTTTGAAGTACTGTTATTAAATGTGTGCACATTTACAATTTTTTTCATTCTTGGCTTGACCCTCTTTTCATCATGTAACACCCTGTTTAACCCTGCTTCTACTCTTTGTTCTAAAGTCTTCTTCATCTGATATTAATAAAGCCCCTCCAGATTTCTTCTGATCAGACCTTGGATGGTACATCTTTTTTGAATTCTTTTACTTTCACACTATGTATATGTTTATATTAGGGTAGGTTTATTGTAGACCATTAGTAAATGGGACTTACATATTTATCAAGTCTGGCAATCTCTGCCTTTTAATAGATGTGATGAGATCATTTACATTTAATGTAAATTTTATAGAATTGGATTTAAACCTATTGTTAGTCTATCATTTGTGAATTTGATCTAATTATTCTTTGTCTTTTTCTCTTTTTCTGCCTCCTTTTTGGATTATATTTGATTCCCTTTTACTTCATTTATAGACTAGTTATACTTCTTTGTTTTGTCTTTAATGGTTGTTTCAGAGTTACAATATACTTTTATTTTCTTTTACATATTATGGTCTACCTGCAAATAATACTGTGTCAGTTTGCGTATAACATGAAGACCTTTTAATTACATTGTTTCATCTTTCAAAGGGATTAAAAATATCCAAAATGCATTGTAAAATTTATTATCAATTTTATAATTTTCAGGTTTTTTATTCCTTTGCATAGCTTCAAATTTCCATATATAATAAGTTTCTTTATGTTTGAAACATTTCTCTTAAAAGCAGTCCTTGTCTGTTGGCAATAAATTCTATTTTTGCTTTTCTAAATAATTCTTTATTTCATTTAAGTTTTTGAAATTTATTTTTGTTGGACCTAGAATTTTAGGTTAACAAATTTTATTTTCTTCTGTCAGTAATTTACAATGTTGCACCATTGTGTGTTGAGCCTTATATAAGTTTCTGAATACAAGTCTTCTGTCATTCTCTGTTCTACTATACAAAATATATATCTTTTCTGGATGCCTTCAATATTTTATTTTTATCTTTGGATTTCAGCAGTTTGGCTATGATATGTCTGCATGAGCTTCTATTTATATTTACTTCATTTAAAATTTTCTGAGCTTTTTCAATTTGTGGTTTGTTGTATTTTATTAATTTTGCAAAATTCTCATATATTATTCATTAGATATTTCTTCCATCATTTTTTCTCATTCTCTCTCCTTTTGGGACTCCATTTAAAAGTATGCTAGTTTGATATTGACCCATAGCTCCAACATGCTTTGTTCTTTTTATCCCATTCTATTTTTTAATTTTTTTCTGTTTGAGAAAATGTTATTGACTTATAATCAAGCTCACTGATTATTCTCTGTATTGTAATCAGGTTGTAAATGAGCCCCTCAAAAAACTCCTCCTCCCTGTTATCATGGTTTTCCTTTCTAGAGGTTTCATTTATTCTTAAAACTCTCTATCTGTTCATTTATGTATTTTACCTTTTGCACTAGATTCTTTAGCCTATTCATCATAATTACTTTGAAGTTCATTTTAGGTAGTTCCAATGTCTGGCCTATCTCTGCGTCTGATTCTATTGACTGTCTTATGTATTGAAAAATGGACCCTTCCTTCTTATGTTTATATCAGTCTTATGGTATTTGATTGAGTGACAGATATTATGTGTAAGAAAACAGTCAAAAGGAGGAAATTGTATATATGTCTCAAATGGGTATGCCTCTTTAACTTTTAGGCCTTTAATGTGGGGGGTTGAGTAGATCCGGTCAGTAGTTTTAAACCAGGGTTGAGTTTTCTTGTTGCCATAATTACATTCAGTGTTTCATAGGCTTCAAATTCCCCCAATGGTGAATTGCTGATAGCTTATGCCTTTACTGAGATCAAGACTACCAGAGAATGGTTTTCAGTGTTGCTCCTCCATCTTCTGTGCCACTGAAGCAGGTCTCTCCCAAGCTATCTCCATCCCTCTGCAGTAGATTGCTATTGCTTGTTGTTCAGGACAATACTTTGTGTGTGAGCAGAGTAGAGTTCTTGATTCTTCTGCTCCAGTGTCAGCATTTGGCAGAAATTGTGCATCTAATTTTCATGGGCAGGGCAGTGTCAGTGTGTCAGGTTGCCCTTTTTTTCTCTCTTTGACTGGGACTCTCTCTGTCTTCTCTCACCCAGGCTGGTGTGATCACAGCTCACTGCAGCCTTGACTTCCCAGACTCAAGAGATCTTCCCATCTCAACCTCATGAGTATTTAGGACTACAGACATGTGCCACCAAGGGCAGCTAATTTTTTTTTCTTTGCTTTTTTTTTTTTTTTCTTTGTTGTAGAGATGGGGTCTTGCCATGTTGCCCAGGCTGGTCTTGAACTCCTGGGCTCAAGTGATCTGCCAAAGTGCTGAGACTACAGGTGTGAGCCACAGTGCCTGGACCCCCTTTCTTAATGCAGGGTTTAGGTGCATTTGGTTTCCTGCTTTCACATTTTCCCATGGCAACCAAATTCTGCCTTATATCATTTGGAGTCTTTAGTGTGAACAAATATTTGAGAAGCTGATCTGATATGATATATTTACAATATCTGGTGTGAATGTATACAGTGACATATTTATACTACCTATAGTAAATGGAAAAAAAAAGAAAGATCTCACTGCTTGTGAGATCCCGTCTCAAACAGTATAGATTTAAAACCTCTCACCTTGGTCTTAATACTATAAATTCTTGAGACTATGCTGATTAAGGTTAGTCCAAATGTTTGAAGTTTTCATGTTTCTATATTGGACACTTGCTTGAACCACAGTCTGTCTGGAGACAGATCAGGAACTTCAGATGCTCATGGTAGCTCAGAAGCACAGAGACTGATCTTTAGGGAAGTAATGCATGTCAACATTTTGAGCTTAAAACTTACCAGTTTTTGCATTGTGAGATTCTAAGAGATTACCACAGAGTCTCTAGAGATGAAGCAGAGATTCTTCTACCCTATGTTCCCCATGATGAAGTCCAGTTTTTAACAAAATTAGATTCCAATTCTACTAAAATGAGTTTTTCTCTATGGATTCTATATCATACTTGATGTGGCATGTGGAAGGAAAAATGTTAAGCTTTAAAAACTTTAAACATTCTAACCTTATAAATTTTGAGATTACTCTGATAAATGGAGGAGGCAGCTTTCCAGAGACTGGAAAAGGAAAAGGCAGGTTGATGAGAGACCCAGACAAAACATTGAGAATTACAGGCAGATTTGGAAGAATTTGGGGCTGTATCAGCTGATTTTTATTGAAAGAAAAAACATACCTAGCTACTTTAAATGAGTTCAAGTTTCCAGGCACTGATGAATTTCATTTCAAAGTACAGAAAATACTTGCAGATATGATTGTAAAATCAATGCTAGTCATTATATGGAGTTGTGGATCAAGAAAGAAGATTAAGAATATGAGAGATGAATGAGCTTTTAATTTTCAAAGTTCAAGAAAGCAGTAGATTCTGACTGGAAATAACATGGGTTTAACATAAATTCTCAGTAAAATTTTACAATTGTTTATTAGGCATATGGCTAGTGAAAACTGGTAAAAGGAGTTCACTAAAAGCATTATGAATTTTCTAAGAACATGTCTTGTCAGCCAATTTAATTTTATTTCCTTTTAAACATAATGAAAGCACGGTGTATTTTGAGTCATTAGACAAAGTCTCTCATGAATATATTGTAGACATGTGGAAATGCATTGTGAAGTTGATTTATGATCTTGATTACAGGGTTCAGGTAACTCTGTCTTCAGCTCTGCCCTGTTTAATATTTCATCAACAACTTAATTGAAGATAAACGTGTCATGCTTAGCACATCTGGAGGCAGCAGAATTAGGAGAGTGGTTAACATGTTAAGTGGCAAAATCAGAAATCTAGAAGAACACGATAGCTAGAAATAACAAACTGAGATGGTATCTAAACAGAGTAACGTAAAATCCTTCATTAAAATTTTAAAAAGTAAATCATATAGCCATTGACAAATTAACTTTGAGCCTAAAAACTATTTATTCACTTCTTTTTGTTTAGCATAAGCTTATACTGACAAGTAGGTTGGGAGCATTGCTTTTTTTTCTTTTCATTTTGCTTATTCCTCTAATAAGTCTGCCTATATTAAGGCATTGCTCTTTGGAAAGGAACAATGCTTGTGACAATGCACATTGGTGCTGGCTTGGCAGGAATCAGCAAGCCTGGTTTAGGTCAATTCAGTGACCCAGACTGTGGTTGGAAAAGGATTTTGGTAAAGGATTTACAAAATGAAGACATGCTTCCAGGTCCTGAGGTTCAATATTTTGAGTAAGGGTAAGCATAATCAGAGCCTCAGACCAAATCCAGCCCACCTATTTTTATATGACTGGTGAGCCAAGAATAGTTTTTATGTGTTTAAATGACTGAAAAAGAAGAGCAAAAGAATAATAATATTTTATGACACTTGAAAATATTTGAAATTAAAATTTAAATGACTATAAATAAAGTCTTATTGGAATACAACCACCATATTTTGCCATTAATATTAGGTCTTCTACTTCATTCTTAATGACCCTAGTGCATCCTTTTTTGGTGCCGAAAATATATGATGAATCTCTTAGAGTACCTTTATGCTTTTTGAAATTTTGGAAACCCTTTTATAAACAGTGTCACTTGCAACAAACTTCACATGTTCATCGAAGTAACCAGGTACAGAGAGAAACTTCCTGAGCCCTATTTCTTACAAACTTTAAAGCTTTATCAGGTATAATTAAACTCATTTCCACGTTTATACTTGGTTAACTCCTTCACCTTCTTCTTAAGAGGTCCTCCTTTGCCAACCTATTAAAATTGCAGTCTACCCAAACATCCATTCTTGAATTCTATGGCACTTATTACATTCTAATGTACTCTACTTTTTGTTATTGATTACACTTATTGTTTATTATGTTTCCCCTTCCACTTTGGTGAGACATTTTTCTGTTTTATTTATCAGGTATCGTAAAACCTGAAACAATGCTTGTGACACAGCAGTATTGAATAAATATCTGCTGAGTGAATAAAGAGAGCAAAATATTTTATTGCTAGAAATCCTCCGTTTTCCTGAAGTAAAATGTAATGGTGACATCATGATTATGAAGTCTATTTCAACCTTAAAACCAGGCAGAAAATTTCTGATTATTCCTGTCACATGCTATATACTTCCTTAGAAAAGATTATTGTATGCAGTCCCAGGTTTTAATTTAGCGGAGTCGCCACCAAAGCAATTATGCAGCTTTTTAATTAAGTAGGGAATGTATATGCTGGCTTTTGTGGCGAGCATAAACCACAGTCTACCAACTTAGCTGTGCAAGTCTCTTTTCATTTTTTATAACTGAAATTAATATCTCACCCCAAGCTACTATTTTACTGATCTAGTAGAAAACTGAACATCTGTCCTTTTAGAGACAGAACCAAGACATTGGTAGAGAGTGAGCTGAGGGACATTAGTTCTCCATCATAGATCTAGCAGATGCTATAGAGACCAACATCACCATACCCACCTTTCCTTTTCAGGTTCAGTGGTTGTGCACTGGGACCTATGGCTCTATTGCAAGAATGTCTGTGACCGAAAGTACTGCTTAGGAAGGAAGATAGAGCTTCTCTTTTATCTTCAGAACCATAGTCCTCTGTCTTGGTTCTACCTATCAGGCTGCGAAAATCTCTTTTTAATCTTTGGTCTTTGGGTTTTCTAGACATTCTGTCTATGTCTTGAAATTCCTTTCTGCCTTTTAAATCATCTTTAAATGTTCTAAGTTCTCCTAAGAGCCTAGGCTTTCAGAAAGCAAAAACCAGAGAGGCTTCCATGTTATTTTGATTTTGACTCTGTCATACAGTTTCTCATGGGCATGAACAGCTAGTGGCTTCTTTAAAGAAAAGGGGGAAAATGGGGGAAAATAAAAACAATGCTATCTCAAATTATACAAAACTTATTTTTGAAACTACCTCTACTCAGATGAAAATCAATGCCTCAGGGAGGTTATTAAATTCTCCTCTTCCTGGCTTTGCTAAGTGATTTTTGTGTCAAATAGGTGACCTCTCAGATTAATTGGGTAGGCATTAAAAGATAATCTTGAACATTTCACTATATTTTCAATGAAATAATTTTTAAAATACCTTCTTGCATTTTTAAAATGCTTCTTGCATGGTATTGATTATAGAGCCTTATTGATAGACACAAGCAGAGCCATGTTAAGAAGAAACAAAGCTTTATATGATTTAAGAGTAGCTTTAGTCTTAGGTGTTTTATGAAGAGGGGAAGGCAATTTAAAGTGAAAACTACTTCAGGTTTTAGGAAGAAATTTTTCTGTGCTGGAAATTACTACTTTGCCTAATTATTATTGAAAACATCTTTTAAGCATATATATGCTTAAAATACATATATATGCTTAAAACATATACACACATATATGTACACTATATATATATATGTATATATGTATGTATTTCTCAGAAAACTTTCCTTTGAGCCATTTATTGCTAAGGATTCACTTCCTTCAAATAAAATTACATAACCTTTTCAGGAAAGGGAAAACAACAACTTCCCCCCTTCTCTAATGCTCATATCTAACAATTCCTTTTGTAAAACATTTTTATTGTGGTCAAAATATATATATTACATAAAATTTGTTATTTTAACCATTTTGAGTATACAATTCAGTGGTTCTAAGTACATTCACAATTCTGTACAGCCATCATCATTATCTGTTTCCAAAACTTTTTCTATCACCCCAAACAGGACACTGTGACTATTAAAAAACAACTCCTGCCAGCCCCTGGTAACTTCTTATTTGTTTTCTGTCTCTGTGAATTTGCGTATTTTAGATATTTCACATAAGTTGAATCATGCAATATTTTGTCCTATTGGGACTGACCTATTTCACTTAGCATAATGTTTCCAAAGTTTATCTGTGTTGGAGCATGTATCAGAATGTCAATCCTTTTCATAGCTGAATAATATTCCACCATACATATATAACACATTTTGTTTATTTACTCATGTGCGAATGGACCCTTATTTACATCTTTTGGCTAATTTGAGTAGTGCTGCAATGAACACTGACATACCAATATCTGTTTGAGTGCCTGCTTTCAATTATTTGAGGTATATACCTAGAAGTGGAATTGTCTGATCATATGTAATTCTATTTAACTTTTTGGTGAATTGCCAAACTCTTTTCCACAGTGGCTGCACTATTTTACATTTTCACCAGTAGTGTATGAGAGTACAAATTTCTTCACGTTCCTGCCAACACTTGTTATTTTCTTTTTTATTATTTTTATTACAGCCATCCTAGTAGGTGTAAAGTGAGATCTCATTGTGGTTTTGATTTGCGTTTCCCCAGTGACTAATGATGTTAAGTATCTTTCCATGTGCTTATTGGCTTTGCATATCTTCGTTGGAGAATTGTCTATTCAAGTACATTGTCCAATTTTCAAAAAAAGAAAAGACTTTATTATTTAGAGCAGTTTTAGGTTCACAGCAAAATTGAAGGATGGTACAGGGATTTCACACACACCCCTTCCCCCACGTATACATAGCATCTCCCAGTATCAAAATTCTGTACCACAATGGAGCATTTCTTATAATTCATGAATCTATGTTGACACAAAATTATCACCCAAATTCCATAGTTTACATTAGGATTCTCTCTTGATATCATACATTCTGTGGACTTTAACAAATGTCTAATGACATATACTCACCAATATAGATTCATGCAGAATAACTTAAGCACTAAAAATAGATCTGTCCCTCCACCCAACGACCACTGATACTTTTACTCTCTCCATTGATTTGCCTTTTCCAAAATGTCATATAGTTGAAATCATGCAATATGTAGCCTTTTTAGATTGGCTTCTTTGACTTAGTAAGATGCATTTAAGTTTCCTACATGTTGTTTCATTGATAAATCACTTCTTTTTTAATGCTGAATATTCCATTGTCTTAATGTCACAAAGTTTATTTATTCATTCACCTGCTAAAGAACATCTTGGTTGCTTCCAAGGTTTGGCAATTATAAACAAACCTCCTATAAACATTCATGTGATAGTTTTTATGCAGACGTAAGTTTTCAATTAATCTGGATAAATACCAAGCAAGGCAATTTATGGATCATATGGAAGGAGTGTATTTAGTTTCTTTAAAACTAAATTGCCAAACTGTCTTACAACATGGCTGTACTATTTTGCATTCCTACTAGCAATAAAATAGAGTCCCTGTGGCTCCACATTCTTGCCAGTATTTGGCGGTGTTATTGTTTTGGATTTTGGCCATTCTGATAGATGTGTAGTGGTATCTCATAGTTTGCAATTCCCTAGTAACATATGTTGCTAAGTATCTTTTCTTATGCTTATTTGCCATCAACATAATTTCTTTGATGAAGTACTTGTTCAGGTCTTTTGCCCCCTTTTAAGATGTGTTGTTTGTTTTCTTATTGTTGAGTTTTAAGAATTGTTTGTATATTTCGGATACAGTTTCACATACGCGGTTTGCAAATGTTTTCTTCCAGTCTGCAGCTTGTATTCTCATCCTCTTGACAGTGTCTTTCACAGCACAGAAGTTTGTTAATTTTAATAAAGTCCAGCTAATCAATTATTTATTTAATGGTTTGTGCCTTTGGTGTCATTGCCACACCCAAGGTCATTGAGGTTTTCTCCTGTGTTATCTTCAAGGAGTTTTACAGTTTTGCATTTTACATTTAGGTCTGTGATCCATGTTGAGTTAATTTTTGGGAAAGCTGTAAGGTGCATGTGGATATTCAGTTGTTCTAGGTTCATGTTTTGAAAAGACTTTTTTTGCTCCATTATATTGCCTTTGCTCCTTTGCTGAACATCAGACATTTATGTAGGTCTATTTCTTGGCTTTCCATTCTGTTCTATTGATGTATTTGTTCTTCCCCCAGTACCCCACTATTGTGATTACTGCAGCTTTATAGTAAGTATTGAAGTCATATAGTGTTAGTCCTTCAACTTCTCCTTCAAATGGTGGCTACTCTAGGTCTTTTGCCTCTCCATATACTTTCAAAACAGTTTATCAATACACACAAAATAGCTTGCTGGAATTTTGACTGGGATTTCATTGTACCTATAGATCAAGTCGAGAAGAACTGACCTTTTGATGATACTGAGTCTTCTTATCTATAAACATGGACTATCTCTTCATTTATTTACTTCTTTGATCTGTTTTAATAGAGTTTTATAGTTTTCCTCATATAGATCTTTTGCATATTAGATTTATACTTAAGTATTTCACTTTGTAGGACACTAATGTAAATAGTATTTTGTTTGCAATTTCAAATTCCACATGTTCATTGCTGCTATATAGGAAAGTGATTAACTTTTGTACATTCACTTTGTATCTAGCAATCTCACTATAATTTCTTATAAGTTCCAAGCATTGTTTGTGTGTATGTGTGTCAGTTCTTTTCAAATTTGTACACAATCATGTTTTCTGTGAACAAGATCATTTTATTTCTTCCTTTCCAATCAGTATGTCTTTTATTTCCCTTCTTGTTTTATTGCATCAATTCAGATTTTCAGTGTGATGTTGAAAGGAGGTTGTGAGAGAAGACATTCTTTATCTTGTTCCTGGTCTTAGAAGGAAAGCCTCTAGTTTCTCAGCATTACGTATAACATTAGCTGTAGGTTTTTTACAGTGTTCTTTATGAAGTTTAGGAAATTCCCTTCTATTCCCGGCTTGCTGGGAGTTTTTTTTTTTTTTTTTTAAGTTGTGAATTGATGTTAGATTTTGTCAAATGCTTTTTCTACATCCATTGATATGATAATGTGATTTTCTTCTTTAGCTTGCTGATGTGATGAATTACATTTTTGAATTTAGAACCAGCCTTGCATACCTAGGATAGATCCACTTGGTCATGGTGTTTAGTTCTTTTTATACATTATTAGATTTGATTTACTACGACTTTGTTGAAGATTTTGACAGTGGTATTTATGAAAGATATTAGTCTGTAGTGGGTTTTGTTGTTTGTTTGGTTGGTTGGTTTGTTTTTGTCTTTTAATGTCTTTGGCTGATTTTGCTCTGATTTAAATACCTTAGTCTGATCAGCCTCACAGAATGAATTAGAAAGAATTTCCTCTGCATTTTGAAGAGAAAAGATTATAGAGAATTTATATAATATTTTCCTTAACAATTTGATAGAATTTACCAGTAAGGCTATGGGGCTTGCTTCTTTCTGCTTTGGAGGGTTATTAACTATAGATTCAATTTTAAAAACAGACATGGAGCTATTTAAATTGTCTATTTCTTCTTGTGTGAGTTTTGGCCAATCATGTTTTTCAAGGAATTGGTACATTTCATCTAGGTTATCAAATTTGTGGGCATAGAGTTGTTCATAATATTTATTATCCATTTAATGTTCATAAGATCTGTAGTGATATCCTCTTTCACTCCTGATATTAATAATTTGTATGTTCTTTCTTTTTTTCTTAGTTATCCTGGTTAGAGGTTTATACATTTTATTGATCTTTCCAGAAAACTAGTTTTTGATTTTGTTGATCTTCTCTATTGATTTCCTATTTTCAATTTCATTGATTTCTGCTGTAGCCTTTATTATTTATTTTCTTCTGCTTAATTTGGATTTTATTTTCTCCTCTTTTTCTGGTTTCCTAAGGTAGAGCTTAAATGATTAATTTTAGTTATTTATTCTGTTCTAATAGATGTGTTGGATGCTATAAATTTCCCTCTAAGCACTGCTTTCACTGCAGCCCACACATTTTGATAGGTTTGATTTTCATTTAATTCAAAATACTTTTAAATTTTTCTTGATATTTCTTCTTTGTTCCAAGTGTTATTTGAAAGTGTGCTATTTGATCTCCAATCATTTAGGAATTTCTCAAATATCTTTCTATTGTTGACTTATAGTTTAATTCCATTGTTCTTTGAGAGCAGACATTGTATTATCTCTATTCTTTTTAATTTGTTAAGGTGTGTTTATGCATCAGAATGTACTCCCTCTTGGTAAATACTCTGAGTGAGTTTTAGAAGAATGTGTAATCAGCTGTTGTTGAATAATCAGTATATTGGTGTTGCTATTTAGTTCAACTATGTCATTATAGATTTTTTGGCTGCTGGATTTGTCCATTTCTAATAGAAAGGTGTTAAAGTCTTCAACAATAATTGTGGATTCATCTACCTCTCCTTGAAATCCTATTAGTTTTTGCCTCCAATATTTTAATGATCTGTTGTTAGGTGCTTACACATTAAGAATTTTTATGTCTTCTCAAAGAATTGATCCCTTTATCACTATGTAATACCCTTCTTTATCTCTGATAAATGCTCTTGCTCTGAGCCTTTGCCTCTAGACTATAAACTTCACACGTGCTTCTCAGTTTTTCCCTCCTTAAGGTGGGCTGGGATGAGTAGAATTGGCTGGAGTTGGGTATTTCCATTCTCCTACATGAGAGGCTGGAGAGGGCTCTAGTTGGGTATTTTTCTTGCCCCAGGTTGGTTAGGCGCTGAGAAAAACCTGATGGTTTATGCTTTGGTAAATAGTTTCTCTTGAGGGCAGGCCTTAAAAATAACAAAATGCTCTTATGTATTTCAAAATGGTTAATTTCCCATCCCTCTCCCGGTAGTATGAGGGAATTTTTCTTCAATCTTTCCTTTGAGAACCTGGTTGATCTCCTAGAGGTAAAAGTCACAAATATGTGTGCCCCCGCCACCCCCTTATAATTGGGTCTCCCTAGAGTTTTTAACTCTCTGACTTGTCCACATTTACCTCAAAGTAATTCGTTAATTGCAGTTTAGGTTTTCCTACTTCTGTGGTAGTGGGCCCCTCAGAGGTTTCTACTTGTGCTCAGGTAACTTGGTGATTCTTTGTATTCACCTGTCAATTCATCCAATTTTGGGGCAGCGATTTGCACTGTGACTTCACTTCTCTGACAGATCTATGAAGAGTTGTTGATATTTCATTTTGTTTAGCTTTACTTTTTGTTGAGATGAAAGGAAGACTTCCAAGCTTCTTTCAGGCTGAACCAGAAACCAAACTCTCCTTTGTTTATCTTTAAATTGGGTTTTCTGTAAGATTTTCTGTTTCATCTAGGGTCAGTTTAGGTAATCTATTTGTTTCTAGGAATAAAAATTCCTTTTTAAAAGGATGTGTGTTTTTGTGTAAGGCAGAGAGCTGAAGTTTACATCACTTTATTTCAGCTCATAAACTTTCACCCTGTACCTTAAAATCATCCTATAGCTCTTCTTAAAACTGAAATGTTTAACTTTCTCGTTAGTTATCTGTGATTATTCATCTCAATCTTTAAAATAAATTCAATAAGCCTCTTACACAATCATCTATATCCTGTGACTAATTTTGCCTCATCAGTAGTGTTACAAAGGGCTGTGATGTGTAATTAGCTGTTAAAGAACCAAATTTCTACCATCCTACCCCATCTATCTCCTCTCTCCTCACTCTTCAATGGAAGCATATCAAGATTTCTCTTGCAATAAGTCTATTCTAACTGTGTAGGTGCTTATAACTGACTCACCCCTCAACTACCTGACAATGGTCACACTAATACATTTTTAAAGAGTATTCCACTTCTTAAAGGTGATAAGTTTTCAATATGTTAAAACAATGATCCTTTAAAAATATCACTCTATGTATACAGCAATGTTTTACCAATATTAGCAGTGATACAGTAATAGGAAGATAAGCAGAATGTGGATGTCAGATCAATAGGCCCAGCTCAGAATTTCAAGAGGTGCTTTATAATACTTGGTCATGTTCCTATATGATGATATCATGATGTAAGGGTTTTTTTCCAACCAAAATGACTATGTTGTGTATATCACTATATACAACAGATAAATGGCTAACATACAAAAGAGAGGAAACATAGCTGTCATGTAAAAAATGGTTTTAGTTTCTCTTTATCTCTTTTCTCTTTTTAAATAATGACAATGGTCACTGTTTCACAGATACAGTTTGTGAGGAAAAACTTATAATTGAGATTAAAAGTTCAGTAAATGAAAGAAACATGAGAATTATGTTAGCACATTAAATCCTATGGTAACACATTTTATGGTAAATAATTAGGCATCAGGGCAATTGTGAGCAGGTGTCTTAAAACAACTAACGTCTCAACTAGCCTTTGGGCATGTGTTTAGACATTTGACTGTTGGTACTGGTTCTTCTGAGAATATTGTCTCTGGAAGCCTTCCCCAAGGAGTTTCTTTCCACCTTCATCTTTTCCTAAGCTGGTGATGGCTATAGTCCCAGCGGGCTTCTGTTTTGCTTCCAGGGCTCTATGACTATCACTGCCTCTGGTAGGAGACTCCCCAAGGAGCTTGCAGCTACCTGCATCACCAGGTTCTCCAGAACTGAAGCTGTGCCATCTTCATTAAAGAATAAGCTCCTGTCTTGCCTTGAGATTTGGTCACTCATGCTGTGACTATAAAATATCATAAAATAAATCAAGATAAATCATGCTAATAAATATGAAATTTTTAAAAAATCTGTAACTATTACTGAACTGCTATCTAAGTTATTCCCACACCAAATACAAAAGCTACTGCAGTTAATTCTAAGGCATAATAATTTCTACTTTATTCTGAAAAGGAGTATATCCATGCTGTCATTTTACTTTATTTCGAAAAGGAGTATATCCATGCTGTCATCATAGGCTAAGGACCATTTCCCCCAAAATTAGAGGAATGTTATGCTACTGGTAATTATGCTGCTTTCATAAAACATTTCTCTGAAGATCCAAGAAGTAGGATTCCATCTGGAAAACTAGCAATTTCAAATTCAGTATTTTTGCTAATTATTATGGTATAGGGCTTCCAGATATAATTTTAGGGATTCCAAAAAGCATTTTGCTAATGGTGAATTAGCTATGAACATTTTGGTTCAATATATGTTACAGAATCATGCCATCTTTATCTTTCACTCTTATAATTAGAGAAAAATACATTACTTAAAATATAGTTCTTAATTTAAGTAAGCAACATAAAAGTAAATATTTATGCAACAATAGATTAGAGCATGACTACTTATTTTATAGAAAAGAAACAAAACCTTAGTTTATATATGGGGCTGGTAAACTATCATCTGCAGACCACCTGTTTTTGCAAATAAAACTTTATTGGAACACAGTTCCAATAAAGTGCTAATAATTTCAAAGATACAAGCAATCAAAAGGAAGTGATGAAGCAGAGAGAGGTCCAAGACCTCCAGTGCAGCCTCCACACCCAGTACTTCATTCCTGAAACACCCATCCTAGCCCTTGTTCCTGATCCACTCATTTACATTTTTCCTGTGGCTACTTTTCTGATACAAAGGCAGAGTTGAGTAGTTACAACAAAGATCATATGGCATGCAAAGCCTAATATATTTGCTACGTGGAACTTACCAAAAAGTTTGCCAATACCTGGCTTAGATTTTCAAACAGAGTGTTTTCAATGATAGGCATCTCTGATGAATTTGGGGGTTTTCTTAATAAAACTTTAGCTTACTCATGACTTTTTGTGAGTGTTTCTGCTATTTGTAGGAGATCCACCCATACTTACAGACTTTGAAAAGCCCCGTAATTTTCTTTTAATGCAGAAAGTCATTGGTTAATGTTCTATTAAAGGATGAGAGGTGACGCATAATTCTATCCTTTTTATATTAGGGACAGAATTGGTTGTCTATTAGCAGCAACCTATGTTTATATTAGGTAGCCAACCATGTTCGTATTTTGTACCAATGGATGGGGTATGGTGGGGCGTGGGAACAAAGACTAAATTGACCTTTGGTTTTTAATACTTGTTCGTCAATATCTGCAACTTTTTTGCTGCTTATCTACAGAAAAGAAATACACTACACTCACATAGTGCAATCCTCTATCTTTTCTGCAGTTGTACCCAGGTTGCTTAGTACTGTTGGAGAAAATGTGCACATCATTGCAAATTGGAGACACTAGATACCCATGATCTAACCTCAGTCAAGCTTCCTAAAATTCTTATTTATATGGTCATCTCCATTTCCCATTCCCATATATTTATTATATAACTTCATCATGATTCTTTCCTCATGAATTACTCTCAAAAGATTATCTTTACCTCTTCTTTTATCAAATGGCAACTTCCTCTATGTCCATCTCTTTCCCTCCAACATGCATTAGTCTCTACATTCAGACTAATTATCTGCTTTTCTTTCATTTCAAGATGACACAGAGGATCACACTTTAAAATCAAACTCATGTGAATCAGGGCTCTTCTCCCTAGAAAACTTGGTAATAATTTCAAAGATACAAGCAATCAAGAGGAAGTGATGAAGCAGAGAGAGGTCCAAGACCTCCAGTGCAGCCTCCACACCCAGTACTTCATTCCTGAGACACCCATCCTAGCCCTTGTTCTTACTACCCACCCCAACTTTTCTTGTTCCCACCCCAACTTTTCTTACTAACCACTCTTCACCAATGTAGATGATGCCTCTTCGTTTGTTGCGACTCAATTTAGGTGCTGCTGTTTTCAGTAATCCTTCTCTGAATCCCTGTCCGGGCAGAGATGCTCAACCCATATGATTCCAGACACCCGTGCTTGACTGCATCATGGTGCTCTCCTCTCTATATTGTATTTGTTTTTCTATCTCCTCCCTGGATGGTAAGCAACTTGTAAGTAGAATTTTTTTTTTTCTGTATCTCCAACTATTAGCCTGGTGCCTGCACCAAATTAGGTGTTTAATAAATGCTTGTTAAAGAATAGAAAATATTAAGGATCTCTGCCCTCTGGTACGTTATAGGTTAGAATGGGAAAAGCCACAGGGAGAGAAGCGATATAAATACAGTGTAGCAAGGGCTTTAAAAGATGAAAAAACAATAAGAAGATCGGGGAACCACTAACTCTGTCCCAGGTAGTCAAGGAGAATTTCATAAAGGCAGAGAAAAAATAAAGCTGCATTTTGAAGAGAGAATAGATTTTTTTCCAGGCAGAGACAAGAAGGAACAACGTGTGGGGCAGAGAGAACACTACATCTGAAGTCATGATTATCATTCTGCAAAACTCAAATATAACGATGAAAATTAGGTACCTCATGTAATAAATTATTCAAGTGTTATGCTTTTGTTTCGTTATAGAAGGCATCTGGTATTTCAGTATTTACAAAGGAAGTGAACTTAGCCCAACATTTGTATTATTGGATGATGGAAGTATTTTTAAAATTAGTGCATAACTTGAATACATACTTTTTGGTGGCTCATTATGCAATGATTATTACAGATGTACTGTGAATTATTGATTTAGAAAGCAATTGAGTTTTAAAACTGCTAAAACTAAACTAATAAACATTTCTTTTGTATGATTCATGCATCTGAGTACACAAGCCAATTATTTATATTTGCTAGTTAAGCAATTATTGTTATTAATTGAATGTTCAAATAACAAGTGGAAGTTCTCCATCATTTGCCCTAACATTCAAGATGAACTTTAAGGTAATATTGAAATCTTAAGGTACTATTTTCATTGTGAAAATGGATAGGAAAGATACTTTTGTAAAATAAACCAATGACACATAAGCTGGTTTTAATGGTTAGTGCAATGTGCAACATCTGATAAACATATCAAAATCTTTAAAAATTACATGTAGTGAATTGTAATTTGCAACAAGAACTTCATTTCTCACTGGTTGTTGGTATTCTCGTTGTGATTTAATCTCATTACTGACCAAGTTTGGAGAATGAATGGGCTGGAAGAAGGTATAGGAGATACACAGAGATTATGAAAGTTTCCTCTGTGCTTTGAGTATTTACCCAGACAATTGTTTGTGGGTTCCTAGGTCTCCAGAGAAAAAAGGATGCAGTCCACAGGGACATTTACATATGAGGGAAACCAGGCCCTGCCCACAGAGGATTATATATTCTACATCCCTGGAGAAACTACAGAGAAATGATATGCAATGGAAATAGCGCAGAAGGGACAGAGAAGGAAGCTCTAGAAGAGTGATTCTTAACCTGTGCTGGTTGTGTCCTTCTCCTACCCCCAGGAGGGGATATTTGACAATGTATGGAGACATTTTAATTGTCACAAGCAGAGGTTGCTACTGGCATTTGGTGGGTAGTGGCCAGGGATGCTTCCAAACATCTTATAATGCATAGGATCATCTTCACAATAAAGAATTATCCAGCCCAAAATGTCAAAGTAGTGCCAAGGTTAAGATACTGCACCATTACTGGCTGCAGTTGTTTTTATGTGAAGAAACAAAAGAAATATGGATAAGAAATTAAGTGGCATTCACTTTTAGGTTATAAATGCAAAATATAGTTTTATATGGTATGCAAAATGAAACATTTATTTGGCATATACAAAACAATATAAAGAAAAAATAAAAAATGTCACCCCACCATCCAGAGGAAACCATTATTAAATTTTTAAATTAATTTCTAGAAGTTATTGTGCATTAGGTTAGAAGGACACTATTAATCAGATGGTAAATCTGCTGCATTGGAAAAGGGCATGCTATCAAGGTAAATCAGTAGAAATAACACGAGAAAAATTGGTAAAATTAAAGAAGAAATGTACAGGTTAATGAGAACTTGTGAAGAGACAAAGAAGGAGAGAGAAGCTCAGGAATCTACTTTGAATGAATTGAGTAGAGTTAAGTGTTTGCAGCGACACACACGCCCCACTTCCTATGATTCTAGCAATGGGACTAGTATCTTCTAATGTTGAATTGGAAAATAAAAACAAAACACTTGCAAATGAAATAAATAAATAGTAGAAGCAGACACCTTGATTGGCAGGAACGAGTATGTGTACTACAGTCGGAATATGATACCTTGGGGGAAAATTTTGCTCTATGTATAAATTGGTTTAACTAGACCTGCATAAAAGAGAACTTTTGTATATGACATGCGTTTGTTTCTTCCAGTGGTTTGTCTCAACCAGTGCCAATCACCCTAGCAATTAAAAATGCATACATCTTCATCTGTTCTCTACTTACTGACATTGTTGCACAGAAAACTTTGTATTAGGCAATGGCAGAACATTTTTTCTTGATGGCGTATGTCAACGGGTTTAGAATTAGAACAACTGTTAGTCACTCCAACAGATCCCTCCTGTTGCCCAAATCAATGAGAGGAACAACAGGAATAGTACAAGAGGTTAACAACATGTACTATGTAAACACACACATGTTATAATTATGTTATGTAAAAACCTGGGGTCATAAAGCATAGAGATTTAGTAGTCTATTTTTTCATTTGGCATATGACATGAGCATCTTCTCATTTTATTGGACTTCTAGACATAATTTTAACTTCTACACATAGGGAATTCATCACATGGCTCTACCATAATTTACTAATCCTATTGTTGAACATGTAAGCTGCTTATAGCCCTTCTCTGTTTTAAAATACCTCACATCAAGCATCATGATACAATAGTTTTTAAAATGAAATATATTTAGAAATAAATGTTGGGTGTATAATCAATTCATTAGACTCTTTGCTATTAATAGCTTTATTGAAGTATAATTTACGTATCATACAATTTACTCATTTTATGCACATAATTCAATGATTCTTAATGTGTTTACAGAGCTGTGCAACCACCACTACAATCTAATTTTAGAATATTTTCGTCACTCCAAAAAAACATCTTGTGCCCATTTACAATCACCCCCTTTCCCTAAGCAAACACTGATTTACTTTCTGTCTCTGTAGATTTGCCTTTTTTGGACTTTTCATATAAATGGAATTATGGAGTATATGTTCTTTACTGTCTGACTCCTTTCACCAAGCATAATGCATCTGAGATTTATCAATGTTGTGACATGCATCAGTACTTCATTCCACATTGGGCATTTAAAGCTATCAATCACCTATCACAAGCATGCATGATTTAGGTAATTTGATTTAGAAACTTCTTTTTTTTCTTCCAACTTTTAGGTTCAACGGGGACGTGTGCAGGTTTGTTACATGGGTAAATTGCGTGTTGCAGGAGTTTGATACGCAGATAATTTTGTCACCCAGGTGATTGGCATAATACCCATTAGGTAGCTTTTCAATCTTCACCCTCTTCCCACCTACAAACTCAATAGGCCCTGGTGTCTATTGCTCCCTTCATTGTGTCCATGTGTTCTCAATGTTTAGCTCCCATGTATAAATTCTGATGTGTCTCCCTATCTGGTGAGCAGGGTTGATGGCAGATCTTGGCTGAGTATCCACATGCCTCTTACACACCAGGATGTGAAGTTAATGACCTTTATTTTAATATTTGTATGCAGGTTAGGGCCTAAAAATTTCCCTGTTCTTCTCAGTTGGAAAACACATGATTTCTTCTTGCATTCCTTTTTTTCTAGACGAGTATTTCAGTCATAAGATTATCCTGTTAACTCTAATAATGATTGATCAAAAGACAAAATATGTATGTCTGACTCGAACTTTTAACCTAACTAATGATACTTTGCTGGTGATTAGCCATGGATTTGATTTATCATGGTAAGAGAGACACAAATATATTTTTAAAACAGGAAGTCATGTTTTAAAAATCCAATAATCCAGAGTACTTAAACTTAGTAGAGGATAGTTTACTAAAACTTCATAAACAAGAGTAGGGAAACAATAGAATGGCCCAGGATATATTCTAAAATATCTGAGGGGAAGGGATGTTTTTTGGAAATATTTTTAAATGTCAAATTGTTCTAAAAATAAAAGCTAAGAATATAGATAACTAAGGTAGAGTGTGGTAAGCAGCATGATGACATGCTGATCCAAAATGAACTTGGCAGATGTGATTAAGGATCTCGAGATGGAGAGATTATGCTGGGCTGTCCAGGTAAACTCATATAATCACAAATGTTCTTACAAGGGAAAGAACAAGATATGAGAGTAAGAAAAGGAGATGTGATAATGGAGGCAGACATCAGAGTTATTCAGAACCATGGGCCAAAGAGTGCAGGAGGACACTTGGACTCCTGTAGCTGGAAAAGGCAAGGAATGGATTATTCCCAGGAATCTCGAGAGGAAACACAGGCTTGATTACTCCCTAATTCTGGCCAAGTTCAACCGCTTTGGATTTCTGACCTTCAGAACTATAAAAGCATGTATTTATTTCATTTTAAGCCACTAAATTTTCAGTAATTTGTTATAACAGCAATAGGAAACTAACATATAGAAGCCTATGAAAAGGGGAGAGGGAGAGGACTCTGACCAGCATTCAGGGGGAAATGCAAGGGAGAGGAATGCCAGGAAATCCTGAGCAAACCCAGCTTCTGGAAGACATGCTGGGAGCAGGCGTCCAGCAGCAGTATCCAGGCTGGGGCCTGGCTTGTCCTCAAAAAGCTCTGAAATTCGAGCATCACACATCTTTCTGCTCTCTCTTCCCACAACACACAAATGACTCCAAAATGACTAATTCCGGTTTACCTTCAAGATGGGGCTTAACTAAAATATAACTTAAGTGCCCCTTTGTCTTATGTTTTTACTTTGCCTTTGTATGTGAGATTGAAATTGATATTATTAGGCAGATCTAGTTTTGAACAATGCTTTTCCTACTTTCTAGCCATGCCGTGGTAAGCAAGTGACATAACATATTTACAATTTAATTTCCTCATCTAAAATTGAGGAAATATTCGTACATACCTCATGGAGTTGCTAAGGAGATCAAATGAAGCAAAATGTTGGTGTTTAGACAGACATTGAAAACAGTAACCATTATTTTTATCACCACCACCCCCGTTATTATCGTTTAAAATCACTTAGTACCTGACACATAGTAAATGCTGTATGTGTTGTTAATATAAATAAAAACAAATTAGGGGTCAGGTAGGGCCTGGAAATTGATGACCCTGAAAACAAACTCTGTGGATGTCACAGAATTGCTGATGGTTGGTTCCACTTACTTGCAAATTTGCTGTGAAAATAAAACTACATGCAGAGGTATTTCCTCCTGCTCAGCAGGGCAGCCTCTTACTTTACCAGCTTTAAATAAAGTGGGATTACTTCAAATATACTTCTAGAGCTTACTTAATGGAATTAACAATAATTTGCTATTTTTTCCCTGTCTGTATGATCATATAGTTGTAATTACAGGAAAAGTTTAAGAAAAACCCTTGATTTGTTCCATAAACAAAAATTATATCTGTGAAAAGCCTTATTTTCTCACTAAAATATCCCTGCATTTTCCCATGTGACTTATGTTTTATTTTTTACTACATGTAGTCTTATAACAGATCATGTGTTAAGACTTTATTTAACTCATTTGCCACAGTGGGATGTATCTTCAGTGTCAAGTTGGCAATTAAAAAGATTTTTTTCACAATGACTGTGTACAAAAAAGATGGACAGTGTCAGTACCTTTTCCAGAGTAAATGTATTGCTCTAATCACTTGACTTGATGAAAAGAGCCAGTGTCTGCTTCCTCAGGAAAGCTCATAATGCATCCCTCATGTTTGATTATCTGTATGGCTCCCTCTCATTCCTTCCAAATATTATCTTCTCAGGAGACCTTATTATCCAACAACCACTTTATTTAACTATCGACTGTCCCTTTTTCAGCATTCATTCCCTTTACTCTTCATTGTATCTTTCTCAGAAACACAATCTCTGCCACAATATGTATTTTATTTATTTATTTATTTTCTGTCTTATCTGTCTCTCTAAGAATGATTTTTGCATATTTTGTTTACTTCTGTGTCACCAGCTCTTACAACAGTGCTAGGCAAATTGCAGGCATTCAGCAAATATTTATCGAGTTAATTAATTAGCTGTGCTTTGTGTCTTGCTTCTCCAGTTCTCTAGTCCCAACAGGTTGAAGTAAAACTGCAAAATAGTCAAAATCTCATTTAAGGTATTTACTGCAATTTGTGGGAGGGTATAAGAGATAGCTTGGTGGCTGTTGTCAGGACGTACCCCTTGTCCTCACAGAAATTGCTAGGCTTCAATCAGGGAATTAAGGGATGATGATTATTTCTGGGCTCAGAAGCTCAGGTGTAAGAGAATTTGAAATGAATTAGATCTGTATAAACCATCATATATCCCCTTAGACCATTAGGCCTTATAGATCATTAATTAGACCATTATCCCCATAGACCATTCTGTCTGATCTATGTGGCAGGCAGAGGAGGAGCCCAGATGATAAAGCAGCCAGGCATGGAGACCAGTGCCTTCCTCATGGGCACACGGAGGATTCAGCTACCCAATGAGGAGTTGCTTTCTTTCTTACCACCACTGCATGAAAATGGACTAGTGACAACTTACTTAATTTTGAAGTGGCTTGAGCAATGGTGGCTACTATAGTACAGAGAGTGATAGACCTGACCTGTCAGAATGCAAAGCACATTTAAGCGCTTATACAACCTGAATGAGAACATGTCTCATGACTCACGGTGCCCTGGCTTCAATTCCAAGCGGCAATGCCCCTATTTTAGGAAGATTTCCCTTGCTGGAGTAGAGCCCTCTTCTGGTTCTTATCCGATTACCCTGGATTGAGAATTAACAAGGCATTATTTCCTAATTTGTTAGGGCTTAAACTCTTAGAGTGACCTTTTACTCTGTTTCAATTAGGATTGTAGAAGAAATCCAACCACACTGGTTTAACTAAATATTTTCTTTTCCTGTCATGTAAAATGGAGTTCAGAGATAGCTATACAATGTTATCAAGATTCTGTCTCTTTCTACAACCCCTGTGTGTGGCATTCATCCCTTTGTTTACTAGATGGTTGCTACAACTCTAGGCATCATGTCTATGTCCTTTTCCCATGTTAAAGGAAGTGGGTGGGGGGAAAAAACAAAAGGGAGATGCTAGCCGAGACTGTCTTCTTTTAATCAGGAAAATAACCATTTCCCATTAGATTTCTGCTTACATCTCATTGGATAAACTGGACCACATGGCACTCCTACAGGCAAGGGAATATGAAAAGTATTTTTGACTGAAATCACTGTGACCCTCAGCAGAATCAGAATGTTCAGTTAGTATAGAAAAAGAAAGGGAGTCAATATTAGTTAAGCATTTAATATTAGTTAAGCAATATTCATTAGTATTAGTTAAGCAGAGTGTGCCATAAACTATTACCACTTTCTTGCCTCCACACCCGCTTGCTTTTTCTTCCTCTCAGCTATCTTCCTCCACAGTTTCCATGCCACTGTGCCATCCTTATTGACATCCGTGCCATCTCCTGCATATACAGAACATAAGGCACTCACCACATAGTGATCCCTGCTCTTCTTTAACACTGCCACCCCAGATTCCTCTTCCCAAAGGAACACTCTGCATCCTTCCCTCACTCAGAAGCTTTGATTTATAAAACTTAGGTCTGGTTGGGTGTGGTGGCTCATGCCTGTAATCCCAACATTTTGGAAGGCCAAGGCGGGCGGATCACAAGGTCAGAAGATCGAGACCATCCTGGCTAACACGGTGAAACCCCATCTCTATTAAAAATACAAAAAACTAGCTGGACGTGATGGTGGGTGCCTGTAGTCCCAGCTACTCGGGAAGCTGAGGCAGGAGAATGGCATGAACCTAGGAGGTGGAGCTTGCAGTGAGTCGAAATTGCCCTACTGCACTCCAGTCTGGGCAATAGAGCAAGACTCTATCTCAAAAAAAAATAGCCCTTAGTCTTCTGTTCAAGACATAACCTCAACTACTCTAGATGATGCAAGCTCATCCTCCAAGCCAGTCTGCAATGCTTGTTTTTCTCAAATACTCACAGGGGCCAGGCACGGTGGCTCATGCCTGTAATTCCAGCACTTTGGGAGGCCGAGGTGGGAGGATCACCTGAGGTTGGGAGTTCGAGATCAGCCTGACCAACATGGAGAAACCCCGTCTCTACTAAAAACACAAAAAATTAACTGGGCTTGGTGGTGCATGCCTGTAATCCCAGCTACTCGGGAGGCTGAGGCAGGAGAATTGCTGGAACCCGGGAGGCAGAGGTTGCGGTGAGCCGAGATTGCACCATTGCACATCAGCCTGGGCAACAAGAGCGAAACTCTGTCTCAAAAACAAACAAACAAACAAACAAAAACAACTCATTGGGTTTTCCACACTTACAGAGTGTGGAATTATGCTCCCTTTATTTTTTTTTTTTTTGAGACGGAGTCTCGCTCTGTCGCCCAGGAGTTCAGTGGCGTGATCTCGGCTCACTGCAAGTTCCGCCTTCCGGGTTCACGCAGTTCTCCTGCCTCAGCCTCCCAAGTAACTGGGACTACAGGTGCCCACCACCACGACCAGCTAATTTTTTTTTTTTTTGTATTTTTTAGTAGAGATAGGGTTTCACCATGTTGGCCAGAATGGTCTCGAGCTCTTGACCTCATGATCCACCCACCTCGGCCTCCCAAAGTGCTGGGATTACATGCGTGAGCCACCGCATCCGCCTATGCTCCCTTCTTGAGGGTGAAGTTCCCACATAAATTATTTGGAATTCTTCTGCATAGGATGTTTGTTTTACTCCCCCATTTATTTATTTATTCAATCATTTATTTTATCAGTATGAAATCATGGCTATTTTATTTTATACTTTGGGTTTTAATTCTGTAATGCACTGAATGTTTTTGTCTCCCCAGAATTCTTTTGTTGAATTCCTAACCCCAATGTGGTGGTGTTTGGAGGTGGGGCCTTTGGGAGTAATTTGGTTTGAATGAGGTTATGAGGTGGGGTTCCAGGATGGGCTTAGCGTCCTTATAAGAAGAGGAAGAGACAGCAGAGCTCCTTCTCTCTCCACCAGGTGAGGACACAGTGAGAAGCCAGGGCAAGCTGGTAAGATGGAATGTCATAATTATAATCATATAATATGTAGCCTTTGTGGAACAGCATTTTTTCCTTAGCAATATGTGTTTAAAGTTCATTCATGTGTTTTTGGCTTGATAGCTCACTCCATTTTATTGCTGACTAGTATTTCATTGCTTGACTGTACTGATGTTTGATTATGCATTCACTTATTAAAGGATATTTTGATGGTTTCTAGGTTTTGGTGACTATGTGTAAAGCTGTATATTTGCATGCAGATTTTTATGTGGTTACGTTTTCAACTGAATTGGTTAAATACCTAGAAGAGCAATTGCTGGATTGTATGTTTAGCTTTGTAGGAAACTGTCAAAACTGTTTTCTAAAGTGGTTGCACCATTTCGTATTTCCACTAGCAATGAAGTAGAATTACTGTTTCTCAGCATTCTTGAATGCATTTTCAGTTGGTTTGTTTGTTTTATCTCATTTTAGCCTTCCTAATAGCTGTGTAGTGTATCTCACAGTTTTAATATACAATTCCCTAATAGTAAGTTATGTTTGTCATACTTTTTTTTGTCATCAGTAGATCTTTTTTAGTGAGATGTCTGTTCAAATCAAATATTTTGCCCATTTTCATTTGGGTTGATTTTGTTCTTATTATTTGAGTTTTAAGAGTTTTTTTGCATGCTTTGGATACAAGTCCAATATGATTAGATATATATTTTGCAAATATGTGGATATCAATCTGATAAAATTAGATATATGTATTTGTAAATATTTTCTTCCAGACTGTGGCTTGTATTTTCATTCTCTGAGCAGTGTTTTTTCACAAAGAAGAAGTTTTTTATTTAAACATGCATAACTTCATTCTTTATTTTATCATCATGCTTTTGATGTTATCCAAAAACTCATCGTTAAGCTCAAAGTCACTAAGATTTTTCTAATGTATTATTCTATAAGTTGCATAGTTTTTCACTGTATATATAGATCTGATTTACCTTTAGTTAATATCTGTAAAAAGTGTAAAATTGATGTCTAGATTCATCATTTTTGCATATGAATGCCCAATTCTTTAGCACTAGCTGTTTAAAGAACTACTTTTGTCCCCATTGAATTGTCTTTGCTCCTTTGTCAAAGATTGGTTGACTGTAATTGTGTGGGTCTGTTTCTGGGCCCTGTATTCTCTTCCTTTGAACTATGTTTCTATGATTTTGCTAATAACACACTGTCTTGATTACTGGAGCTTTGTTGTAAGTCTTGAAGTCTGGCTGTGGAGTCCTACAACTGTGTTCTTCTTGGCTTTTATTATTATTATTAAGTATACTTTAAGTTCTAAGGTACATGCAGGCTCGGAGTGAACAGGCAACCTACAGAATGGGAGAAAATTTTTGCAAACTATCCATCTGACAAAGGGCTAATATCCAGGATCTACAAATAACTTAAACAAATTTACAAGAAAAAAACAACCCCATCAAAAAGTGGGCAAAGGATATGAACAGACAATTCTCAAAAGAAGACATTTATGCAGCCAACAGACATATGAAAAAATACTCATCATCGTTGGTCATTAGAGAAATGCAAATCAAAACCATAATGAGATACCACCTCACTCCAGTTAGAATGGTGATCATTAAAAAGTTAGGAAACAACAGATGCTGAAGAGGATGTGGAGAAATATGAACACTTTTACACTGTTGGTGGGAGTGTAAATTAGTTCTACCATTGTGGAAGACAGTGTGGTAATTTCTCAAGGATCCAGAACTAGAAATATCGTTTGACCCAGCAATCCCATTACTGGGTATATACCCAAAGAATGATAAATCATGCTACTATAAAGACACATGCACACGTATGTTTATTGCGGCACTATTCACAATAGCAAAGACTTGGTACCAACCCAAATGTCCATCAATAATAGACTGGATAAAGAAAATGTGGCACATATACACCATGGAATACTATGCAGCCATAAAAAAGGATGAGTTCATGTCCTTTTAAGGGACATGGATGAAGCTGGAAACCAACATTCTTGGTTTTTCTTTTTTTTTCAAACTATTTTTGGTTTTTGCCTTTCCATATAAACTTTAGAATCAGTTTGTGGGTATTTATGGAATAGGTTGTGAGATATTGATTAAAACTGAGTTAAACCTACAGATAAATTTGGGAAGAATCAGCATATTAACAGTCCTGAGCCTTCCTACCAATGAATATGAACTATGTCTCTGTTTGTTAATATTTAGGTCTTATTTGCTTTATTTCATTGGTGTTTTGTAGTTTTCTGTATACAGATCCTATACATATTTTTTACATTTATACCTAAGCACTTCTCTTTTTGGGGGTGCTATTTTAATTTTTTAAATCTCAAATTTCAATTTTTTTTGCTAATGTGTATGAAAGCAATTCAATTCTGCAAACTTACTATAATCTCTAGTTAATTATAGGAGGTTTTTTTGTCTTCTTCTTTGAGGTTCTCTACTTAGATAATCATTTGTAAACAAGGAAAGTTTCATCTCTTACTCTCAAATATATTTACATTTTATAACCTATTTCACTGGCTAGGACTTCCAGTATGATCTGGAATAGAAATAGTAAGAGGGGATATCCTTGCCTTGTTCCTGATCATAGGGAGAAGGGAAATGCCCTGCTTCCCGCAATTAAGTATCATGTTAGCTGTAGATTTTTTAAAGATGTTTTTTAATCAAGTTGAGGAAGTTTTCCTATGTTCCTAGTTTCCTGAGAGTTTTTAATCATGGCAATTTTAAAAGCCTGACTTATCAACACTTTTTTCATGAATCATTCTTTTATATTATCAAACATGTAAAATTTTTTTCTACATCTATTGATATGTTTATGTTATTTTTTCTTCTTTACTCTGTTGATATGGCAGATTCTATTATCTGATTTTTGAATATTGATTCGGCTTACATACCACTTGGCATAATTATTTTGTACATTATTGGATTTGATTTACTACAATTTTCCTGAGGATATTTGCATCTGTGTACAAAAGAGACAGTGGTGTGTAGTTTCTTTTGTTTGTTTCCTTCTTTATTTTAATGTCTTTATCTGGTTTTGGTATTAGGGTAATGAAAGCTTAGTTAAGTAAGTTTAGAATTATTACCTTGGCTTCTATTTTCTAGAATACATTGTGAAGAATTGATATCATATCTTCTTTAAGTGAAGTAGAATTCAACAGTGAAACTATTTAGGTCTAGTGCTTTCTTTTTTAGACTATTAATTATGTATTAAATTTATTTAATAGATATGGGCCCATTTATATGATCTACTTTTCCTTATGTAAGTTTTGGCAGTTTATGACTTTCAAATAATTGGTCCATTTCCTTTAAATCATCAAATGTGTGAGCATAGGGTTGTTTATGTTTATTCATTATCCTTTTAATGATCATGGGCTCAGTAGTGATGACTGCTTTTTCATTTCTTATGTTAGCAATTTGTCTCTCACCAGTTTTTGAATAGCCTGGATAGCAGTTTATCCATTTTACTGATCTTTTCAAAAACACCAGTTTTTGAGCTCATTGATTTTCTCTAGTGTTTTCCATATCATTGATTTTTGCTTTAATTTTTATTTCTTTTGTTCTGCTTGCTTTAAGCTTAAATTATGCTTCCTTCTCTGGTGTAATAAAATGGAAACTTAGATTATTAATTTTAGCTCTTTATTTTTTCCTAATATATGCACTTAATGATAAAAATTTTCCTCTAAGCACTTCTTTGCTGTATCGCTCAATTTCTAATATGCTGTTTTTTTCATTTGGTTTAAAATATTTCTTAATTTATCTTGAGAGTTCTTAGACTCATGTTATTTAGAAATGTTATTAAATATCCAAATATCTGAGTATTTTCCAGCTGTCTGTTATTGATTTCTTATTTACTTCTATCATCTTCTGAAAACATTTTTCATATTATTTCTATTCACTTAAAATTTTTAAGGTATGTTTTATGCCCCAGAATATGATTCCTCTTAGTCTGTCTTCTACATGAGCTTGAGGAGAATTTGTATTCTGCTGTTGCTGGAGGAAGTAGTCTATAAATGCCAATTTGATCAAGTTGATTGATAAGTACTCTTAAGGTCAACTATATCTTTACTGGCATTCCAACTCCTTGATCTATCAATTACTGAAGGAAGGGCATTGAAGCCTCTAACTATAGTAGCGCATTGGTCTATTTGTCCTTGAAATTATATCTGTTTTTTTCTCATGTATTTTGATATTCTGATATTAGGTTCATACAGGCTAAAAAATATTATGTCTTCTTGGACACTTGATCTCTTTATCATTATGTTATGCTAATTTTTCCCTGCTAATTTTTCTTGTTCTGAAGTATACTTTGAAATTGATATAGCTACTCCCACTGTCTTTTGATTAGTAATAGCATGGTGTATCTTTCTCAGTGAAGAATATCAGTGGTAGTTTTTTAATTGGTAGATAAAATTGCATGTATTTATTGTGTACAACATGAGATTTTGAAGTATATTTATATTGTGGAATAGTTAAATCTAGCTAATTAACAAATGTATTACCTTAAACAGTTATCTTTTTTGTGTGTGTGAGAACACGTAATATCTACTCTTTTTGCATTTTTCAAGAATACAATATGTCATCATTCCCTAAAGTCACCATACTGTATAATAGAACTCTTGAACTTATTCCTCATACCCAAATGTAATTACATATTCTTTGAACAACATCTTCCCATCTTTCCCTCCTCTCTAACTATCCCAGCCTCTAATATCCCCACCCCAATCTAATCTCGAATGAGATCTCGAATTGTAATCCTCACGTGTGGAGGGAGGTAAATGGTGGGAGCTGACTGGATGATGGGAGTGGTTTCCCAATGCAGTTCTTGTGATAGAGAGGGAGTTCTTATGAGATGTGATGGTTTAAAAGTGGCAGTTCCCCCCCCCTCTCTCTGTCTGTCTCTCTCTCCTGCCGCCATATAAGAAGTACCTTGTGTCCCCTTCACCTTCCACCATGATTGCAAATTTCCTGAGGCCTCTCCAGCCATGTGGAACTGTGAGTCAATTAAACTTAATTTCTTTATAAATTACTCAGTATCAGGTAGTATCTTTATAGCCATGTGAAAATGGACGAATGGACCACCATCCTACTCTCTACTTTTATGAGATGAACATTTTTAGGCTCCATTATTTGTGCCTGGCCTATTTCACTTAATATAATATCCTCCAGGTTTTTCCATGTTATCACAGATGACAAGATTTTGTTCTTTTTTATGGCCGAATTATATTCCATTGTGCAAATATACGATGTAATTTTTATCCATCTGTTCATTCAATGATGGACACTTGAGTTTGTCTCCTGTTTTTTGTGAATACCATTGGAATAATCATGAGAGTGCATATATCTTTTTGACATACTGATTTCATATCCTATGGATATTTACTCAGTAATGGGATTACTGGATCATGTGGAGTATTATTTTTAATATTTTGAGAAAACTCCATACTTTTTTCTGTAATGGTAATAATCATATGCATTCCTGCTAGCAGTATGCAAGGGTTCCCATTTCTCCATATCCTTGCCAACACTCATTATTTTTGTATTTTTGATAATAGCCATTATAACAGAAGTGAGGTGATACTTCATTGTGATTTTGATTTACATTTCCCAGATTATTACTGATAAACAGTTTTTCATATACCTGTTGGCCATTTGTATATCTTATTTTGAAAAATGTTCATTCAGGTTTTTACTCATTTTTACATTGGATTATTTATTTTCTTGCTATTGAGTTGAGTTCCCTAGACAGCACTACATAGCTAGAATATGATGATATGTTACAAAACTTTTGTAAAGTTTTGTAAAGTGGTTTTGTCATGTGAATATCATAGAGTGTACTTATACAAATGTAGACGGTATAGCCTATTGCTCTTAGGTTACAAACCTGTATGGCATGTTATTGTACTGAATACTATGGGCAATTGTAGTACAATGGTAAGTATTTGTGTATCTAAACATAAAAAGTATAGTAATAATGTGGTGTTATAATCTTATGGGACAATGGTTTGTTGCTGACAGAAACATTGTTATGTAGTACATGACTGATATTTTGTATATTAATTCCTCACCGGATGTATAGTTTGCAAATATTTTCTCCTATTCTATAAGTTGTCTCCTCACTCTGTTGATTGTTTCCTTTGTGCAGAAGCTTTTTAGTTTGATGTAGTCCCATTTGTCTATTTTTACTTTTGTTGTCTGTGCTTGTGAGATCATATCTAAAAAACCACTGTCCAGACCAATGTCATAGAACTTCTCACCTACAATTTCTTCCAGTAGTTTCATAGTTTTGGGTTTTATACTGAAGTTTTTAATCCACTTGAGTCAATTTTTATATGTGGTAAGATATAACGATCTGATTTCTTTTCTTTTCTTTTTTTTTTTTTTTTTGCAAAAGGATACCCAGTTTTCTCAAAACAATTTATTGAAGAGATTTTCCTTTGATCATTACGTATTTTTAGCATCTTTGTCAAAAATCAGTTGGTTGTTAATGCCTGGATTTATTTCTGGGCCTCTTTATTCTGTTTCATTGGGTGATATGTCTGTTTTAATGCTAGTACAATGATATTTTGTTTAACATAGTTTTGTAGTATATTTTGAAATCAGGAAGTGTGATGCTTCCAGCGGTGCTTTTTTTGCACAAGATTACTTTGGCTATTCATGGTCTGTTGTGGATCCATGCAAATGTTTGGATTTTTTTTTTCTGTTTCTGTGAAGAATGTCATTGGTATTTTGATAGGAATTGCCCTGAATCTTTATGTTGTTTTGGATAACATGAGCATTTTTACAATATTTATTCTTTCAATCCATAAAGACAGGTTAACTTTTCATTTGTGTTTACTTCAATTTTTTGATTAATGTTTTATAGTTTTCAGGGAAGAGTTTTTTTCCCTTTTTTTCAGTTTTAAGTTGTTGCCCAAGAGCTCACAGTATACATTCACCATTAATCCAAGCACCTGTTTAAATAACATTCTACCACTTCATTTGCATTGCATACCTCTTAATAGAGTATTCCCAATTTCTTTTTCCCATGCCTTATAACATTTTTATCATTTATTTCACTTATCTATAAGATATAATAACACAAACCATTACTATTATTGTTTCTTTAAACTGTTATCATTTAGGTCAACTAAAAATAATAAAAATAAAAGATTTTATTTTACCTTTGTTTATTCCTTCTCTTATCTTTTTTTTTTTTAATGAAGATCCAAGTTTCTGACTTCGATGGATTTCCTTCTTCTTGAAGAATTTTTTTTTTAACATATCTTACAGAACATGCCTATGGAAATGAATTTCCTCAATGTTTCTCTGAGAGAGTCTTAATTTCTCCTTCACTTTTGAAGGATAGTCTTGCTAGATATAGAATCCTATGTTGGTAGCATTTTTTCTTTTAACACTTTAAGAATTTCATTGCACTTTCTTCTTGCTTGCATGTTTTCTCAGAGAGAATTTCACTGTAATTCTCATCCCTGTTTGCTTTTGGTTTTCTATAGTCTGAATATGATAAACCAAATAATAGTTTCTTGTCATTATTTACTCTTCTTAGTGTTTTCTGAGCCTCCTGGATCTGTGGTTTGATGTTTGTCATTCATTTTTGTAAAGTTCTCAGCCATTTTTCCTTAAATATGTCTTCTGCCTGGCTCTTTCTTCTCCTTCTAATATTTATATGCATATTACAACTTCTGAAATTGTTCCACAGTGTGTATTCTGATTATCATTACTGTTACAGTGTCTTTGATATCTATCATTTTTTATATTTTCTTAGAGTTTTCATCTCTGTGCTTATGCTACCCACTTGTTCTTACATGTTGTCTACCTTTTCCATTAGACCCCTTAACATATAAATCATAAGTATTTTCAATTTCCTATTGATAATTCCAAAGTCTGTGTTTATATCTAGGTCTGGTTCTACTGCTGGCTTTGTCTTTTCTGAATACGCTCTTTTTTGCCTTTTGACACACTTTGTAACTTCTTATTTAAAAAAATCACTTCTTATTATCTTCAATAGGAATTGAAGAGAAAGGCCTGTAGTGTGAGGTTTTGGTTGATCTGGCTAGGAGTTGGCTGTGTTTACTGTTTGCTATGGCTGTAGTAGCCAGAAGCTTTAAATTCCTCTAGGATTTTCATTTTTATTTTCCTGTGGGCTTCCCTGGAACACTTCCTTAAATAGTATTTGTGCTTTGCAGTTATAATACAGTCTTATTTTGTTGGAACTCTGTTGCTTTGGTGATAAATTACAGAGGAAGGGGAGTACCTTATAATATTTTGATTAAATCTCAGTTTTTCATTGGGCCTTTCTCCCTAGAATGTGACATTCACAGTGTTTCCTAACTTTTCTTCTCCCCGTAGAAGAGAGATTGCAAGACTAAAGGTTTCTAAAGTTGAATAAATACCCTTCTCCTTAGGTGTAATAAGGCTATGGTAAAGTCTTCTCCCTAGAGAGTAACTCTTTGCAATGAAGAAAACTCTGGGTTTATTGCAAAAAATTAATTTCCCTCTCCCCCTTATTAGAGCCACAGGAGTGTTTTTGTTTTGTTTTTGTTTTTTTGGCTCTGAGAACCTGGTGGGGTTCCTCAAATTAAAATAGATGAAATGTGGGCCTCCTCCTAAGACAGCAGCCTCCAGAAGTTCCCTATTCTCACACTAGAACACAATCAGCCCCCAGCAATTAGTCAAAATTACCATTAAAGTTTTCCTACCAGTTACTGGCCCCAGTGGTTCTGCTCGCAATAGGCTGATCTCAGCTGTAATTTTCTGTTCACTTGTATCTTGAGATTTCAGGGTAGTAGTTTGCTCTGCAACCTCAGTTCTCTAATGGATCTAAGAAAAATCATTAATTTTCTGTTTGTTCTCTTTGGTTCTTATCGTGAGGATGGCAGTGACAGCTTCCAAGCTCTTTTCATGTCAAACTGAATCTAGAAACCCCCATATAGTTTTTCACCTTTCCATTGATTGCCACCATACATTATCTGTCCAGTGACATCATAGGTTCCCAATACATATTGATCAAATCTAGCCAGGCACTATTGATTACTGTAGCATGTAAAGTGTAAGCAGCACCATGATGTAATACCTCAGTTTCTCCTCCTGAACAAGTGTGGTCAAGACAGGGCATTGTTCTTATTTTCATTGGATTAGGTCAACTTGGCCTTTGTCAAAATTATCACACTTATTAACATTTGATATTCAACATATGATTCTGCTTGATTGAGTTCTATGTGAGAATGATCAAGGAGAAAAGGGAAAAATGATCTCTACTTGGTATTAAAATATGAATTTCCTTATAGTTCCTAGAAAATGTTTGGATCACAACAGGGAAGATTTATTTCCTTGTCTGGGAAAAGCAAGACTATTCTATTATTACAAATATAAGAAAGAAAAAAGGAACTGTAAGGCAGTTCCTTTCTACGAAACATTGATATTTGAGTAAATTATACTGTAATTTTCACTTGCTGAGTCCAAAAACATTACCAGAAAATGATATTTAGGGTTTTGTAGTCCGGGCACATAGTTAGAGAATTTTTCTTGATACAAGTAAATATTCCACAAAATATATTTTTATAAGTTAAGTATGATACGGGTTGAGGAGATACATTTATCCTAAAAATATCAATGATAGATTCTAATATTCCAGGAGGTAAGCCTTAGAAAATAGTGGTATTACTTGTAATTAAAGTTAATAAGTAGAAAAATATTCAAATTTGAGGCATAGAGTGAAAATTAAAGGAAGAGGGAGGAAGGGAAGAAAACAAGGAGAGAGAGAGTGATCACATGTGGAAGTAAAAAGAAGAGAAGCTCTAATAGTTTGGGTGGGTTTTGGAAAATTGTGGATCATAGAGTAAAGATTCAAAAATATAAGCTTTCAAAAACAGGAGCTTTAGTCTGGAACATACGAGTATGCTAAGGTCACCTGCACACAGGATTCACTTGAAGGCTGGAGGCCAATACCAGATTATTTCTCATGACTCAGGGAGTAAGTAGAAGTCAAGGGCTTAGGGGGGGCTCTAAGCTAAGCCAGACAAATAGGACTGCCGAGGCAAATACAGGAGGCCAGGGCTGGCTGTGGTGGCTCATGCCTGTAATCCCAGCACTTTGGGAGGCCAAAGCAGAAGGATCACTTGAGGCCAGGAATTCAAGACCAACCAGAGCAATATAGTGAGACCTTATATCTATAAAAACGTAAAGAATTAGCCCCCAACACATGCCTATAGTTCCAGCTACTCAGAAGGCTGAGGCAGGAAGATGGCTTGAGCCTAGGAGTTCAAGGCAGCAGTGAGACACACCCATGCCACTGCACTCCAGACTGAGCAATACAGCAAGACCCCATCCCAAGAGGGGGCAGGGGGAAGTACAGGAAGCCCTGGAACAGAAGAAGCCATAACTAAACTCAACTTTGCCTCTGAAATATTGTTTTCCTTCCTTTTCCTGAGTGCGGCCAGCCAGCTTGGGAAGGCTAGCCAACTTCATCTGCCATTGCAAAAACTCAAGAGATTGGTGCCAAGCCTCATAAACAATAAAAGGGAAATGAATGACTATGAAAATAATGTAAGGGTCATAGTAAAATCTGATGAATCTCAATCATAGGAATTGTGAATCAAAGAGAAGTATAGTAATATCTGACTTCAGAAATTGTCAGTTCAGCCAAAGAGAGCAACAACTATGAATGAAAAACTGATACATTATCTGAATATAGTCCATTATTTGATAAATGTATGAGCCCGTGTTGCTACTTGCTGTCTCAGTCTACTTCACTAAACATATGACACGATTTATAAATCTGTATGTTGGTCCACACTCTTCTGCTGCTCAAACTACTGGTTGTGAGGGATAGAGCAATCTGTTCAATGCAATCGGAATATGTCAGCCCTGCCTTTAACTCTTCTGTGACTTCCCTCCCCCTTCTTATTAGGGCCAGAATTCGTTGTTACCTACAAGCTTTTACATGACCTGGCATTAACTACTCTGTAGTCTAATCACACACTCATGATTCTTTATGGAAGTGGTATTCCATAGAACTCTCTGCAATGATGGAAATGTTCAATAGCTTTAATGTCCAATACAGTAACCAATTATCACAGGTGACTATTTTAGTTAAAATTAAAAATTTAGTTTCTCAGTTGCAATAACCAGATTTCAAGCACTCCATAACCATATGTACTAGTGGCTATTGTACAATGCAGACTGCATTGGCTATTGCATCAATGCAGAATGGTCTATTTGACAGTGATCCTTTAGATAGATTAACCTTGCTTCAGTTATTCAAATACCCCAAAATTCTTCTCACATGAAAGCCTTTCCAGATGCCCTCTCTCTCCTTACCTCTTTGCCTAGCTATTTCCTATTCATTTAGGAAGAGGTTTTAGAACCCAAAGGTTATATTCCTGTGGATTACCTCCCCTTCACAGTATAATTTTAATAATTTTAATTAATTATTTTAATTATTGATTGATTCTTTCTCACTGCATTGTAATCTTTATTATGACAGAGACTATGTCTGTACACCCTTTTCTAGTACATCTGACAATTAATTAATGGTCATTAAGGGTTTATTTAGTAAAAGAATAAATAAATGGATAGAAAATAGATGACCATATAGGATTGAGGATATTTTTCTTAAGAAAATGTTTAAATAAGAGAGTTGGGAAAAAATTAGTTTTGGTAAGAAGCTTAATGTTAGTTTATTATTAGACATTTTATCTTTGAGATGATGGTGGGCCTGCCTATTTAGCCATTGGAAATGTTGAACTGAATGCTGGGAGATAAAATTGGTCTGGAAAGGTAAAAGTCACTTGCCTAAATACAAGAGTTGAAGGCCTGGGAGTGAGTGAAATCTATGCAATAGTATAGTTAGAGACCAGGTGACAAAATGTGTTCCACCCACCAGATGGGGAGAGAGAAGAGAGAAATCATTAAATAAACCAAGGAAGGGTCAGTCAGTGAGACTAAAGTGCTCCCAAACCATCTAACATCATGGAAACCAAGGAAGGAGAGTGTCGCCAACAGGGTCATGTGATAGGCCCAGTCCAATCAGAAAAATTTGTCATTTAATATCCTGCTAGAGAAATAAAAGGTTAACCAGGGTTGGACATAGGTGCAGTCAACATTGTAGAAGAGAAAAATAGTGCTATGGTTTGAATGTAGTTTCCTCTCCAAAATTCATGTTGAAACCTAATCACCAAGGTGATGGTATTGGAAGGTGGTTGAGTCATGAGAGAACCTCCCTCATGAATAGATTAAGGCCTTATAAAAAAGGCTTGCAGGAATGGGTTCACTGTCTGCCATTCTTCTGCTATGTGAGAACAGATGTCACCCCGTCTTTCTCTTCCACCTTCTCCCATGTGAGGATGCAGCAAGAAGGCCCTTACCAGACACCTTGACCTTCGACTTTGAGCCTCCAGAACTGTGAGAAATAAATTTATAATGTTTATAAATTACCCAGTCTGTGGTATTTTGTTACAGCAGCTCAAACAGACTAAGACAGGTAGCAAAGTAGCCTATGAATGAAGGCTTAATCTAAGCGAGAGATCCTGGAGCCCAGGTTGGTTAGCTGTCATTCTATTCACACAGGCAGGAGTAGATGGGCTTCCTGGGATGGAGGATTTAGTGATCACAGACAGTGATTTGAATAAATGTGCTAAAGGCATTGAGAAGTGCGATGTATGTTTTACAGGTCAGGTTCTCCAAGAAACAGACTGTAAGACTCTGATATTTGTGCATAGGAAGTATTTATTATAAAGTGTTCTTGGGATCAACACCTGCGAGGAAACAAGGGAAGTAGGACTGACCAAAACAAAAGACTAGACTGTGATAAAGGGAATTATAACAGTGTCTTCAGCCAATCCTATAAGGAGCTCTGAAACTGAGAGGGCCCTTCAGAAATGTCACTATCCTTTCTTTCTTTAAATTATATAGATGGGGCAAATCCTTATTTTTTAGATTTGTATAGATGAGCAATTAGCCATTTCCACAACTGCCACCCCTTCAACCTTCTTGCTTATTATAACTGTATCTGTCTGACCTCTATAATTTTGGCATCCTGTCATCCTCACTTCTGTCAGGGAGCCTAGTCCTGTAACAGCATCTCTTAATATCACTTCTGGCATAGAGAGGGCAGCCACCATTGAGGTTTTAAAGGTGCTGGTGCCTGTTCCACAAGCTTATTCCTCATTGCTTTGGTAAATGGAGTGTATTCCAGGCTCTTGTTCAGAAGATATTTGGCTGTTAGTTTTTTTTGGCCTTCTATCGTAAATCCACTCTAGCATGCTCCTTTCTGTGATGTTTTTGATCCCGTCTCCCACTGTCTGTCCCAGAAGTTCTGGCATTTCTAATTCACTTATTGTGGTCTGACACTTTTCTCCATGTTTCCAAGAGCAATCCCAGGAATGTGTCAGCACTGTCTCCCAGAATCCTTGTGAGGATGTGCATCCTGTATCATGAGGAAGTGCTTCTATATCCACATTGATAAACATTGCACTATCCAACTTTATTTCCAGTCTATCTTGATCTAGCACATTCAGGGTCCAGGACCGTAAGTACTTCTCAACTCCTGCTGATACGTGTTGGCAAGGTCCTATCATTCCTTCAGAGTCTAGTCCCTGTTCTCTGTGAACAGGCTCAGCACTACTCTGGCTGGGTTATATTATATTAACCATAGTTACTATTGGTCAGGTGGTCAGAAAGAAAGGTGAGGTAATATCTTATGAGAATACTGAATCTGTCTTCAGATGAGGACCCCTAGCCTTTAACACAAAGGAATGAGCTACTTTGGCTCAGAGAGTTCAAGGTAATCTGGGTATTTAATCTTTCTGAATGCATAGACTTACATATTCTTATCCCATGTCTCAAGGTTCCAAGCCTTCTCAATTCAGCTCTGATCTTGGTGGAGCAGTGTTGCTGAAGTTGAGCATTAAACCAACTAAAATGTTTTATTACTGTTAGAATTAAGACCTGGGTCTGAATCTCATCTTTTTTTCTGTTTTCCAGCTGTAGGAGATGAGGCTCTTTTGTACATGCTGCTATCTTCATCTGTTTTGTGCTGCTGTAACAAAATAACTGAGACTGGATAATTTACAAAGAACAGAAACATATTTTCTCATAGTTCTGGAGGGTTGGAAGTCCAAGATCAAGGTGCTTATAGGTTCGGTTGCCTGGTGAGGGCTGGTTTCTACTTTTAAGATGGTGCATCCTACAGAGGAGAGGAATGTTTTGTCTTTAGAGGGCAAAAGGTGGAAGGGGAAGGACAAGCTAACTGAATGTTAGGTGTAGCTTCTTTTCTATGAACTTTGATCCCATTAACAAGGACAAAAATCCTCATGACTAATCACCTCGTAAAGGCCCACCTCTTAATACTATCACACTGACAACACCTGAATTTTGGAAAGAACACATTCAAACTATATCAGCGACCAAAGAGGCCCTTTGATTTTTACACCTAGACCATTATTGGTGATTAATCACCCTAAGGCACTCAATGTCTTTTTCCAATGCATCAGTGAAACCTAACAGCAACCATCCAATTCTGTAGTCTTCATAGTTATACTTCTCCCGTGTCTCTCAAAATGCCTGGATTATTGCACTCATAAGTGAAGTCCTGTTTGTTGGTGTTCCATCCTAGCTCACTACCAATACAAATTCTAGCAATTGCATTATTGCTAAATGGCAGGGGCTATACATATTCTACCTACAATTAGTTATAGGTTCTTCATGGTCAGCTGGCCAGCAGGTGATTCAGCTCCACAATTACATTTTTGAGTCTACTTTATTGGACCATTTATGGTAGAAACTGTTGAAGTTCAGGTTCCCAGGGAAACATTATGAAACTCTATGATTAGCATGCAGGAGGTTTACTGTGGTATACTTTAGAGAACACCTGTGAGGGAGAAAGAAAGTATGAATTGGGCAGGAAGAAAATTTAGCTGCCGCACACCTGCAACTGTAAACTCCACCAATTGAATGGGGACCTCTAAGGTTAAGATGCCCTCCTCCTTATACCAAATGAAAAGCCTGATTATTTGTAATTTTGCAATATTAGCCAGTCATTGAACAAGAACACTTCTTCTCAGAAGGGTATATAAGGCCAGAGTGCTTTCTTAGTCTCAGGACACAGCTGTGTTTTGTGATCAGCCAAACTACTGGCCTCAGTAGTGATATGTACTTCAGTTCTGAAGGGGGATCTCAGTGAAGTATGACAACATCCACTACAGTATAGATTCCACTGGAAAAATCAGAAGGTACTGCATGTAAGATTTCTGAAGTACAGTCGACTGAAAAATATAAGGTTAAGTCTGTGGATTGAGGAAAACATGCAGAAAGGTAAGTCTTGGAGGAAATGGCGATAATATGTTGCCATGGATATCAGAATTCCCAAAGACTTCATGAGACTAGTGATTTCATGACTATGATTTTGTAATTCTATTATGCTCATCTATATCTTGTAGTAGGATCATTATTTTTATACTATACTCACTGCATATATTGTACTATAACAGAGAAGGGATAAAATATATAACTTAAACATTATACAGATGAAATGTATTTTGATGTAGAATGAAATGATGTGTTATTTTCAACATCATCTGCATAGAATGTGCCTACCTATCAGCAGACACAGGCCAACTTGTGAATCGGTACCTGTGGCCAAGGTAATACTATACACTATGGTGAGAAAAAGAAAGTTCACAGCATGGCTTAAGCAACTAAGTCCCAATCCTGAAACTGAGGTCAACCCCCAAAGCCACACATTTATAGGGGTAAAATAGATGTAGATGCGAGCACTACTTGATGTAAATAAGAAATAAGATAAATGGCAACATTTTAAGCTTTTATTTTGAAATACTTATAGACCCACAGAAGACTGCAAAAATAGTAGAGTCCAATGTACTATCACTAAGCTTCCCTCAGTGGTGACATTTTATATAACTGTAGTAGAATATTAAAACCTGGAGGGAATTAACTTTGGTACAATTCTGTTAACCAGACCCATTCCGTTTTATTTATTTATTTATTTAGAGATAGAGTCTCACTCTGTCTTCCAGGCTGGAGTACAGTGGTGTGATCTTGGCTCATTGCAACCTCCTCCTCCCAGGTTCAAGTGATTCTCCTACCTCAGCCTCCTGAGTAGCTGGGATTACAGGTGCCTGCCACCACACCCAACTATTTTTTGTATTTTAGTAGAGATAGGGTTTTGCCATGTTGTCCCGGCTGGTCTTGAACTCCTGACCTCAGGTGATCCGCCTGCCTTGGCCTCCCATAGTGCTGGGATTACAGGTGTGAGCCATGGTGCTCAGCCCCATTTGCAGTATTTTTTAAACATAGATTCATATATGTATGAGGGTGAGGTGAAAGGGTGAGGTGAAAGATATAATTCTAGCAATTATATCTCATGTATAGATTCAGGTAATCACTACCTGCTGTTTTATCAGCATAAAGAAACCACCTAATGCTCACGCTTTACATCTATATTCACATCCATTATATTACCTCATCTCTATCCCCTAGCAAACACTAATCTATTCTCCACCTCTATAATTGTATCAATTAGAGAATGTTATATAAGTGAAAATATATAGCATGTGACTTTTTGCTCTCTTTTTTCACTCCACAGAATTCTCTTAAGATCCATCTGAGCTGCTGCATGTATTAACAGTTCATTACTTAGTAACATTCCATAGGTATGCCAGTCCCAGGATTTCTTTAACCATTTACCCACAGAAGGACATTTGGTTTGTTTCCATTTATTTGCTATTACTAATACATCTGCTACAACACATATGTATATAGATTTTTGTGTGAACATATGTTTTCATTTCTCTGGGAGTAGTGCTCACTAATGTGACTGCTGGGGTCATGTAGTAAGTTCAAGTTTAATTCTGCAAGAAACAACCAAACAATTCTCTAAAGTGGCAATAACATTTTACATTTCCACCAGCAATATATGAGAGACTTATTTTCTCTTCATCCTTGCCAGTATTTGCTATTATCGCTATTTAAATTTTAGTTCTAATAGGTTTGTAGTGTTATCTCTTTGTGGATTTAATTTGCATTTTTCTAATGACTAATGATGTCAATAAATAATCAGGTTTTTTCTTCTTTTTCTTTTTTTCTTTTCTCAAGCCTGTGGTCAACCAGGAGATAAATGATCAGCTTTGATTCAAATAAATTGGCTAGGTTAATATTTCTGATTTTCCTGAACATACCTTTTCATTATATGATACTCTTATTTCATAAAATAATTCTTAAACTCTGTTAAATACTGACTGCCATATATTGTTTACTACCTTTTTGTACTTTAGAATGTTGGAGATTTCTAGATCCTTAAAGATTACTGGTGAAATCTGTAATTTTACATAGTAGGAAACTGAGGCCTAGGAATATTAAGTAATTTATTCAAGATCACGCCATCAGAGCTGGAACCAGAATCCGGACAACCAGTCTCTTGGTTCAGCACCGTTTTTTGTTATCACTGTGTCTTGTGAAACTGTATGTGTGTACCCACAGATGTATGTGTGGTTAATGAATGGTTTTAGGTTTAATACTTTTTTAGCACCCTAGCCTTCCAGTACCATTAATTGGAAGAATAAAAAAAAACACATATTACTTATACAACATTGCAAGTTCTATCTAGCTGGACCCCTGGGGACATAAAAGTTAAGGGAATGGGGATAGGGTGACCAGGGATAAATAAGGGTAGATGCAAAATTCAGTCAGTAGAAAAGTGAGCAGAGCTTTGAACTGCTCAATTTTGAAGATGGAGAGAAATACAGAGAAATAAATCTAGAGAAAAGAGAATACATTTAGAAATGGATACTCCCATGAGGTAATAAACTGGGAAAAATTTAACTGCTTGATAGCTTTTCCTTGAACTAAAATAAGGTCAATTTAACTGCTCGATAGCTTTTCCTTGAACTAAAACAAGGTCACATATAGCATTTAATTTAAATTTCTTCCCTTATATTTTATAATTTGCTTTGGTTCCTACTATATTTTTGATAAAGTCTGATATATTCACTGCAATGGTCCAGATGTTTGTGTGCCCCCCAAATGTATAGGTTGAAACCCAATCCCCAATGTGGTCATGTGAAGAGGCGAAGTCTTCAGGAAGTATGTCATGAAGACAGAGGCCTCATGAATGGGCTTGGTGCCCTTATAAAAGAGGCATGAGGGAGCTTGTTTGCTCCTTCTGTCATGTGGGAATGCGACAAGATGAGACCTTCAGTGAACCAGAAGATGATTCTCACTGGACAACAGTTCTCCTGTCACCTTGATCTTGGACTTCTCAGTCTTCAGAACTGTCAGAAATGAATTTCTGTTGTTTATAAGCTACCCAGTCTATAATATTTTGTTATTGCAACCCAAATGGACTAAGATACTCATCTTGATAAAGTTTGAGATACACTCCTAACTCTCTGTGGAGATGGTAGATGGAAATAAGAGTCAAGACCAGGTGAAAATGGCCTTATCTTTCTTACCCCATTCACTATAATGGTTCTGAAGCACCATCAACCAGGATGCTGAGGGTCTGTAACCTCCAAGTTCCAGCTGACCTTGAGGAAATTGTGCAACTGGCCATGGCAGAGAGAAGATAAAGATGGCCAGAGAAGTAGCAGGAAGCAGGCAGTCCAACTGAGAGAATACATGAGACAGCACACTCTGCTTGCTTCCCTCTTCAAAAACACTAGAAGGAGATAACCACACGAATGGGGAGAAATAGGATTTTATATCACTAAAGAAGGAATTATGTAATATTGGCTGAATATGAAGGTAAGTAAAACTCAAATCAGACTCAAACAGAAAAAATAAGGTATCAGTGGAGTGTAGGTATCCAATTTATCAAAGAGCTGTAGAAAGTAATGGTACTTGTAGTCAATAAAGGGAGATTTGAATTGGGGACTTTTGGAAATGGTACAGTTTATACGAGAGTCTAGGGAATGGCTATGAAAATGGATGCTGAATGAAGTAGATTTGAGAAAACTGAGATATGCAGAGATCAAGGTATTAGACGGATCATCTATGGGTATGTTGAATATATTTCCCATGAGAGCAGAAGAGCAGATCTTGGGGTGAAAAGGAAGACTGTGAACTAAAGTCTTTGGTAAATGAGATCAGGGCATGGTAGAACAATTCTGGAAAGGAGAAAGGGTTGTACGCAACAGACTAGAACACATTGTACAAATTGGAAGGAGAATAATAATCTGAAAGCTGCACTTGAGGGACCAAGGAAAATACTTGGTCTAGCTCCTGATGCTATGAAACAGAAGATGAAGGACAACGATCTACACCAGTCATGCTAATATAATAGAACCCCAAAGGATATTAATAATGCATACCCATTGTTAGAAGAAAAAATACGATAATGCATCTAGAACATTTAACACAGGCCAGGAACATTTAATAGGCTCAGTACATGTTATTACTTTTATGCAAAAGCTGGGAATATTTAAAGGAAATATAACTGTTTCCATTTTACAGCTAAGAAAATTCAAACTCAGGGAGATTAAGTGACTTGCTCAAGTCTGTAGGCCTGATTAGTGCCTGAATAAGGAGCCAAATCCCTGTAGTCTTCTATCAGATTTTCTCTTTGCCTGCAGGGGCTGTGTCACTATGGATAGAAAGGAGTTTTGTCTAGGACTTCTTTGTGTGGGGTTGAATTTCCCATCTCAAAGTAGAGAGTGGAAAAGAGGAAAATAGTCAAAAAATCTTCGCAGGAAACAGTCTCAGGGTTTCAAATTAGAGCATTCTAGGAAAGAGTGTTTATTTAAATCTGATTTTTAAGTATCTCTGTTTAAATCAAATATTATTTTAATAAAAATATAATTAATAAAGATTAAATCTAGTAATTGTGTTTTCCAACTTATTAAAAAACTAGTGCTTATGAAATAATCTAGCCTTAGAAATTATTACCCAAATCCATTTTCCACTTAGGAAAATGAATGTTTTTAGCTTTTCAGATGGTAAAGGTAACATTTCTTTTAAAGTCAATTTAATATGTCATACTCTCAAGCAGAGATCCATCATAATTAGAGAAGAATCTTACTGAAAAGCTGGACTAGGGAGAATGAGCTCAAGACTTTCGCACTTCAGCTGAGCTCAGTGGCTCACCCTGTAATCCCAGTACTTTAAGAGGCCAAGGTGGAAGGATTCCCTGAGGCCAGGAGTTTGAGACGAGCCTCTGTGACATAGCAAGACCCCATCTCAATACATCAAACATACATATATACATGCATAAAAAGTCTTTGACACTTCAGTCCATCCAGCATTAGCTTGCAGAAGACACTCTCAGAAAAATAAAGCCAATAAATTGTTAACATATCTAAAATGAAGACTCTTTATATCAGATAAAATCAAAATAACTCACAAGAAATTACTGAATGCAAAAAAGGAAATTGGAAGAGAATAGAATGTGGAGAAATTATTCTAAAACATTGCCAATTAAACATGCTAAGTTTGACTAATATGGAAGGTGATCATCCTCAGAAGAATGCAAAGAGACTGTGAATTCTGATTTTGAATGAGGAGATAAGTATTGAAGAAAAATACCTCAAACTAAAAATAGCTAAGAATGTTAATCCTTGGAGGAAGTATATCCATGGCTGGTATGACCAACCAGAAAAGAACAGAATTATGTCCCTTCCTCTAGGTCCAAGGACAAAAACATTCCCACACATTGAATTCCTCATGAAATAAATGACAATAGTGGAACCTTACCAAAAATCAGATTAAAATAGGTATTTGGCTGAATTTGAGCCAAAATATGATATGATATCTAGTTTCAGCCAAATATGTTCAGTGAAATCTCTTGAGAGCCAAATGTTCTTTGAAGCCAAAAGACTATATTTTTGCAAATTACTATAACTGTATATAAATAGAGTGGCAATATAATCTATCATACAAACTAGGACACTTTTAAGTGAAAAGAGGTGCTGCTGATAATTAATGCCAGTACAACAGGGGCAAACTCAGATGGTCCTGGACAAATCAAGACATATGATTACCTTATATATTAAGCATTTTATTGTGTAATATATTATGGTGGTGCTCACAAAAGAGTGCTGAAAAAACATAGGTAGACATGATGATAACTTAAGGATTTGAGTTCATTGGTTAGCCAAGACTCCATCTCATTAGGTATTGAAGATATTCCAAAATAATTTATTTCAAAACTTTCTAGAAATTAAAAACAATTATAGCTTGTGTGTACAAAATCTTCAAACCACAAATCTGTTACTGGCTTATTTTTTGGAGTAGTAATTAATTGGTACCTTGTTTTTAGTTCTTATGTGAACGAGCATGTGTGCACAAATTTCTACTGATTATACATTAATGGAATCTTCACCTTTCCCATTATCAAGAGAGCTACAAAGGCCCTTTTAGCCTTCAGGCCAATCTTTGGTAGAATTTTCAAAAGGAAAAGAAACATTGCTTTTTTAAATTTTAGGGAAAGAATGGCCAGAGAAATCAATTAACAAATTAAATTCAAACATATTTCTCCTTTTGAAAATTTTGCTGCTGCTGATGATAGTAATGATGATGATAACAAAATGATGATGAAAGGCTCTTGAGGTCCCTACCTTACCACCTGTTCCTTCTCTCAACACACACCCAAATTCCCCATCTCACTATACGGAACCACCACCCACTGACTTACTGCTCAGACCAAACAAGGAATCATAATTGATCTTCTCTTCATACACTCCATGCCTCATCACTCAACAGATCTCCAGGCTCTATTTGCAAAGCACATCTTGCATGTGTCCACTTTTCTCCATTCATATCACACTACACCAGCCCAAGCCACTTTAACTTCTCCTAAACAGAATTCCTGTTTCTGCACTCCAATGCTGCCACAGTTTTCCCGCGACCCACAGAAGGAAAAATCTTTTCAAAAATGCGAAGCATATTGTTTAACTTCTTACTTAAGCTCTTCACTGCCTTCCCAATATACAAGAATAAAATTTCACTCCTTGACCTGGCTGACCAGGCCCTCTGTGAGCTCATCTCCTGCCATTTTCTCCTCCCTTCGCAATGGTCCTGCCTCACTGGCCTACTTTCTGTTCCTCCAGAACACTGCTGTTTCCTGACTCAGGGCTTTGTCTTTAGCTTTCCTCTGCTTGCAACACTCTGTGTTGAGCTCTTCTTAGGCTAGTTCCTTTTTATCCTTCAAATCTCTGCTCTACAGGACCCCTTCTTAAGATTTCCATGGCTATGTATTTTACCTATTTTCCCAACGGTTAGGCTTTATTATATCTGGCAAGTTTTTTCTAGAGTAATTATTATACACTAATTGTTCTTGTGTGTATATTTATTTATGCTTATTTTCTCCAATTTTATTGTCAGCATCTAAAGCAAGGGTCAACAAACTTTTTTCTATAAAGAGGCAGGTATTTTAGGCTTTATGAGACATATGGCTTCTGTTGCATCTGCTCAATTCTATCCCTATGGCATGAAAGCAGCTATCGACAATACATAAAATAATTGGTGTGTCTGTGCTCCAATAAAACATTATTTACAAAAAAAATAAAAATAAAACCACAGTCATTGGGCTGAATTTGGCTCATGGGCCATAGTTTGTCAATCCTCTGTAGGGCCCTTATATGTTTTTTTCCCTACCGTATCCTCAGCACCTCACACAAAGCAGGTGTCTGGGAAATACCGAAAGAATGAATGAATGAAGTTCCTTCCATTTTCCAGGCACTATATACATATTCACAACTTTTCATCCCTAGTAAACCCCTGGAAGCTAATCATTTTTATTTCCGTGTTATAGAAGAGTAAAATAAGGCTCAGAAAAGTTTATGAATTCATCAAAACCTACATAGTTATTGCATTAGTTTCTTAGGTCTGCCGTTGCGAAGTACCCCACACTGCGTGGCTTAAAACAACAGAAATGTATCCTCTCACAGTTGTTGAGGATAGGAGTCGAAAATCAAAATGTCCGCAGGATCATGCTCTCTCCAGAGTCTCTAGGGGAGAATGATTCCTTGCCCCTTCTAGCTTCTGGTGGCTCCCGCCATTCCTAGGCTTGTGACGACATAACTCCATTCTCTGCCTGTGTCTCCACGTGGCCTTCTTTCCTCAGTGTCTCTCTGTGTCTTCATATGTGGTCTTCCCTGGGTGTCTGTATGTTCTTTCCATTTATAAGACGCCAGTCACTGGGTTCAGCACCCATCCTAATCCAATATGACTGCATTTTAACTATTTTCAATCTGTAGGGTCACGTTCTGTGTTTCTGGATGAACATGATTTTGTAGGCGGAATAGTATTCACTCTGCTACAGCTATAAAATGGTAGTGTGAGGATTTGAACCTAACACCATTTCAATAATTTTTCATTCTGAAGTAATAACCTCAGCTATTACGTTAAATTAACAGTTAACAGTGGTGTCAAACGTTAGAGTTATTTTGAGAAAAGATGATGGGAGAGCATCAGTGGAAAGGAGAGCTAAATACCTACCTTTTAGGTGTTTTGTGTATGTCATAGTTTCTGACTAATATCTTAAATATAATGTTACTGTTGAATTTAAGGGCATTTGATACATATTTTATTACTAGAAATTTAAGATGTGTTTCTACAGATATCATTGGTTGAACAAGGAGAATCACATCCAAAGTTTCCGTTTCTTTGATTAACATCTTTGCATACCAGGCCTGTAACTCAGGGTTTTTCCCAAAGCTTGTCTAAAGCATGTTTCCTCAATCAGGGAAGAACATAATTCTATGGTCTAATCCATTTAGGAAACGCCAACCCAAACCAGGTAAGATATTTCTTTATTGCAGTAAATACTTGCTTGTTAGCATTGTTTTTATTTATTAGGGTGTCCTGTGGATTTCTAAGAGAGAGGTATTATGAACATTTTTCCACATTGATTGAGCATTTTCAGAAACTAATCTGTGCTACACACTTTGGCACACCTACTTTGGGTATTTGCTCACTTATCTAAGTGCAGATAAGTTCTCTTTTTCTGGAGGTAAATCTGTGAAGACACTTCTCTTGGGTTTTAGAAATTGGTTCTGAACCCCTCTGTAATGGATGAGATTCCTAATAGAAGAGGAGACACTGTTGGGTTGCACCAAGGCTCTACTAATTTACTCATTTACTCATTCATTTATGCACTCACTTATTTCTCAAAGACACATGGAGCCCAGGGAAATAACTATAAAAATGATTGAAAAATAGATTTCTCTTCATTAAGTTATCCAGATAATAGACATCAATCATTATTTCTCACAGTAATTTTAATGAATGGAAACCACATATTATGGACTGAATTGTATCCCTCTCAAATTCATATGTCCGAGTCCTGTCCTCAATTACCTTAGCATGTGACTGTATTTGGAGATAGTGTTCACATTAAAGATATAATTAAGGTTAAATAAAGAAGGGTCCCTAATCCAATAAATCTAGTGCCCTTATAAGTAGAGGGAGAGACATCGGGGATGCATGTGCACAGATAAAAGGCCATGTGAGGACACAGCAAGAAGGTGACCAGAACAAGCCTAAGTAAGAGAGAGGCCTTGGGACAAATCGAACCTGTTGACACCTAGATCTTGGATTTCTAGCCTCCAGAACTGGGAGAGAATAATAATTTCTGTTATTTAAGCCACCCGGTCTGTGGTATTTTGTAATGACAATTGGAGCAAATTAAGGCACTGCTATTAATTGTTCATTAGGTCCTTGCCTTCAAGAGCTTTCCTCAGGTAGTTCTAATGTCTACTGAAGCTTTATAATTCCTTTATTTGTATTTTAGAATAATATTATTAGAACCAACTAGATTGTAAACCTCTTGAGAACAAGGCATTTGTCCATTGTATCACTGCATTTCCTCACTGACTCACAGAAAAGCATCTGGTAGAATAAACATATCATCTATATTTCTACTTCCTTCTGTATATTAATAATTGAGGGATGACATAATACATCTCTTGGAAAGAGCAAGAAATAAGAAAAAGAGAACTACAAAGTGTTAAGCCCACAGTTAAGATGCTTCACATGTCTTCTTACTTAATACTTTTCTTCTACTGTGAGATAAATACCTTTATCCCCATTTTGCAGATGAAGAAACAGAGTTCAGAGAGGTTAACTGATTGCCCAAGATCATAAAACCATAAAATGTCATCAATTGCTTAATTATAGGAAAGAGGAAATCTGGCTATACAGCAGAACTTATGAAAAACAACTAAAACTTTTAGTGGACTACATGTTTATTTCAGTGACATCCTTATAAGTGATATGGCCATCAAAAAGTTAGAGCAATGTTAAGTTATGCAAATAAACATAATGACTACACTGCGTTATTGGGCATTCACTAAGTGTCAGGCACTGTTCTTGGTTACACATATTCTTGATACATATTCTGGAAGGCTAGTGGACAAAAACTTAAATGTGTTCAAAGGCAGATGATCAGTCTTTAAAATGAGGCTATACTGGTTGGATAAACTGTGAAGATTTACTCTGGAGAAGATTGAAAAGAACATGATAGCTGTGTCAAATATTTGAAAGGTTTTCAGTAAGAAGAGGGAGTTAGATGTAGCAGTGGAATTCAGAGGAAGTGAACCTACCACTACTGAAAGTATTAAAATAGATGTGTCCACGTAGAAGCAATTCCTGCATTTTATGGGAAATCAACTAAAGTCTTAAGTTCCTTAAACTTGAAGATTTTAAGACTAATAAGTATCATCATTCTAGTCATCTTCTCCATTAACAAAGTTAGGCTTGGAGAAAAAAACATGAGTGCTGACTTCCTTCTGGAGCTATTCTGAACAGCGAAATAAACTATCATCAAGGTGAACAGACAACCTAAAGAATAAGAGAAAATTTTTGCAATCCGTCCTCCTGACAAAGGTACAATATATCCAGAATCTACAAGGAACTTAAATAAATTTACAAGAAAAACAACAAACAACCCCATTAAAAAGTGGGCAAAGGACATGAATAGACACTTCTCAAAAGAAGACATTTATTCAGGCAACAAACATATGAAACAAAGCTCAACATCACTTATCATTAAATAAATGCAAATCAAAATCCCACTGAGATACCATTCATGCCAGTCAGAATGGCTATCATTAAAAGTCAAGAAACAACAAATGCTGGTGAGGCTGTGAAGAAATAGAAACACTTTTACACTGTTGGTGGGAATGCAAATTAGTTCAGCCATTGTGGAAGACAGTATGGCGAGTCCTCAAAGACCTAGAACCAGAAATACCATTTGACCCAGCAATCCCATCACTGGATATATGCCCAAAGGAATATAAATCATTATACTGTAAAGATACATGCACATGTATGCTCACTGCAGCACTATTCACAATAGCAAATACATGGAATCAACCCAAATGCCTGTCAACGATAGACTGGATAAAGAAAATGTAGTATGTATACACCATGGAACACTATTCAGCCATAAAAAAGAATGAGATCATGTCCTTTACAGGGACATGGATGGAGCTGGAAGCCATTGTTTTCAGCAAACTAACACAGGAACAGAAAATCAAACACCAGTTTCCCACTTATAAATGAGAGCTGAACAATGAGAACACCCGGACACAGGGAGAAGAACAACACACACTGGGGCCTGTGGTGGAGCGCAGGGAGAGCATCAGGACAAATAGCTAGTGCACGTGAGGCTTAATACCTAGGTGATGGGTTGATAGGTGCAGCAAACCACCGTGACACATGTTTACCTAGGTAACAAACCTCCACATCCAGCACATGTACTCCAGAACTTTAAATTAAATTAAGTTAAAAAAAATAGCCTAGGAGAGAAACATATCAATTATCTCATCATCATTGCTCAGGAGTCTTGACTAGGAAATTGTTGTTCAATGTGAACCCTTTTCTATATTGATTCTTTTATAATTATATCAAGAAAATTCAGTCTCCAGGTTTCAAAGCTGATAGCATTACCTATTTTGAAAGGATTGCCTATTTATTTTTGCCTTTATCAGCAAGAGAAGCTCATCCTTAACGCCTATCATTGGGCTAGGCATTAGCAGAAGCTTCTTAAATACAATAGGATATGGTTGAGTGTTTTTCTTATCTGGGATCAGTGTTTCTTGAGAAGTAGCTACAGAGATACTCTGAACTACATGTGAGTGAGTATGATGATAGTGAGCATCATCAGAGGAATTAGAGTAGATAACCCATGTGCAAGCACCAGAGAGCAGTTATGTGATGTGATGGGGCTACCTAGAGCCAAAAATGACAAATGAAAGAGTTACCGTGTTGTGGGGCATCTTGATACACTGCAGAACAGTCCTAGTGAGGACGAGTCAAGAAAGACACTGCATTGATGAGTACAATGTACCCAGAAAATCTAGGCTGTTGGAGGATGTGTGTGTCTGTGTGTGTGTGTGTATCAAAAGCATCCAAAAAAATCACATTGTTGTGGCTGTGAACACTTAACTAGTAAATAAGAAAGACACGGTGGCAGGGAGGAAAAAGAAAACGTATCCACAGGGTGTTCCATTCTGCCGTTCAGAACATTGTGGTTGCTCAAATAATATTAATGCTCTATGATGAAGATGGTAGCGAGGATGATGATGATTAATGCAACCCATGCAAAATAGGGCTGGGGAGGATGACACAGGCGAGGGACCAGAAGGGAGGATGACTCATGGGTGAGGGGTACCTGGGGATAGAGCGAGGTGCTGTGCACGTTGGCGGGTGTGAGGGGAGCGGCTGGGGCACGCGTGGCTCGGACTCAGGGAGTGGGCGGGTGGGTGCCCGTGGGCGGAACGGCTCCGGGACTGAGTGGCTGGCAGCTATGTCTGCGAGAGCAACGGCATCACCCTGGATGGAAGCCTCCGAGACTCCGCCTAACTGACACCCAAACTCTCCCTCTCCCTCCCGCAGCCCCAAACTGGAGGCAGCAGAGCCTGGGAGCAGCCTCCGCGGCGGCAGCGGCCGCCACAGCCCCAGCCCCAGCCCCAGCCCCGCCCCCGCCCCGCGCCCCGCCTGAGACGCCCGGATCGGCGGAGCCTGGCGCGAGCCCTCACCCCCTCGCCGCGCCCGCCGCGCCTCCGCCTGCCCGCCCCCGCCGGCCGAGGCTGGGCTGCGGGAGGCGGCCGGGCGGCCCCGAGCCTCGCTAGGGCGACCCAAACAAAGGCAGCATCCGGGGCTGGGTGGATGCAAACAACCATGAAAGACTGGGTTCTCGCTCTCCCCGGCTCTGCTGCTGCTGCCGCCGCCGCCGCTGCTCCTCCTCCTCCTGCCGCCGCCGCGAGGGCTCCGCTGTGAGGGGAAAGCAGGGGCGCAGCTGCTGGGCGTGCATCCGAAAGGTGAGAGAGCGAGCCAGAGAGCGAGCGGAGGGGGCGGGCAGGCCACGAAAATGTCCTCGGCCGTGGGGCCCCGCGGTCCTCGCCCACCCACGGTGCCTCCCCCCATGCAAGAGCTGCCCGACCTGAGCCACCTGACCGAGGAGGAGAGGAACATTATCATGGCAGTGATGGACCGGCAGAAGGAAGAGGAGGAAAAAGAAGAAGCCATGCTCAAGTAAGCCAGCCCCAGCCGCGCCATCCTTGCCTCCGTGCCTCCATCCGTCCATTCACCACTCACTCCCCTAGTCCTCGCGGCTGAGTGTGGGGAAGGGGCGGCCAGGGTGCTGGGTGCGGACGGAGGCGCCCGCCAGGGGCGCGGGGCTTGAGCAGGGAAGAGGTCAGGGGACTGGAGGAGGGAGGGGATATGCCACAAATCCAGGAACCCAAAGACAGGGGGAGGAGGGCTTCAGACTGGGGTGCAGAGGAGGGAGGGGTGGACGGGGGCCACGCTCGTGGTGGGAGGTGCCAGAAGCTGAGAGGTGCTGATCCCACCCAAGTGGAAGGTCCCTGGGCTGGGAGCAGGTTAGGGGGCAGGGGATGAGTAGAAACAAGGGGAGGCAGGATGAAGAGGTGCTGAGGACAGCTCCTCTTCTTTTCTTGGACTTGTTTAGCTGGTCGGGGTTACCCCAGTGAAGGGTGCCTATATTTATATAATAAAAATGCTTATTTTTAGTGTTAATTTGAGTAATCATTCATCTCACAGATCAAGGTTGGGTCTTTTTCTGGGCAGTTGCCATCTTTGGTAACCTGCCTCTCCAGCTTCTCTTTAACCTTTTATTCAGAGTCTTCTACACAGCATACCTGTGTGAAGACGGATTCTCTTCCCCATATGTAATGCCATTGGCAATACAAAGTTTTTAATAATGGGAGAAGCTGACAGGGGGACTCTGGCCTGAATAACATAGAGGTTCCTCTTTACTGCTTTCCAAGAGACCTCTGGGGCCTGTTCAGTTCCTGGAGGAAACAGTCCAATAAGGGATTGGAAATTGCACTCCTCCTCACTTCTTTAGAGCACATCAGCCCTTCAAGGGACCTCTGTCTGATGCCCCATTTTCCTGGGGATAGGGAGAAGATGGGGCTCCTTGCTGGTGGTGCAGGAGTGTGTGACACTGTCTGTGCTGCTAGTTGCCTCAGACAAAACTGCTTACAAGGGACTGGCAGAGAGACGGGGCTTTCCTTGCTTAGCATCACCCATAGAGTGGAGCAGAAGGAGGCTTCAACCCTGCCTTCCCTTGGGAAGTCTTCATGTATTCAGGAAAGTTTTCACTCTGAAGCAGGGGAATTTAGGGGCCCTGACTGTGAGTGACTCCTTGGTATCCCCTGCTTAGGCTGGAAGGTGTATCTGGGGTCAGGGGATTGGCATGAAGAGCCAAAGGGAACCTGTTGCATCTGGAGTTAGCTGATAGCAGAAGAGGGGTGGGGAGGGAGCAGGTGTGAAACCCAGACACAGAGCACACTCAGCATGGCCTCTCCCCCACCCCCAGAAGTGCCTCCTGGAGAGAAGACGCTGCCGAGGAAGATTTCTTCCGCTTCCCCTCAGTGCAGCAGTGCCTCATAGGAGAGGAATGGAGGGAGGTTGCATTCACAGACTGATGGTTCCCCAACCAGGGCAACTGACACTCAGATATGGGAGGGGGATATTGAGGGAGAGATGTGGCTGTTAGGTCACAGCAAAATCGTAGAAATCCAGTCATTCCTGTCCTTTCATTGTAGATTCAGAAAAGGGCCATTAACTCCGAAGGCCAGAGCTGGCCTGGTTCTATAAAGAGCAGCAGGTTTCTGAATTCCCTGCTCCTTCTCATCCAAAAACCAAATACTTTAAGCCTGCCGGCTTGAGGGAGGCAGAACCCTCGTTAATCTGCTGCCTGTCCCTAGTGGAAGAATGATGTCCCTGGTGCTGCAGGCTTCCCCTCTTCTGAGACTGGAAGTAATGGATGGTGTCTAATGGTGCTACTGTCTGTCTGTCTGGTTGTCAGTCCATCTGTCCTCACTGGTTGCAGCTCCTGCCACCTGTCCTGAACACCTTTTCTGCTTGTCAGGATTTACAGGTTTGCTGCTGTTCCTTTTGCTGTTTGCTGCAGACAGCAGGTGGATGGAGGCCTCCAGTAGCTAGTGGAAAATATGGGCTGCTGCTTGCCAGAGTCCGGATAGGAAGGGGAAGGCACAGTGCAAGTAGTGGCCATCACACCTCTTCATTGGCTGTCTCAAGCGTGGTGGAGAGTGAGGGATTTTAAGTGGGAGTGGGTGAGTTTTAGGACAGAATTCCAAATCTGCTAACTGCCAAAGGACAGCAATTATAGATTGTATGGGCTTATGTGGGCAAATACAAATTAGGAGCACTGTCCAACTGCTCATGTCTAACACATCTTTTCCACTGCTTTTCCTGTGACTGCTTTCTACTGGCTTGCATATATTGTTCCTTTATTGCATGGATTCACAAAATATCACAGTATGTGATGCTGTTATACAACAGCTCTCTGTAATCCTGGACCTCTGTATTAACTTTATCAGTCAGCCTCCTCTGCTAATGTCTTGGCCTTTTGTTCAGTGACAGATTGGTGAGTGTTTTGGAATCCCAGTTTGCTGCCATGTAAGCATGTCATATTGTCTGCAATTAGTGGAAAAGTGCTGTACTTTTTTTTTTTTAAATAGGGGACACTTTATGTCTTAAAAACTGGGGATAATGGGAACTATTCAGATGACACATATATATGAGGACATAATGACACATAGTCATAGATGGTTGCCTTTTTAAAACTTTGTGTTAAAATAGATTGGAAAACAGGATTCTTTTAACAGGGCTTTAAAATATTGTTACATCAGAGAAAAGTTTTTGTGGTAATTATTGGTGATCATAATCACATATCTGAGAAATTACTTTCACAAAAGGCACTACAAAGCTTAAGTTCTGGCAATACAGCAATTAGACTTAAAATTCACTTGTGTTATCAGTGCAGAACTATCTCCTTAATCTACCTACTGTGTATGCTGTCTCTCTTCACAATGTATAAAAATAGGCACCGAGAGAAAATAGAAAATGATGGATAAATCTGTGAAACCAACATTATAAAATATCAATTAAAATGTATTTGTAAGTTTCATCGGCCTTGATTGTAAATTACTAGTTGAATTTGGTTTTGAGAATGTCTTTAAATATGTATAAATGGAAAAAAAATCAAGCTACTTTCAAGTCAAGATTTTAGAAAAATTTTATTTTAAATTGAAAGTACTTTATCATAAAAAGATTTCATTTTGTTGGTAAAGTACACTAATTTTAAGTTCCATGGCCATGTAACTGGAAATAGTTGGCTCCCACAAATTATGTTTAATGATTGACTTAATTATCTGCAAATTAGAGGTCTTTTCTTAATAGTGTTTTGGATGTGAGTGTGTACATGCATGTATACACACACGTGTATTCTGAAGGCTTTCTGAAACCTAACTTTCTCAATGAATACTCCTTCAAGTAACTGTTACTAGACATCATGAGCCAATATATTGCATAGGCTGAAAACTGCATTATCTGGGACCTAAATCAGAGAAGATCTCATTAGATCTAGAATCTTACTCCTTTTTGTAAAAAAAAAAAAAAAAAAAAAAAAAAAAAAAGCTTCATAGAGAAAGCAGCTACTGAATAGTAAGAGAAGAGAAAAAATATAGAGAGTTCAGGTGATGATTTGAGGATGAGAATTGAGTACCATATTGGAATATAATGTAAATAGCTAACACTTATTGAACATTAACCTCACACTAGCTCTTATTCTAAGTTATTTAATCTAATGCCAAATAGTTAAACTGTGCTCAAGTTTATTATAAGTATAAATATTTGGATTCTCACAATAGCCTGTGCAGAAGGTAAACCAAATAATATAATTCTCACATCCTCACACTACACTCAGAGAAGTTCAGTAATATCCTAAACTGACTCACATAAACATGGTCCAATCAGGATTCAAAATCAGACCTTTTAGTCTAAATCCAAGTATTTTCCTGTATACTACACTGTCTTCCTACCAAGAAGAAGCACCTATTTCATTTATCTTTTCTTTAAATGAATTTATAGTCTTTTCTCAGTTGTGGAGAAGTGGCTTGGCAAAAGATTAGGCTCATTCAGATCAACTGCTTCAGATCATAACAGAGCCTGGGGCTTCACCTATACTCTTTCATAGAGTGCTAGAAGATAAGGAAAAGCATCACAGTATAGTGGAAAGACCATTAACTTTGTATCCAAGTGTTTTTAGGTTCTAGTTCTAGTTCTGCCACTTACTGTGCAAACGTGGACAAGCAAATTAAATTGAGATTGTATGAAGTTTCATTTTTTTCCTACAAATCCTTAAATCCATGGTATGAATTGATTTATAAAGAGTATTGACTTTGGGCTTCTCCTTCTCTTCTTAACAGGTAACCTAGCATTTGCTTTCTAATCATCCATAATTTCTACTTTTTTCCTGCAAAGGAGACAGAAAGTAGAATGAGGAGAATTCCCATAACTTCAGCTTTCCTCCTCCTCTTACTTACTTTACACAAATACAATATTGTGGCCTGAAATATATCCATAAGGCTCATTATGAGAGATCCCAGTTACCAACTGGGAAAAGAAGAAAAGTGGAAGGAAAATCTGGGAAACCTTGAGGGGGATGAGGATATAATTCCCATGTATGCAGGTATCATATTTTCATTATGGTTTGCAAAGATTTTAATACCTTACACCCCCAAATATGAAAAAGGCATTATTTAAGTAAATAGATTACTAAATTAGAAGGAGAATATGGAAACCAGTGTGGGCTGGATGTGCTACTGCTCACTTGACTAATAGGAGCATAATGTCTTTGGAATGTTATTTGCTCAACTTTTTAAAAGAGGAGAACAATTTGTGTAAGCTTGTGCAGTGAGCTTCCTGGAAAGATATCAAATATGAATTCCTAAAATCATATTATTATGCTCCCATACCTGTAATAAGCAGATGGATGAGGTTGCAGTACCGTGGATTATAAAGTACATTGTATTGCATTTCATTTGTCCTCATGGACTGTTTTCTACTTTTATACATTTGGTCCTGTGACATGAGTTGGGTATTTTAGAGCTGGTCCTGAGAGTCGAAGTAAATTTGCCCGAGGCACATGGCAGCTAGCATAATGAATCCAGAACCCATGTACACTGACCTCTAACCTTTAATGTTCTTTTAAGTGTTTAAAAAAGTGCATTGAGTGGTGGGTATTATGTTTCCTTCATCTATTGGGAAGAAGACTAACATTTATTGTTTGTCTTCTACATGTTATGCATTTGGCTGGATGCTTTATGAATTTTACTCACCGAGGCTCACCTCTTGATGAGAAGTCTAGCCTGTGAGTATTTATTAGTTTTCCAGTATTAGTGAAATTTCCCAGAACTAGCTCGGTACCTTCCTGACCCTTTGGCCATGACATTTGATTCTGGAGTCCAGAGAACAAAACTTAAAGGAGTGAAAGAGGAGCTTCATGTGACTAGTAACATGTTCTGCCCTTTTCTGAGGGTGGGCTCTCCAGAACTATCTGGCTTCCCCAGTTCTGGCCCGTGGTGACTCTCTGACCTCATTTGTACCTGGAGTTTTCCTTATCTGCTTGCTGTTTTGCCCACAGGGTTCCCTAATACCATAGCATTTTCCCACCATTCCACCTAACCATGAGTTATCGTTGTTTGCCACTATTGTTCTGAATTTTACTTATTGAATAGATTATTTCTAACAAAGTGTTATATGATATTTAATTCAACAAGATCCTCATTTCAGGTATTAAAATTGGGTCAAGCATTAGGCTGTTGGGGTAGAATAAAGGCGAATCCTCTGCTTACAGCCCAATGTTGGCTGAGTTCCTATCATTTTATAATTGCCATAGTCAGAAAAAGAGGTGAGTGTTGGATAGTTGGGTAGGACACTGAACTAGATTCTGGTCTTAACATGAGTTTTTATAGGTGTGAACATTGTCAGGATAATCCATCCAAGCATCAGATTTTATATGTAAAGTGGAATTTATAATGGCAGTCCTTCTAATTTGTGAAGCTTTAAAATGATAGTGGAGGCATCGTATCCTCCAAATTGCTGTTTCCAAGAAAGGAGCCATTATTATTCTTATTCATTAAAACTGTAGAAGAATACCAAGATTATATCTTCCGGTCGTCTTTGAAGGTACTGGGGGGCTTGGGAAGATGAGCTCTTGGAGAACAGCCCATCTATCCTTTCATTCTAGCAATGCAGTGTTGCCAGGGTTGCAGCTCCCAGCGTGAGAATATGACAAGGTGTTAAAAGGTAAAATGAGTTCAGGGCTTGGTCTGAGACTATATTTACCTTTTTTCTTTTCTTTTTTTTTCCCCCCTCTCATTAAATAGTTTGTATGTGTTTTTAGCACAAAAAGGAATGTGGGCAAAATTATAAAGTTTGAAAGATCTACAAGGCAATCGTAATTCAAAAACGAGAAGAGAAGAGAAATTAGCTTGGGGTAATTTCCTCATCTTTCACAGAAAAAAAATCTGGAGAAATACAATGATAATTTTAGTGTCACTGGGTTTAATAAATTATTCATTTTCAGAATTAGCTGAATAAGGGGTCGTATATTTGTCAGGTAGTTTTCTTTCATGTAAACGTACTAGTTTACCATTGAGTGATGTAATAAATTGCATGTATTTAAGAACTTTTTAAGGTTCTTTATTGGATGACTTAGGTTTTCTGTATTTATATTCTGACATGCTTACACTGAGTTCATATACACTTATTTTGACTAGGTTACTTTTGTGTGGAAAGCAAGAGGGAGATATTCAGCAGAATTGATTTTAGATGTTTCTGCTTCTGTTGCAATATTATGAAAACTTCCTGTTCATACGAATGCTTACTTAAAGGCAAAATAGAGCTGTTTAAAAGGAAGGTGACTGTACATTTTGATTTTCCTTTATCTCTTTATACCAATTTCCTGCTATAATTCTGTGTAGTATCCTCTTCTCTCAATTTTGAGTTTTCAGCCCGGATGATAAATTATATTGTCTTCCTCTTTTTAAATCTTGCTTTCTCTGCCCCAAATTCTTCATTTATAACTTCAGACAATCAAGAAATTAACAGTCTTAAAATATATCTCACCAATAAGTAATGCAAGTGAGTGGTAGATATAAAATCTTGATCATTGTTTGGTAAATGGGGAACACTGTTTCTGAGAGTGAGATATCAGCCGGGCGCGGTGGCTCAAGCCTGTAATCCCAACACTTTGGGAGGCCGAAGCAGGTGGATCACTTGAGCTCAGGAGTTTGAGACCAGCCCAGCCAACATGGTAAAACTGTCTCTACTAAAAACACAAAAAATTAGCCAGGTATGGTGGAGTGCACCTGTAATCCCAGGTACTCAGGAGGCTGAGGCAGAATCGCTTGAAACCAGGAGGCAGAGGCTGCAGTGAGCTGAGATCCTGCCACTGCAGTCTAGCCTGGGCAACAGAGTGAGACTCTGTCTAAAAAAAAGCAAAAAAAAAAAAAAAAAAAAAAAAAGGAAATAAGGTATTATCTTTTATGGAATCTCAACAGAATGATACTTTTTATGGCAAAGCTGAATTTAAAATTTCAAAACATTTTTCAAATAATAGTGGTTATGAATTGCAGCTTCATACAGGACTCTTTTTATGAGAATCCTCCTTTGAGCCTTGCAAAGAGCAGCCTGCAGTTTAGCGAAGACATCTTTAATGTGTGAGAATTTATTTAAATAGATTTTGGGATGTAATATTTTGATATTCCTCTGAGTTTGGATGGCAAAATAAGGTAATGTTACAGAAAGTAATTTCATGTTATTTGTAGTATTTTGATAATTCCTCTGATGTTTAGATAGTAAAATAAGGTAATGTTATAGAAAGTAATTGCATGCGATTTGTAAGTAATCAATGCACTTAATTATAATATTAGCTATTTTAAAGAAGCATAATGAATGAAAGATATTTTATGTAATACAGAAAATAATACCATACTAATTATTGATACATTATTTAGTATTTGTTTGTATTACCCATCATTATGCCAGGTAATTTAATTATGGTCTGGAAGATGCTAGTATATTTACATAGAAAATGTATGTGAATTGAAAACCAATTAAGATATCTGTACTGTCATATAAATGTCTTACACTACTTAGCTTCTTTTAATGGACTCTCATGCATAATATACACACTCACAAGTAGAAACTAAGGTAGTAATATTGATGGAGTTTTCTTGCTGTATTTGCTAGACTTTGCATCATCTATTTGATTAGTTCACAACTTACATACCTACATATGGCTTTCTGTACTTAAAGCAGTATTGCTTAATATTTGAAGACTATTCTTAATCTCAAGAATATATTTTAAAGTTGTAAGTTATTGGTGCACAAGCATTGTGTGCCACATTATTGTTTTTGTTGTTTAAACACAGCTTTTTACAAAAGTAGCAAGAAACTCTTTGAGGCTGGGTGCGGTGGCTCATGCCTGTAATCCCAGCACTTTGAGGGGCTGAGGAGGGCGGATTATCTGAGGTCAGGAGTTTGATACCAGACTGGCCACATGGCGAAACCTCGTCTCTACTAAAACTAAAAACATTAGCCGGCGTGGTGATGCATGTCTGTAATCCCAGCTACTTGGGAGGCTGAGGCAGGAGAATCTCTTGAACCCAGGAGGCAGAGATTGCAGTGAGCGGAGATTGCACCTCTGCACTCCAGCCTGGGTGACAGAGCGAGACTCCCTCTCAAAAAAAAAAAAAAGAAAAGAAAAGAAACGAAACTCTTTGATAGGATGTCTAGCTGTTTTGTTTTCAATTATGTGGTTTTTATTCTGGAAAAAGCAGGCAGATTGTATATGAAGTACCTAGGGTATGTAAAAATCAATGTATTGGGTTTCTTTAACTATATGGCAGTATATATCCACATTTAGAGGTTCTATCGAGGTCAGAAAGATTACTTAGTGTGTTGGTAGAAAGAGACGAAAACAAAAGTAAAGTAACCAAATGGCTTTTCCTTTTATATTTCACACAGCTTAGCAGATTTATCTTCCTTGGCTATCTCTGTATTGCAATATATTGGAGCTTAAGTCTTCTTTCCTAACCCCTTTTTTTCTGGGAAAAAATGAAGACTTTTATATCCTAGTATCTGAAATAAAGGGATATTGAAATGAACAGTCTCATTTATTTTAGATATTAAAATTTTGGTAAGATCCAAAATCCTAAAGAGATTCTACTTTTATATTATTCATGATCATGACAATTTTCATAAAATGTAATTTTGAAAAATAAAATACAGTAAAATCTTCTTATACTGAGAATGGATATTTCAATTTACAACTGTCTATGTACCCTAGGTCAAATCTAGCCACTTAATATATAGCAACCTGGAGTAAAAACTTGATGCTATTCTGAAAAAGATATTATGGTCTAAGTATCATGCCAGACACAAGCATTAGAAAAGGATTTTATGGTATTTAGAGCTCCAAAAGCCTAAGCTCTAGCAGTCACTATTGGGTGCAACTATGACTGATAATCAGTCAAGGGGCTATCTAGTCCCTAACTTCCATAAATGCAGCATAGTTAAAGGCTGTAGGAGGTCCACATGCAATATACCAGGCCACAAGAAGATAAACATGGTACCAGGCCACAAGAAGCAGATACTTTTGCTGGTAAGGTTGTGCAAATTTTAAAAAATATGACATACGCATTTTGAAAAAAGACTAAATACTCAAGAACACAAAATAGTGCAAATTGAGTGGTGGTTATGATAAGAGGTGAAGAAACTTTTGAAGCTCCCTCTTGCCCTTGCTTCTATAATTCCATATCCTTTTGATTTGCCTTCAGTGTTTCTAAATGCTTCTATTTTATCATCTCTCAAATCTCAAATGTTGGCATTCTCATGGGGTCCTATTCTCCATATTGTCCCATTTTATATGCAGTTCCTTGTGAATCTCCAACGATGGCTCCAACCATATATACGTCAATGATCCCCAGATCTATATTACTGCATTAGAATTTTCTACTAAATTCTAGATTCATGTCCTTAACCACCTGTTCAGTTTCTCTACCTGAGTGTCCTGTAGGCACTTTAACTTTATTGTGTCCTGTTGTAAATTTCTTGACTTTCTGCCTGAAAGCAGTGTCTCTGTATTTCTTGTCTGTGTAAGTAGCATCACCACTGCAACTCCTCATTTCAACCATCATCAAATCCTACAGATTTAATCTTTTGGAATATTTTAAATGTCTATCTTATTTTCCAATCCCATTGTCATTACCTTAATGTAGGCTCTCTTCAGTACTTATCTGGATGCCTGAAGGAACCTCCTGATTCATTTTTCTACCACTAATCAGAATTCCTCCAATCTGATCTGATCTCCACATTGCTGCCAGATAAATATTTCTAAAATTCGTCTGATCATGTCTCTCCCATAAAACCTGCTTGCTTTCAGAGTAAAGTTTAAACTTCGTAATCTGGATCCTACTTGCTATTTCTGTTCTCTGGTCTGTGAATACATCCCTGCCATAGTCTTGCTGAACTAGTTCTGAAGGGTAATTGCTACTTCACAACATGGTGACCCAACTCATACTTTTCTCTCCATCAGAAATATCCTTTTAAATCTGACTAAGTTTTACCTAGCCTTTTTAATTACCTCAAGTGACACCTTATCTGTTATATCTTCCCAGACTTTCCAAATAGATTTTGGTATTTGTCTGAACCTCTTTTGATTGTTTTATTTGATTTTTGTCATAACCTCTTTCTCTTAACGGTTTCCTCTCAGTACAGCATAAATTCTGGAAAGGAGGATCATTCTTATTTGAATCCCTCATATAAGCATATTGCCTGGCATAGAATAGGTGACCATTTTTTTAAACTGTGTATATGGATGAATGAATGAATAGATTCAGGGAATATGGACTGGAGGAGTCACCCAGGGCTGCTAAGGGTATAAGCAGGAGGGTAGAGTGGGATGGTTATTCTAACCACGGGAATTCAGTCAGCAAATTTTGAAAACAAGCAGTGAGTTGAGTGCTTTTGGTTATTGAGAGAACCAGGTTGACCAGAGCTTATGAGGAAAATATATTGGACACTAGACATTATAAGATAAAATTAATGTATAATTTTTGATGGCCTGTTGTATCTTGATTTATCATTCTTAGGTTTTTGAAAGATGGCATTCTTAAAGTATTTGAATATAAGGAGGATGTAAATAATATATTTTAAAAAGTAATCCTCCGGACAGACATGCTTAATGGAAACATTTTCTTGAAACAAAACATCTCTAACTTCCATAACAATGTATCACATAGTACTGTTAGTTTTCTGATTTGATATTTAGAACTAGATCAGTAGTGTTTCCAGAAAGCATTCTACTGATTATATTTTTTAATGAAAGGATACCTCAGTTAGGTCATCTTCTAGACTTAAAATCCTTGAAGGCAGGTATCTTATATTGATCATCTTTTCATTTTCATTGCCTAATTCTGTAACCCATACATAATGGGCCTCTAGCAAGTGCTGTGGAACTAAGTTGTATAGCCTGTGTGCCCAGGACACAACAGCACTGACTTTTGCATTTCAGAATTAGGCCGAGTTGAGGTGTGAGGGGGAACTCAGTGTCTATGTCATCCAACACTGGTAAATTCTCAGCTCACCTGCAAATACCTGTACCTAGAGCAGCATCACTAATACATATCAGATGCCTCAGAACCTTTCTGAACATAGTGCTCCAGGCCATCAATTAAGAAGAGTTGGCAGGAAAGATGGCAATAAACATGTAAGCCACTGAGGATTTATTTCTACTCTAAGAAGAGAAAACTGAGGCCAGAGACTCAGGATTTCTTTTTTAATTAGTGAGAGAGCTAGGGATAGGACTCCAGGTCTTCTGTGTCCTAGTACGGTGGTTTTTTTCCACCGTCACCCTTTTGACACTTGGTTTCCTTTTAACTACCAGCACATTCGAACATTTAATTTTTTTTCATTTCTGTTTTTATTTGCTTGCTCTTTAAGATACTATTTGTTATAGAAAACTCCATGAACACTTATAATTACTTTGTGCATTTTGAATTTGGTTTTATTAAGTAAATAATATATAAGTAAATTATTGCCAGGTTATATAAGTACATTGGTGCCAGGGACTAAGAAATATTTTATTTAAAGATTCCCTTTGGAATCATATTTGTTGAAATTTTATTTAAGCTATATCAACATTTCTTAATTGTGATAATTTTGTTTTTAATTTTAAATTTTTCCCTGAAAAGTACATTTTTACTAGCAGTAATTTATTTATGATTCCAAATAACTTTTCCTATTATGCTTTTGAATTATGTATATATTAAAATAATTTTTTTTTAACTTTTAAAAGCCAGTTGATTTTTGCTCACAACGAAGAAGAGCTTTCTTTGGTTCCTCTTCACTTGGAGGTTTGACTTCAATTAGACTGTGGGTCAATAATTCAAGGAAAGTTAGTGGGATGAGGCACGAATGACTACTCACATATATATCTAAGAACTTGTATTTGTATACACACACACACATATATATACTCTCATCTCACCTGTGCCTCCATACATATAATATCTCACACCCATGTTCCTAAAGTCTTGAAACATTCTTCCTATAAAGTCTTAAGGAAGTTAATTCTATCTAATTTACCAGAATTTATATATTTGTATGATCTAGACATGCCTTGCAGTACCTTCTGCACCCACAGACCTTTCTATGGATTTTATGCCAGTGGCTATTCTGAAAGAAGCAGCCTTACATCCATATGATCCCAACATGGCTATAGCTAACTGGACTAATGGTGGACACCTGACCCAAGACCAGGTGATTTATTGACTGGTCAAATACTAATGAGAGTGTCTTTCAAATTTTTAAATAGAAAATAATCAGAGGGCCAAAGAAAATGAATGATCCACATTCGTTTGTTCTTGAAGCAAAAATGGATTGAGCACTACTCATGATATGCTAGGTGTGGTACTAGAATTAATAGCCTTTTGTAGAAGGAAGTAAATTTTCTTGAAAAATCATCCATGTAAAATTAAAATCTATGATAAAGGCAGTACAGAACATTGTGTAATATTTTGATAAAACAATGCCTATCAGGAATGTTGACTAAGATCAGGTTATCCAGGTGTGCTTCCCATGGAAATGACAAGTGAGGGCTGAGATAACATCTGAGAATGAGTAGGAGTTAAGCAGGCAAATGGGGTGAAGTACCCTCTAAAAGGAAAGAATGAGAGCCACTGATGGAAGGGGGAGTGGTAAGCCTGAAGGACTGGAAGGAAGCCAGTCTTGTGGAAGAGGAAAAAGTCTGCAAAAGGCAGGAGGAGTGTGGTTTGAGAAGAATTTGGAGAGGTAGGCAGAAACTGGACATGGTAGGGTCGACTAGGTCATGTTATAGAGTTTTTTCTTTATTTTAAGAGCCAAAGGGTTTTGAAGAGAGATATGATATAATCTTATTAGAATTTTTAAAAGATCATTCTGGCTGAAGTATCAAGAATAGATTAGATGAAGTCCTGGGGCATGTATGTGTAGAGACAAGCTGGGAGGCTATTGTAGAAGTCCAGGTGGCAGATGTTAGAAGCAAAAACTTTGGTGGTGATGGCAAAATGTTAATATTTGAGAGAGATTTGGGAAGCAAAAGCCACAACTGTTGTTATTGTTGTTTTAATTGATTGAATATGGGTTGATGTCAGACTTGGGCCACCAAGTTTTGGGAGTATCTGGAGTGATAGAAGAAGGATCCCAAATTTAGTCCTGGTTATTTGGCTTTGTGGTAACTTTCAGAAATCCAAGAGAGATATTAAGTAGGTTAAAGGTCAGGAACTCAGAAGAGAGTGTGGGTTAGAAATGTAAATTTATGAGTCATGTGTACACAGATCGCCATGAAGCTATGAGTGAGGCTAAGTGATTAAATTCAGACAAGAAGAAAGTCTAAGGATAAGATTTAATGAAGTTTCACTTTTAAAAATTGATAGAGGACAATAGCCCTGCAAAGGCATTAAAGAAGAAATGGCCAGAGGTATAGGATAAAAACCAGGAGAGCCTTGTTTCATCAAATCAAAAGGAAGAGAGTATTTTGAGGAGGCTAAGGCACACTCACTATGATAGCTAAAATTAAATGAACAAACAAAGAATACTGGAATCACCTAATGTTGATGAAGATAATGAACAACTAAAAGTCTTATGCATTGTTTGTGGGCATGATAGAGCCACTTTAGAAAACTCTGGCAGTTTCTTAAAGAGTTTAGCATGCATCTACACTATGACATAGGAATTCCATTCCTAGATATTCATATAAGAAAAATGAGAACATACACTCACAAAAAGACTTATATGAGAATGTTCATAGCAACCTTATTGTTAATGACCCTAAAATGGAAATAGTTCAGATGTCCATCAGCAGAATGAATTTAAAAGCTGTGAAAGAAATACTCACACAGTGAAAAATTTACTATTCCACAATAAACAGGAATAAAACATTGATACATAAACAACATGGATGAATCTCAAAAACAGTATGGTAGATAGGAAAAGCCAGACACAAGTCAGGTAGCCTGCATGATTGATTCCATTCATATGAAGCTCCAGAATAGGGAAAACTAATCTATGGTGGTGGATATCAGATTGGTAGGCTCCTCTATGGTGGCAAGGGTGAAGGACTGGCTGGAAAAGGGCAGGAGGTGACTTTCTGGAGGGATGTAAATATCTTAAATATTGATAGAGGTGTGTATTATACATATGTATGCATTTGTCAAAACTGGCCAAACTGTTTACTTACTATGTGTGCATTTCACTGTATTTAAATTTTACGTGAATCATTTTTTTCAAAAAGGGAATTCTGCAGAGACATCAAATAGGATGAGAACTAAGAAATAACTATTGTATTCAGAAACAAGGAGATCACTGGTAACTTCAGGAAAAACTTTTTCTGTAAATTTATGGGCCCACAGCTAGATTGGAATGGGTAGGATGGGAGAAAGATGAATAAAAACATAGTTATGACATGTAAACCTTTCAAGGAGTTTGGCTAAGAAGGGGAAAGAAGCATGAGAAGATAGCTAGAGGTGAATGAGGAGTTCACTTTGGGTTTCTTTAAGATAGAATTTAAATGGATAAAGTTAAGAATGTTTATAAATCAAAGAAGGAGAGAATGCAGTGGAGGAGGTGGTTTCAATAAAAGGGAGAGTATATTTTATGACTGTAAAGAAAAGATGAGGGACCTTCTGGCTGTTTCTATTTTTTTCTGTAAGTAGGAGTTGGTTCATCTCTTGAGAGTGAGGGGAGTTTGAGATTTGAGGATAAAGAAAAATGTCTGAAATAGGTGAGTTGGGGAGCAAGAGTGTGGGTTTATCAGCAAGACAATTGATTACTGATTTACAGATGAAGCCATGCTGGGTCATGTACAAGATGAGTCAATAGAAAGGGAGACACTGACAAAAACACGCAGATAAGAGAGGGTTTTTGGCCCATGGGACACCAAGAGAAGAGTCTTTGATTTGACCTCTCAAGCTGAATCATTGTGAAGCCTGGGTCAACAATTCCCTATGTATATGATCTTTTTTTTTTTTCTTCAAATGTTATTTTAAGTTCTGGAGTACACGTGCAGGGTATGCAGATTTGTTATAGGTAATTGGTGGTTTGCTGCACTCAGATCAATCAACCTCCTAGATGTTAAACTCAGAATACTTTAGCTATTCTTCTTGATGCTCTCCCTCCCCCGCCCCCATGACAGTCCCCAGTGTGTGTTGTTTCTCTCCGTGTAGCCATGTTTTCTCATTGTTCAGCTCCCACTTACAAGTGAAAACATGTGGCATTCGGTTTTCTGTTCCTGTGTTAGTTCGCTGAGGATAATGACTTCCAGCTCCATCCATTTCCCAGCAAAGGACAGGATTTCATTCCTTTTTGTGACTGCATAGTATTCTGTGGCGTATATGTTTCACATTCCCTTTATCCAGTCTATCACTTGTGGCCACTTGGGTTGATTCCATGTCTTTGCTATTGTGAATAGTGCTGCAGTGAACATACATGTGCATGTATTGCATGTATCTTTGTAATATAATGATTTATATTCCTTTGGGCATATACCTGGTGATGAGATTGCTGGGTCAAGTGCTATTTCTGAGTCTAGATCTTTGAGGAATTGCCACACTGTCTTCCACAATGGTTGAACTAATTTACATTCCCACCAACAGTGTAGAAGCATTCCTTTTTTTCTGCAACACCACCAGCATCTGTTGTTTCTTGACTTTTCAATAATCGCCATCCTGACCGGCATGAGGTGGTATCTCACTGTGGTTTTGATTTCTGTTTCTCTAATGATTGGTGATGTTGAGCTTTTTCTTCATATGTTGGTTGACCACGTGAATGTCTTCTTTGAAAGTGTCTGTTCATGTCCTTTGCCCCCTTTTTAATGGGGTTCTGTAAAACTCAAAACTATAAAAACCCTAGAAGAAAATCTAGGCAATATCATTCAGGACATGGGCACAGGCAAAGATTTCATGACCAAAACATCAAAAGCAATTGCAACAAAAGTAAAAATTGACAAGTGGGATCTAATTAAACTAAAGAACTTCTGCATAGCAAAAGAAACTATGATCAGAGTGAACAGACAGCCTACAGAATGGGAGGATATTTTTGCAATCTATCAATCTGACAAAGGTCTAATATCTAGAGTCTATAAGGAATGTAAACAAATTTACAAGAAAAAAATAATCCCTATGCAATCTTAAACTGACTTCGTTTGAGTAGGTTTCTATTTCTCCCAAACAAAAGATCCCTGATAAGAACTTTGTAGTGTTTTTTTTCTACACAGAATTAGACTAAGTCTGCGTTCATATTAAGTCTGCACTAGAAATAGACTAAGTTTTGAGTTTCCATGTTGAGGCAAAAAGGATATTTCCATTTCAATAATTAATACATCTGTTTCTATACATGTATGTGTACACGCATGTACATATACACAAATGCATATGCAGTCTCCATAAATTGGCATTCTGCCGACAAGGTAAATTGTCCTTCCTCTTTTTCACATGCATTTTCATCTAGTCGGTTTATGTTTTTGTCCTTTCACCTAAGATGACCTTGTTTATTTTAACTTGAAAGGTTTGGGGGATACAGAATAAAGAATGGCATTATTTCCTTCAGATCTTTTACCATGAGGGACAGTCTGATACCGACAGTGTGATAGGGAAAGCTCTGACCACACTAGTTTGACTTGTTTCCCATTTCATGGTTGCAGAGGAATTTGGATTTGTTTTAGGCCAGGCCCCTCAGAAGCAGACTCTGAGATGGAGATTATTGTGTAAGAAGCTTATTAGGGAGTACTTTCAGGATCAACACCTGTATGGGAAGGGAAGTCAACAGGTTGGAAAGTAGGAGAAAGTGGACTATAATACAAATACAGTGGGCTATAATACAAATACAGTAAGGCCTCAATGAGTCCCTTGGGAGTTCTGAGACTAGCTGGAATATCTTGCTTTGACCAGTCACTGGATTCAGGCTGCCTGGGGAAGAGGATCTAGCCTTAGGAGAGGTGGCTGGCTTCAGCAGAGGGCAATTTCCAAGGAAAATCTGACAGCTAAGAGCATCCTGACATCTGGAGGAGTAAGACCCAAGCCTGGCAACGGACATCTGGGCAGCTTAGTGCAGCATCCACTCACTGATTTTAGCTGAAAATTCAAATAACAAGTTTGGGAAAGCTAATATTTCTTAACTACCTAAACATTAAAGGAATTCACAGGTGAAATATCAAGTCAACCAGTAAGACGATGAGAAACCTAAGACTTATTGACAAAATGGAATATATAAGTCAACTGGTAAGACTGTCCAGATTGTGGGCCTCTTTTGGGGATTTACAACATCATCCAAATCTTAAATTGCAAGTCTATCTATAGAACACTTGCAAATGCCTGTGAGCCAATGAATAAGAGTTGTGGAGGGTAGTGACTTCGCTGAGGACATTTAATTTGAAAGGTTTGCTCTCATGAAATCTTTAGCTCTATAAGATTTCATTTCACTAATTTTGTGTAAATAAAACAATGTAGCAGGAATCTTATACAGTACTGAAGATATGCAATAATGGGATTTTACTTCAGTGACCTAAGTTATAGGGCAACTATGGCATATGGTCTTTGGAAAATTCCCTCCTCCCATTGAAGCCATTGTTCCAAAAACAGTCCTTACCTCTTCCTTTGGTGTGGGTGCCTTCTGTTAGCACTAAACTCTGACGATTCTTTTTTTTTATATGGGAAAATAGAGCGGCACGTTTTAGAAGATCTACTCAGTAATTTAGTCCAAATATCTCCGCTAAATTAGAAGCGTGTTTTTGTTAGAAAAATTAACACAAACAGCTTTCACATCTTAGTAACCTAGCATGATAAAACTTTCTCACTAGCATAGTTCAGTGTGGATCAGGTGGACCTCTTCTGTCTTGAAGCAGTGATCTCTGAAACACATGGCCACAGCTGGGAAAGAGAGGGATAGAGCAGGTAGAATTAACATACATTATTATTGCCATTGGCCAGGACCAGGCAACTGCAGGAGAGGATAGGAAATATAGGAGAGCACATGGGATATTTGGTGAGCACTAATTTCAGAAATTTAAGTTAGAATAATTTAGTAAATTAGTATTTTTTTAATTAAGCTACCTATTTCCAAAAATGGAACTAGTTTACTTTCGTTGATTTAAAAAAAAAAAAATTAACTTGTTGAAGACAGAAACAAACTGGGATGCGTGGGATTTGAGTGAGAAGAGGGTTAGCCTCCAGATCAGTGGTTTCCACACTGTGTCTGGTGCAGTTATCCCAGAGTGTTGGGGAATAGTGTTGATTGGACAAGAAGGCAGCAGGGCAGGCTCCAGTTGTCTTGGCTCTACACACTACTGCTTGATTGCCAGCTCTTTGTTTTTATCTGTTTTGTATTTTGTGATTTGTGGAAAAATTAGTTCTGCTGCAAAAAGAAATACTGGTAACTACTCATCTACTCTATCGCCCTCCTTTTAAAGCTATGGGGTTTTACACAACCGTCTAACCAATATTTTGGGGCTGTAGGGACAAAGTCCCTGTCCTCCTTATGCCTGTACTCCAGTGTGTCCCAGAAAGGTCCAGTGATTTCCCAACATCAGAGTAAGATCTAGAACCCATTTTTCTAACTTTCAGTCCTGCCTGAAATGACAGTGAGATTGTCAACTGAGAATATTCTGAAAATTTTGGCATGAAAATGGCTATCTAGGGAGCGTCTAAAGGAATGGCTTCTATCTTGGGGAAGGGACACAAACCTCCTAACAGTTATTTTAAGTCTAATATGTGGACCTTGTTTGGGCTTCCCTTCTTTCTCATTTATAACATTTAGTGGTGAACAAATTCTCCTCTCAGAGTACGGTATGTTTGTTTTACAGCAAAGTGTCATCATCAGCAAATAACATTGCACCAACAGCAAAAGTGCTCACATGTGCACTCCTTGTTATTCTTACTCTGACTCCATGCAGTTGATGTGACAGTTATTGATGTTTTCCCTACTTTACAGAAAATGAAACAGAGAAAAAATAATTTAAATGAAGGTTATACAGCACAAGTAGTAAATGTTCCACAGAACTGGGAAACAAAGTTAACTATTACTACAACTTGATACTAAAATGCAGGTAATACATGAGAATTTAAACTCTTACCACTAGTAGTAGTAATAATTATTATGGGATACATGGAGTGCCTGAGTGTGTGAATTTCTAAATCAGTGAGGCCTGGGTTTGAATCCTCAGCGCCATCACTTACTATATGGTCCTGATAGGTCATTTAAACCCCTCCCAGTTGTCTTATTTGTGAAACGGGGATGGGTGGGAGGAGCAAATAAGATAACAGTGGTAATATATTAAGAATACACTTAGCACAGCTTCTCACACATGGGCAGCATTAACAACTTTTGGCTATAATAATGATTATTTTATAACAGTGTGAATTCAAATGGTATTACACACTCAGTGTTCACATCTCTTTGAGTATAAGGATAGGTGCATCTACACTGTGTGAGCACTGTTCCAGCTCAAAAGTACAGTACTTGCTGTGTTGATGCTATATAAAGGAATTTTGAATCACAATTGGAGCTTTGGTTCTTACATTGTGCTAAGCCAGAAGACTATTATTCATTGTAGTGATTTTAGCACAGTGCAGTTACCTGAGCTTTGGGAACACACGTAAGTTGGGGGCTTTCTTTTGAACTAGGGTAGTAAGCCTTCTTTTAGCAGCACTTTGGAATAGATTTACCCCGCATTATGCTTACAGATTTAATTCTTCACATTTGTTGTTTTACTAAGGAAACATTTTGGCTTACCCCTTCAGTTTATAATCTCATATGAATGCATGGGGATTTACATACATTATTCATATGGTCTGTCTTCAGTGGAAAAAAATACCCTATCTTGAGTTTTTAGCATGGAGAAATACCTCCAACTAGGAAAACTCACTGTATAAGAATCCCTTACTTAAACAATTAACAGATTTTTCACCCTTCATCAATGGCATTCCTGAGTAAATATTTAAATGCTATAAAAATATCTAAAATGCTCTTTAAAAATGTTGTTTGAATGTAGGTCTGATGTGGACTTACAGCACAGAACAGTTGACATAATGCTGATATTTTCACACAAAATTAGAAGTGATAGTTTAAAAATTTTCTAATATTTTAAAAACACAGACATCACAGCTCTACACCTTTGCTGAGATCAAAGGTATAATAAAAATACTCAAAAAGTAATCCAATATGTAATAAAAATTTCTAACTATCAATACCAAGTTCTAGCTCACAGCGTGTATACATACTTCCATAATACCACTTACATGTCAAATTATCTGCATTTAACTCATGAGAAAATCAAGTGCATGAAACAAAGACCTAGGTTTTGTTGGTGAAACTCTAGTAAGTTGGATATATTTTCCATAGCATTTAATGAAAATTTTCTAAAAGATAAAATCCTTTCAGAATTTTATTTATACTTAAGCTGGCAATGACTTTAAAAGGATTTGTGTAACTCTGAGAATTAGTCCTTAATTATTTTTCCTTCAAATTTGAAAGCAAGAGGCTTTTGCCTTTATTATAGAAGGCATTGCTAAACCTTTCACACCACATGGCATGAAAAGTGGGCAGTGTGTTTCTATTTACCTTTTTAGACTCTTGGTTCAAGACCAAGCCTGGTCCTGGGCCCCTGCCTCTACCCTGACCCCGAAGAGGCAACTGCTTGGCTTTTAGTTTCTGTTTTTATTTCTTTAGGGAAGAATTGATGGATAACTTGGGAAAAATTTAGTCACTTTATCTTCTTTTTTCCCCTTCTTTGCTCTCTCCTCCTTCTCATTATAGGAAACAGAAATATGAGAGCCCCAGAGGGGAATTTTCCCAGAAGACAGAAATGAGGCATCTGCTGATCTATAATGCCAGTCATTTCCAGAGAGGAGTGATTTTTCTTGTCTGGCCCTTAGGGCTGTCTCCTGCTGGGTGAACCTAGCCCTTTGTGCCCGCTGCCTCAGGGATACTGGGAGGGAGACCTGGAGAGGAGTGGTAGAGATAGGAGGTGGACACTACTTAATTTGAGCCTCCTCTACATGACTGCTCCTTCTTAGAGAGTCTTCCTGTCAGGGTGCAGTCACCTTCTCTAACTTTAAATGGGTGGCTGCATATAAGTATCTAATTTACTCATAGGCTCTGAGGTGTTAACAGGCAAAACAGTAGCTCTGGGTGAGGCAGAAAGCACATTTAGAAAGGAAGAGGATGCTGCGTTGGCAGCACAGTCATTGGTAAAGTTTGAGCACCCCCTGTTATTTTCCCTTCAGCATGATGTTACAATATGTTTTGTTCAAGCCTAAATGAACCTTTTCATCTGGTAATTAACATTTTTACAGTGTTTCTCCTACTACCATATATTTTTGTTTAGAAAATTAAGACCCAAGCCAAAGTCAATGAGTAATATGTTTGTTTTGCTAACAGTATGTATTTAAACCTGTAAGAGATGATTAGAGAAAATTAACAATAATTTAATCTCAACTTTCTTGATTTCCTCATATATCAATATTTAGATTCTACTGTATTTGTTTTTATTTTATTTTATCCGATTTTATTTTATTTTTTTGAGGCAGAGTCTCACTTTGTCGCTCAGGCTGGAGTGCAGTGGCACAATCTTGACTCACTGGAAACTCTGCCTCCCGGGTTGAAGGGATCCTCTTGCCTCAGCCTCTGGAGCAGCTGGGACTACAGGCATCCACCACCATGCCCAGTTAATTTTCTTTTTTTTTTTTTTTTTGTATTTTTAGTAGAGATGGGGTTTCACCAGGTTGGCCAGGCTGGTCTCAAACTCTTGACCTCAAGTAATCTATCTGCCTCGGCCTTCCAAAGTGCTGGGAAGTGCCCAGCCCTTCCAAAGTGGCCAGCTTGCTGTTTATTTCATACTTAAAGTTTTAAATATGTTGATGAAATAGTCTTTTTCTAACATTAAGTGATAGATACCACTGAGTGTGTTTACTGGCGTACATTTCATGACATGCATTTTGACATATACGAAGAGTTGACTCTGTGAATTCTGTGGGGCAAACTGACATCCAAATCACAAGTTAGGTGAGGAATTCCTGGATTCTAATCTTGATTCCACTGTCTCTTATCTAACCCTCTAGGGTCTCTGAGTTTTCAAGAATGTTTCATTCATTTTAATTAATTACTTAATTAAATAATGTTTTCACTCTGGCTTGCATTAGAAAATACAGAGGTGCACTAAAATTAACAATAATTATGTGATTCTGTAACTTACTGCCAAGCCTATTAAACTCTCAGGAAGCTCTATTTTTTATGTATATGTAAGAGCTAGTTTTCAATTTATCTGGAGTAGTTTGTAATTATTGGTAAAGCTAATAATAAAATTTATACTGTTTGGATCAGAAAAAAAATTAAAGTAGACTCTGCCTTTTATTGAATAAATAAATAAATAAGTTTGGATTCTAAAATGTGCTTGCTGGCACAACAATCTGCATATTGTTGGTGTGATCCTTCCTGTCTGCCCTCCTCTCATAGAACACAAAAAAGCAGCCCGGATGAGGAGTCAACTTACCTCTTTCTAAACACTAATTATTTGCTGTAAGTTAAATGGTCGGAGGATGTCAGCATAACTGTCTAGGTCTTTGTTTAAAGATCTAAAAGGCAGAAGGGAAAAGTTAACTTAGGTATGGCAAATAACTCTTCAGTAGTAAGGACCTCTGGAAGGCTATGAAAATCAGAACGAGAGAGAGAGGTACTTATCTGCACACATTCTTCTCCTGGTCAGGAGAAATCTAAAAATGACTACCCATTTAACTAATGTCTATTAGATAAGCAGACAACCTCAGGTTTAAGTAGAAATACAAAAATTCTGCATTTAAAAAATATATTATTTTTAGGAGTAAAGATCACAAAGTAAAACAAAGGTTTCAGTGTATTTGTCTGACCCTGGAAGCTTTGGAACACAGCGAAATATTGTGCATTCTTGGACTGGACATATTTTGGTCAATATGCTGACTATGGAGTCCCTGGGCTGAAAGGAGGATCTGGTCCAGGCAGTGGTAGCCAGTTAATATACAATGTCCAGTCCATGTGTACACACTGGGCCATATTATGAATACCATCCAAATTTTATGACTTGAACATATTATTTCCTGCTCACTCTCTAGGTCTTATCAAAGCACCTACTCCCTTCACTCTGTTCTGTATCCCTAGTTATCCAGGATTTATTTTAGAGACACTTCATATATGTTTTGTGGTGATGTGTAGCACACATAATGTTGTTCGTGGAGAACCTTGCAGACATACTGTGTGCCTCTGGTAGAGTGCACACACAGAGAACAAAGGAAGCTGTGTGGGGTAATTTCTAAGTGAGTTTGGATATTCCAAGGAGAGCATGTAAAAGGTGCCCTCTGATAATTTGAGCATTTACCTTGAGCCAAAGTTTAATTAATTTTTCACTGTTTTTTGGTCTAGTAGACAGTGGAGAAGAACTTGGGGAGAGTTGGCAGCTCTGGAGGATGAGATGATCAATCTGGCTCCAACAGGAAGATTAGATTGGAGAAAGATAAAGGGATATCAGGGTGATTAAAGCTGTGCCAGGGTGAAGGTTATAGAGGAATCGAATCTAATTTAGGCATTAGGTTCTAAAGGTAGAACAGTATAGAAGGAGCCACTTAAGTATTGTTGAAAACCTCTTTGGAAGAAGCCATACTGAAGACAAACATCACAGTTATGTCCCACACAGGCAGTTTGCCCTTCAATATTTGAATGACGCAGTTCTGTTGAGCTTCAGATTCCATTGTTGGCTTATGTTTTAAGGGCCATGTTGCATTAAAAATTGTGTCCATGTGTCATTGAACTCATGGAATACCATAGTCTTACTCAACTTGGAGAGGTCATCTGTGGATGAGAGCCACACAGGAACTGAGTTTACCCCTTGAGTAAAGGATCTTTAGGCTCATTTAGGGTAAATACTTATGCAGATAATTAGAATGGTGAATGGACTTCTGCCCACTATTTAAAACAATTTTCTTATCTATCTCTCTGTGTCATGCATAAGGTTAAATTCTCATAAGTTAGATGTTTGTATGATGCAGATGGATTGTCCTTGTGGTCACCTGGCAATAGTAAAGGAAAGAAGCTTCCCTTAGATCCCCGTACTCTTGCCGTTGGTGGATTTAGCACTGGAAATATCAACATCTATTTAAATAAAGTATTTCTCTTTTCTCCATGGATCACCTCTATGGAAATAGGCTACTGTTGTTCTCACAAAATCCCATTCACCAAAGCTTTGAACATGCAAAAGTTCTGAGATCGTTGCTTCTTTAACACATATCTGTCTAAAGGTGAAGTACTGAAGGGTGCTTATTTGTTAAAAATCTGTTGGTGCTTTCAAAGTGTAAGACATTGGCCCTGATGAGTCAGTATATAGCAAGAAACACGTATTTCAGGTCTTGAAGGGATTTCCACTTTTAGCCTTGCTATTTTTTATGTTTGATATTTCTTAAATTTGGCCTCCCTTTACTTTGGTTGAAGACCCCCGGGAGTGAACTCATATCAATGGTACTTTTCCTGAAAGAATGAAATGCTCTCCCCTCACCAATGTCAAAATTTTGTATTCAATTTCAAAATCATGTTCTGAAATTTTTACTGCTCTTCTATGGATATAAAATTTTTATTAAACCTTCAGGTTCATATCTTGAAACTAGTCAGCTGAGTCAAGAGAAGAATTTGGAATTAGGTATAGAAGAAAACTGAAGATGAAGAAGTTAGCTTAAAATGTGACAGACTTAACCCTGTCTCTTCTGTGGTCTACAAACCTACATCAGAAGGAAATACATGTTTCAAAGAGGCAAAGACAATTCTCTTGTTTTAGATAACACATTTTTCAGTTAGTCATAATTTGTTTTGTTATTGAAACATTTGAAAACAAATCTCTGATACCCAAATTAATTATTTCTCACCATTCCTCCCTTCCCCGGGCTATTTATTTCTTGCTTTGTTGTGTCTCCAATAAAGCAGACATAAAATACTGATGTAAAATGTTACAGTAGAATTTATATAACCTGCCTTGTTATTGCTGTTGTTTATTATAACTGCTATTAAATTATAATAGTTTATTTATAAAGCCTGAGTGCCTTTAATGACTTTTTTTGTATGATTACATATTTATTTAAAATGTCATAGCGTTGTTATTAAGGATAGTTCCATAATCTTCTCAAAGCAGTGACTTGTTGCAATGACCAGGAACATCTTAAATGGTAAAGAAGGTGTTCAAGAGGTCCCGATGAAACATTTGGCAAATATTAGACCTTAGAAATGAACACAAGCTTAAATATTTAATTTAATTGAACAAATATTTATTGAGTAAGTATTATGTGTCAGGTACTGAATCATATTGCCCAATAGAAAAATCTATTAGCAAAATAAATAGAATTTAAAGGAGAAAAGTATTTTCTGTCTACTGTGAACCCAGTGGCATGGGAAAGAAGGATTTGATTTTTCAGTATTATTTTGCAAACAAAAGACAAATACCTTTATTTCAAAATTCTAAGTAAAAACAAATGTGAAAAATGAGCTTCATGCAAGCTTCTTAAATTTCACACACCATCCTTTGTTCTGAAAACAGTTGAATGTAATCAGGTATGGTTTGAACTTTTTAAGGGAAATGGACTCAGACTCTCTTTTTCGTTATTCAACCCAAAACACCTTTGATCAAATTACTAAATCTGGTACGTATGCGCTAATGCCTTAATATAGCCCAAAGTTTCTATAGTGTCTGTTTTTAATTAAAAGATGTATACTTATTTGAAATATGTGAAATATTTTATCATTAAAAATTAGTAATATAATTGTATATTGTAAAATACTTAAATATGGGTCTTATTAAAAAATGTTCCAGGGAGATCATTAGGCTTGGCACTTCCATCCATAGACAAATAGATGAATTGACATGATGCAAAAAGGAGGGGCTTGAAGGGACAGTTACTTGGTAGAGCACCAAATGTATTTTGACAGACACTAAATGCTTTCTGTAGACAATAATGTTGTTTTGGGAAAATCAGTTTGTCTTTTTATAAGTTTTGCAATCTACTTGAATGTGCTTGAAGAATATATTTTATATTTCTCCTGCCCCCGCCCTATCTCTTTGTCTATACTGGGAATTCCATAATGTAACACCCTTAAATAGAAAACAGTTACAGCTAATCCTATTTAAAATGGTTGCTAGGGGACTATTCATAGGAGCTTAGAAATGACTCAAGATCTCCCTTTAAGGAGTAAAGGAGGAAAAGTAAAGAAAAGAACACTTCTAGGAAGAATTTTAACATATGGCTTTGTGTCATGTGCTTTCTGGTATGTAGGATGTAGGAATCATTTCCCAATCTGTGAGTTCCAGGCCTTCCATTGAGCCCTGAACCTAATGCCAGCACACTTCTCTCTCCTCAACTCCGGAGGACACCCCTGGGCAAATGGGGTTACACAGCTGGGGTTAGGGTAAGAGGGGCACTTCCTTTCTCTACAACTCAGGTATGGTAGAAAGTGACCTTATGATAGCTAAAAAGTATCTATAGCACTACTAACCAACTCCTTCAGAAGAAGAGCCAAAGTAGTCACTGGGGTGTGGTGGGGAATAAGGATAGCTGACCAGCTGTACTCCACTCTTTACTGCCCATTTTAGGAAAGGCAGGGTCCTATTTCATTGTGCTCAGAATGTATGACTTCTCCTTTTCCTGTTTCAGGATGAATGTGCAATATATAGTTTTCTCTTCATCTGTGAGAGTGACTTGTATATTACTTTTTGAATAGGAAAATATGATCCTGGGGTTTGCCATATACCAGGCAGATTATGCTTCTACTATAAACAATGTTTTCTCTCTCTCTCTCTTTTTTTTTTTTTTTTGGCCAGTTGCAAATATTCATAAGCTTATAAGATAAAACTTAAAATGCCAAACCAGATATTCCTTCTGACAAACAGGAAGTTAGAGATTTATTTTTCCACAAAAAAATTTAAGAGTGGCTACAAGGACTTCTTTAAAATATGGCCACAGATTTTAGAGCAAATAACACAGTCAGAAATTTCTAATTCTAACTAAAAAAAAGGTTAGGGTGAATTAGTTCTCAAAACTAAAAGTAGAATTAGGGTGTGATTAAATATCTAATTTTAATGATAAGTGCCTCAAATTATTCCTAGATGTTTACGTTAAGAGTAATTTAGATATGTTAGAATTTATATTTAGAGTAATTCAGATATGTTTATATACCTATGTTAGCCAATACTTACTGATTATAAAACACAGATTTCTTGTTCTATAAAACCACTGAATCGGGAAATCATTGTAGTCTGCATCTCACTTTGCCAAAAAGCTTTGAGATCTATCTGAGGCACCATAATTTTATTTGTTTCTCTTTTTAAAGTTGACTCTTTAGGGACAAATGGCCTCTGATTACAAGCTTCTCAAATCCAAACAAATCAAATGTTAAGAAACAAAACATGCTACAAATTTAGGGCCTCTTCTGCTTGTTTTAGGTTGCATGAGGGTCAGAGTCATCCTAAGTTAACAAACTTTGTGTTTCCTGCATCACTATCAGAGTACCTTAAGTACAGTGGGCACTAAGCAAATATTTGAATGAGTTTAAGTATATAAGCAAATGTACTACTTTGATTTAATCCTATTTGAGGAGCTTGTTTTTTTATAATGATAACATCAATTTCCACATGGCGAAAGTATCCCTAAATTTTGCATACAGACCCAAGGCCTTCTATTCTTGTTTGTGGGTATTATTCAGTGTTTTCCTATCTGTCTAAATCCTGTCCACCTATATATTGACAACTTTTCTATTTACAGTTATGCTGACTAATGATATGTATGTATATGTTTTCTTTCTTTTCCAGATATTACTCTTTATCCTTCCCCAATTCTGTCACTTATACTTTTCACTTTTATCTCCACTTTCCAACTATGGTCAGGCTGATCCAGAAGAAATCAGTCTAGTGACATATGAGATAATCTGCCTTTCTTTAAATAATAGTTCTGAATGTAAAAGGCCAGCATTGTGGAATGTGTTTGCTCTGTGTAGGTGGTCCAAGCTATTTTCCGATTGTTCACATGCCTTTTTTCCCACACACCTGTGAGTCTTTTTCACTCGAGAACACCTAGTATCCCTTGCTCCACAAACTCTGGTTCTTCTCCCTCATGTATAACAACAGTATGGCTACTAAGAATGTCAGGGAGATAGCGGAGCTTAGGCAAGTCACTTAGCTTCTCTGTGACTCAGTTTCCTCTTCTCACAGGATTGTTTGGAGAATTGCATGAGTTAATATTTATAAAGCATTTAAAATAGTGACAGACACATAGTGAGCACTTGTATTAGTCTGTTCTCACACTGCCAATAAAGACATACCCAAGGCTGGGTAATTTATAAAGGAAAGAAGTTTAATGGACTCACAATTCCATATGGCTGGGAAGGCCTCACAATCATGGCAGAAGGCAAAGGAGGGGCAAAGTCACATCTTATATGGCAGCAGTCGGGTGTGTGCAGGGGACCTCCCCTTTGTAAAACCATCAGATTTCATGAGACTTATTCATGGTCATGAGATCAGCCAGGGAAAGACCTTCCCCCATGATTCAATTACGTCCCACCGGGCCCCTCCCACAACACATGGGAATTGTGGGAGCTACAATTCAAGATGAGATTTGGGTGGGGACACAGCCAAACCATATCAGCACTCTCAAATTCTTTGGTAAATAAAATGGACGTGGAGGAAAATTAGTGGTGAGAAAAATGGCAATATTTAGAAAGCAGAATAGGAATTTCTCACTTCCAATGTGAAGAGTTTAAGAGTTTTGTGGGTTAGTGCTTGGAAAAGCTGGAATGAGCTCCCTGGATAGGTTTTCAACTCAATAGTCAAATTGTTTCCAGCAAAAGCTAACTAGAGTAACTGGAATTCAAAAAGATCATTTCATTGATTAGAGTGTTTGTAGGCTGTTTCCAAGGTTACAGAGCATTTTCTCACAGACTCCGTAGCTGAACCCATTGTCCTACTAAGCAGTAATAAAATTTTGCTTTTCTCTATCTCTTCTAAAAATGTACTGCCTGCTCTCCTTCCAGTGGTTAATGAGTCACCTGAACCAACTGGTATTTGTATTCCAAGAACTCACCCTATCTTTGAGTAATTCAAAGCTGATTTTAAAATTATTCTTATAAAATTATTATTGCTCTGGATTTCTGAGTATATAATTAATTTTCTAATCTGGAGATAATTCCTTTCTAGAATTATAGTGAACCAGGAATACTTTTTGAAAGATGCCTTGAGAATTCAAAAGGGATATTGCTCAGTTAGCAAATTTTATCTTAAAGACTTGATTCATAGGTAGACTTGCAGGCTCACACTGAGCCCGTTTATTCTAACTTGTCTAGGTTGTGATGTAATTAAGTAAGTTAGTTAATTAGTTAGTTATTGCCAGTTAGTATGGGAAGTGGGACAACCAGAGGCTTTATTTCTTCATTTAATATTTATTAACTGAGTGCCTGTGCTTCAGAGGATGTTACAGTAATGACAGCCAATGATCCTACCCTCACAGAGCTTACATTCTAGGAACTAAATGTAGTATTGTGCAATTGGAGGTGTTTATATTCAAGTGTTTGAGGAAAGACTTACATTATCATTCTGCTGCCTACTGTGTGACCATGACAGATTTTTAACCTCTCTGTGCTTGTTTGTATGTAAAGTGGCAATAATAAAATTACTTACTTCATAGGGTTGTTTTAAGATTAAATGAGTTAAATACGCATAAAGGGCTTAAAACAGTGCCTGTGACATAAGGACTATATAAACACTGGCTATTACCATTAATTAGTTATATAACATTATATGAAGTAAGTGTATAAAGTGGGGCAGAATAAGGGGATAGAGAAAAATAGGAGCTGCTGTTTCAGGTAAGATAGTCAGGAAATCTTTCCCTAAGAATGGGATAATTTGAGCCAAAACCTGAATGAAATGAACAGTGCTAACATCTGGTGGAGAAGAATTCCAGGCATAGGGAGCAAGTAGTGAAAATGGCATGAGGTAGCGGAGTGCTTACATGTTGAGAGTAGTGTGTAAGTCTGTGTGATGGAAGTTCAGTGAGCCAGGAGAAAGGATAAAGCTAAGAGACTGAAGAAGAGGGAAGAAGGTCACCTAGTGCATGGTGGAACAAAATTTTCAGCAAGGGATTATAAATTCTAAATAATGAAAAGCAAGCAGAGGCTGAATCGGGGGAGTGACAGGATTCTGTTTGAAGAATATACTGTGAGGAGACCAGTGTGGACCTTAGGAGACCATTCAGTAGTCTATTGCAGATATTCAGGTGAGAGATGGTTATAGCTTGAATCAACTACAGCAGTAATGAGGATGGGTTGGTGAGTAGTGATTGAGTACAAAACATATTTCAAAAGTGAAGTGAAATGATTTTCTTACAGATTTGATTGAGTGTTAGTAGCACAAAGGAGTCTAAAATGTTTCCACTTTGGGGCCTGGGTATCTGGATGACTGAGATACCATTTGCTGTGATGGTGTTCACTTGGAGAGGAGGTCCAATTGACGGGTGGTATTTTGGGACGTGAAAACTTTGAGATGATGATTAGGTATGCAGTTGGAGATACTGAGTATGTAGTCGAATATTCAAGTTGGGGAGTTTAGGGAAGTATTTGGGGCTGAGGATATAAATTTGGAGTGGTCAGATTGTAGATGTTTTAGGAAGCCACAGAACTTGAATTAGATCACCAAGACTAAAGGACATGAAGAAGACAGGAGAGGTGAAGATTGAGCTGTGGGAGTGCTAATTATTAGATGGAGAGAAGAGGATTCAGAGCCAGTAGAGGAGATAGAGAGAGGTGATCAATGAGATCAAAGATGACCAGGAAAGTGTAGAGTTCTGGTAGCCAAATGGAGAATCATTTTTCAGAAGGGTAGAATGAAATAATCCTGCCAGATGCTTCTGAGGAAGGGAGTAAAGATGAAGCTTGACAGTTGCCTGCTGAATTAGACACTGTGGAGGTCACTTGCACCCTTGTCAAGAGCAAGATCCTTGGGATGTTGGAGACAAAAACATAATTGGAGTGGATTCAAGAAAGAATGTGAAATCACAAGGATGGGCAATTCTTTAAAAGAATTTTGATATAGAGGGGACAGAAGTATGGGGATAATTTGATGGGGTCATGAGGTTAAGTTTTTCTTTTAAAGGAGAAATATCACAGTGTATGTGCTGTTGAGAACAGGCCAATTAAGAGTTTAAAAGAAAAATCTTGATGATGTACAGGAGAAAGGGGATAATTATGGGATCAAAGTCCTTGCATGAGCCACTGGGGATGAGCTTGAACAGAAAAGAGGAAGAATAGACTATAGAGCCAGGACAGTTCATGCATTGAAACTGATAAGAGGTAAATTAAATGGATACAGACCAGGAAGGTAGTAGATGTTAGAGTGAAAGGTGTTTGCTTGGCATTAGCATCCTTCTGTCTGACTAAGGCCAGAGAGAAGGCTGGGTAAGAAAGAGAGAAGGCCCTAGTCAGATAGAAGGATGCTAATGCCAAGCAAATGCCTTTCACTCTTAGGCAGCAAAGATTAAAGCAAGACTTAAAGGTGTACCTTAAGTTTTTTAACAAAAGAACAACATAGTTAGATGTGGGTTTCAGGAAGATAAATTATGCATCCCAGTGTCCATTACTGGAGGAGGAAGAGTTTAGGGAAAAGAGTCAAGTTAGGAGGTATTAAAATAGCACAGGCAAAGGACACTTTATATTTGTTTTATAACTTTTAAGTGCCCACTACAGTTGATGCTACTAGTGATAGTGTCAGTGGGGAGAGATAGGTGGGAAAAATTAATGAAACTAATAGAGATTCAGTCAATAAATGTGGACAACTGATTGGATCTGATATTGAGGAAAAGATAAATGGGGGTCAGGAAAATGGCAAAATTTTGACCACGGCTAACCCGGGGTAGCATGGTGTCATAAATGTAAACACAGGACACAGGAAGGAAGAAAAAACAATTATGGGTGGGAAGATTATCAGTTCAGTTTTGGCATATTGCGTTTGAAATGCCAGCTAGTATCTAGGTAAAGTTGTCTAGTAGGTAATTTAAAATTTAAGACTGGCACTTGGGAGTCATCAGGATACTGCTGACAGTAAAAGTCATGAGACTGCATAAGAAAGCCATGGAAAGGGTGAGTGGAAGAGAGAATTAAATAGTGTCAGTGATGCAACTTCATAGCCTATTTACATTATGGAAGGAGAATGATGAGGAGTAGCTAGAGATTGAGGTAGATGCTGGGTGGTGAGAGCCAACTAAAGAGTAAGCCCAGAAGACTGTAATGTTACTGAATCTAAGAGAAAAATAAAAATGTTTTAAAGAATGAAAGGGCTGTTCAATGGTATCAGAAAATCCAAAGAGATTAAGAACAAGAACTCAAAATAGGTTGTTGGATTTTGATCCTTCACAATTGATGGATGATAGCCAAACAACATAAGTAACAACAAGCACCACAACTCTGACTTCAACTCCAAGCTGCAGCTCTGACTATGACCAACACAACAACAATATTTTGCCACCAGGGGAAGAAACAGACAATAAAAACACCATAAACATGAGAATATACTCAAATTTACTGCTGTCTGGGGCCAGTTAGTATAAGATTCAAAGAATGCAACTCATTTCAACAAACCCTAAAGGAATCAGTAAATTATGGTTTAGTGTATTTGATGCTTATAATGTTGAAACATGAGTCTTTAAGAGAAGATTGATTCACATTAGAAATTCTTGGTTTAAAAATCAGTTGCACTAAAATGCAATGTAGTATCCTGAATTGGATTCTGGAACTGTGAAAGGACATTAGTAGAAAAACTGGTGAAATCCAAATAAAGTCTGTAGTTTAGTTAATAGTCATATACCACAGTCGATTTCATAGTACAATATGTCTGGTAATATATAACATTAAGGGACACAGGGTGAAGGGTTGTCTAAACTATCTTTACTATCTTTATAACTTTTTCATAAACCTAAAATTATTATGAAATAAAATGTTTAATTTTTTAAAATGACCAAAAAAAAAAATCCATTGACACGTGTAATGTAGACAGATTTTCTACCCAAGTAATTAAATGAATAAACTCTTGGTGCTTATGTAGGTAAAATTTAATTAATGGGTATTCTATTTTTAAGAATTAACTCATTCCATCAATGTTTTCATACAAATGAGGTATTATGTTCTGAGACTAAATAACAATATGAATAAATTTTCCTGTAAGTCATCTGCTTTCTCCAGTTGACTTTTAGATCTATAGCTTAACTAGCCAGCATTAAATGAGCCTATTTACACAACGAAATGAACTGCAGTTCTGCTTTTGTATTTGGTCTTTCCTCACAAGAAATAGTCAATCATATTCCTTCCTAAGAACAAGAAAGAGAAAGGTACCATTGTTTATTAAACAAACCAACAAATAAGTTGTAATATTTTTTAAAAGTACTTATTACTTATTTGCCCTTCCTGAGACATACATCAGATAATTTTAGTGGCTAATTATTTGCACATGTAATTCATATTAACAATAAGCAAAGCCATTCTTCTAGACGTCCTGAATAGGAGGACATCTGTGCAGCTGAGGCAGACATGCCTCTCCCTGGTCTCATTGAAGTCAGTGAAGTTGTTAACTAAGGCTCTGGTCATCAATATGAGCCATTATTTAGCTACTTTCTTGTCAAAGGGAAGCTAAAGTTCCAAACTCCTATTTTCCAATGCAAGTATTAAACTTTACAGACAATTGTTCTGAGCATAGTGATTCACAAATACAGACTTGATTTGGCCTCTTGCACAATGATATTTACTGAATTGCATTTTGGCCTTACAGGAAGTTTGCCTACCGAATTAGCAAGCATTAAAACAAATTTGCTTATGAAAAAGGGATGACAAGTTTTTGAAGGCTTTTTTCATAAGTAGTGAATCATTCAAAATCTAAACTTTGTATATATATCATACTTCCTCTAGTGGGAACCACAAGTGTAAAAAAAAATAGTCATTTAATACAGATAGCAACCATAAAGAAACCTATTTTTGTCTTTATTACGCAAATGCAGTTGAGGAAACTTGCCACCGCATCTTGAGGTATTTCCTTTATGAGAATTTCTGATGACATTTCTCTCTGGTTTCTTTACCAGCACTTATCCCAAGCAATTGTTCTGGTTGTCATTTTGTGGATATTGTAAATTTTTGTTTTGGTTGCCAAGAAAACCAGAACTAAATTCTCATCTTACCTTTAACCACTATATAGGATCCAGTGGCATACATATGTATCCTCACCCAACTTCGGTCTATTTCCTACTCTTATTTCCACATAGTTCCACTTCTCACATATACATAATGCTATTTGCACATTTCTTAGTTCTTCCTCAAGTCATTTTTCAGTGTGCTTATATTTTTTTATATATATATTATATATATCATAATACTTATCATTTTAAACATTTGTGAAGTGTACAATTCGATGGCATTAATACACTCACAATGTTATGTGATCATCATCAGTATCTATACTCAACTATATCTTGATCCTCAAGAAAAACCCAGTACCCAGTAAACAATAACTTGCTCTTCCCCTCTCCTCTCATCTCCTGGTAACTCTATTATACTTTCTGTCTCTATGAATTTGCCTATTTTAGGTAACTCATATAAATGCACTCATGCAATATTTGTCTTTCTGTGTGTGGCGTATTTTTGAGGCAGGTCGATCGATTGAGCCCTGGAGGTTTAGGCTGCAGTGAGACATGACCATATCACTGCACTCCAGCCTGGACGATAGAGCGAGATCCTGTCTCAAAAACAAAACAAAACAAAACAAAACAAAAACCAGAATAATGTTTTCAAGGTCCATCTATTTTCTAGCATACATCAAAATTTCATTTCTTTTTATGGCTGAATAATATTCTCCCAAAATCCTTTTTGAATGAAGTAAGGGATATATAAAAAAAGAGGAGGAAGATGAGAAAGAGAAGAAAGAGGAGGAGGAGAAGGAAAGCTGGTATAGTTTATTCCTGTGAGAGGAGTATTAGGTTATGTGTTAGCAGAAATGGAGTAGGATGTTAGTAGATGTTAGCGGAAATGGATATTGCTGCCTGCTAATTATGGCCTTGGAAAAGTCGTCTTATTTTCTCAGCAGTAATTTCTTGTGCTCAATAGGAGCAGTGACCAGACTGCATGGAGGAATAAATAAAATAAAATATGGGAATATGCCTAAGATGTACATGTTCCATAAAAACAATAGCTTGAAAAAATATTGGTGTTTAATTGGCTGGCACCCAAGATCTGCCCGTGGGCTAACTTGTGAGATAAGTTAAATTGAGATTTAGGACTTTTCTCCTGTCCACTGTCGGGGCCTCTCTCTCCTCCCTCAACTTCCATCCTACTCTTCCAGATCTCAAGGCACTCATGTTTCATTTGTAATGTTCTACAGTTTTCACAGATAGGATTCTATATTTAAAACAGTTTCTAAACAGTTCCCAACTTCTTTAGAGTTCAACTCCTAATTAACCTTAATAGGCTAGCATGTGATAAATTCATGAGGGGCATTAATGTTTAATAACAAGCAAAAAATCATGCAGTGCTCTTTGTTTGATTGAAAGATGTTAGAATTCTAGTTTAGAATTTCTGATCCTACAACTGTCTTATGTGGTGAGGATTTTCCTCAGGATACAAGGTGGTTAGATGGAGTCTTTCTCAGTCTCCTTAAGCCATATTAAATGGAAAGGGGCATGCGTCACTGTCATCTCCACCCTGTGGTAAAGACACCCCTGTCGATAATGGTTACAGGACAAGTTCCACACCTCAACATGCTGCCTAATACTATACCTCTTTTGTGACTTTTTTTTTTTTTTTGAGATGGAATTTTGCTCTTGTTGTCCAGGCTGGAGTGCAATGGCGTGATCTCAGCTCACTGTAACCATAGCCTCCCAGGTTCAAGCGATTCTCCTGCGTCAGCCTCCCAAGTAGCTGGGATTACAGGCATGTGCCACCATGCCCGGCTAATTTTGTATTTTTAGTAGAGACAGGGTTTCTCCATGTTGATGAGGCTGGTCTTAAACTGCTGACCTCAGGCGATCCACCCACCTCAACCTCCCAAAGTACTGGGATTACAGGCGTGAGCCACTGCGCCTGGCCTTTGTGACTCCTTAAAATGGCATTTGAGGAATCACACTACCTAGATATATTTTGATGCTTTTTCTGCTTAGAAAAGAGGGACTGATTCTACTCTTGTTTTGGTAATTAGCTAATCATGTGTATACATTTTCCCTGAAAGATCTTACTAAACTGTCTTTCCTTGCCATTGTATTCTTTTTTGCCTCACTTTCTGCTAAATTGTTTGTTTGATTGTGGTTTTGTCTTATTAGGCACTTGCATGTTTCATACTTGAAGTAGTTTTATTTTACTATTGGATAAATTCTACCATCTAAATATCTGGTAATTGGGACCTAGGTTAGAGCTTACAATATGATGAAGAATACAAAACACATATAAACAGGAATTATGGGGGTAAGGCTGATGGGAAAAATAATTGCTAAAGGGAAGGTAATTAGGTATAAATGCAATTGAGAACAATGATTTAATAGACAATTGGTGTTCTACTAAGTTGGAATATCAATTTGATGTGGTATATAAAATTTGACTAGTTAGATGAAATTTTTAACCACAATGTTGGTTGATATTACAAATTATAATGTCATAGAGCAGAATTTGTGGGAAATGCAAAGGTGCGAAATGGTCCAGCTGTTTAAGTTAATGACTGGATTACTGCATATTCTAATTTGAATAAATAAAGAAAAATTTAGACATTAAAATAAAATTAGGACTTTGTTAAAACTTTCAAAACTAAGGATTGGCTTTAGTCGGAGTGATTATGTCTTTGGACAACCATGTTGTTGTCTTACCAACTACATTATTTTACAGATATTGTTCCTGTGAACTTTTTTACAAGAAATGTTTTTACTGAAATATACATAAAGAAAAGTTAACATATCATAAATAGACAAGTTGATACATTTTCATAAAGTGAATACATCCTTGTAACCACCGAGCATATCGAAAAACAGAACATTTCTGCTCGCTCCCCATTTCAACTGTTACTCTCAAAAGTCAATACACTCTTTTTTGTTGTTGTTGAGACCGAGTCTTGCTCTATCACCAGGCTGGAGTTCAGGGGTTTCACCATGTCGGCCAGGATGGTCTCGATCTCTTGACCTCGTGATCCACTTGCATTGGCCTCCCAAAGTGCTGGGATTACCGGTGTAGGCCACTGCGCCCGGCCCTTCTTGTGCTTTTTAAAATATCAACCAAAGATTATATTATATGTTTAATCTGTTAGAGAATTGGTAAAGTGCTCAATTAATTCAGTAAATGTAGATATGAACTTTGAATTGCTAAAATAAAAATATTTTTCTCCTCTAGAAAACTTTCCCATGTTTAACTATACAAAAGTCTTCCATCTCAGGTCACATGAATAATGACACAGATTTGAAGACCCAATATTTTCAAGTATGAAATAGTATCACACACATTAAAATACTGCAAAAAAGTCATCTGTATAAAGCTGATGTAATTTTTAAGTGTCCACAGATCTCTGCTCAGCATTGTACAAACAAACCCAAACCTGTCTCTTATTTCTTCAATATAATCAGAGACCAAATATTGCTATTACTTCAGGGATATAGTTGATACCCATCAATTAAGTTAATGGGTAAACCTATTATAGAATTCAAGATATAACAGCAGCCCAAACATTTCTAAGTGTTTAACGTCTAAGTTAACACCAGCCTTGTAACTTTTGTATTAGTCATGATGTGAATTTGAACTACATAGGTATGTTTCATGGTCATTTTACAAAATCAGGATATAATATTTGTTAAATACCACCTAGACCAGCAGAGATAATAAGCATTGTGCTGGGTGTAGAATAGAAGGATGAATAGGTGTTATTAAATTGATTTCAAATATTAGAAAACAGAGTGAAGCTTATACACCCAACAAATGGCAAACCAAGCTATATCCTGAGTCTGTTTGGATCCAGAGTCAGTGTTCTTTTCACTTTGCCATATTGCCATTCCAAAGTACTGCCATTCCAAAGTGAACTTTATCTGAACTGATTAGAGATGCAGAAAGAAGGCAGAAAATATTTTAAAAGAAATGAATGACAATTAATAATTTATCCACATGTGTATTCACTCTAAGATAGGAAAATAGGGAGAATACAATAATCTTTCTCAATACCTGTGTACCACTCTACTCTCTTCAGCAACCTTCTGTTTTAAATTAACAGAACATGGCTACTTAAATATAAACTTAACAGAGTTAGTCTGAAGGATGAAGACATTCAGAGTATTTAGACCTGACTGATTCACAGTTTTCTTGCTTGTTACTGCACAATGTTGTGCAATGGTTCGTAAAATTATTACAGTTAACTGCATAACATAATAAACTCAAATAGTGTTGAATATGTATAAGTGTGTCCTGTGATGAATAAAAAAAGTCACAGAGAGTTAGAATTGAAAGGCTAGTCTTGGGTGAGTAAAGGCAGATGTTATTAATTGACTGATTAGACAAAATTCATTGAAATTCTCAAGGGCATACAGTATGAAATACAAGACTGTGAATTTGACTGTGTGGAAATATGTTAGGATTATTTTTGATTACATAGTAGGGAAATATGTTATTGAATGGTACTGAAACTTATTGTTTAATTTATAGGGAAATCTATACTCCTTAATGTTCTGGCTACATACCAAGTAATGGTTAGCTCTTCTTTTTTGAACTTTATTATTACTTTGAAAAAGGAGGACTGTATTAGCATCACTATCCTAAAACCGCATATGTTAAAATAAAAAAATTAAAGATCAATTTATAATATTTGAAAAATAAAATTAAATTGCCACATGGGCAGAAAGCTTTTATAAATCTCCACTTGCCAATTTTATTTTTGAAACTACACAATCTTTTACAGAATTCTACAGTTATTTTATGGTTGAAATCATGGAAGAGTCTTTATATTTTTCATAAGCTAGAAAGTTAGTATGCTCTGCAGAAATCAGAATCTTACATTTTTCAAATAATAGAATGCATGCTCGTTTTTTAAACAGCTGAGCAATATGGTAGTGTATTAATGAAAAGACAAACTCTTTGCCCTGCCCCAATCACATTCTGCAGAAAAGTATGTGATGATTCCAGACATTCATTCTTTGCATATATAAACAAATTTATAAGTATTTATATGTACATCTTTATATACACATATAGGTACGACAGATAATTTCATTAAACTCTTTTGAAATCTGATTTTTAAAAGATTTAACAATATTCCCCGATCATCCTTTTCTTCAGACTACGTGGAATGACATTATCATTTTAAATGTTACCGCATTCCTGTAACAATGTTTATTTAACCAATTATTTATTGATAGTTTTTCCTTGTCATTATTTGAAATAATGCTCAAAGTCCATCTTTCTACATATATCCTCTAAACTGATTAAATTTGAATTTATTTTTGCCAACTTTTATCTGATTATCCTATGGAAGGTATATTAAAATCAATATTAATTACTGAGTTATAGAAAATTTTAATTTGTACATGTTCTTTTCTATAAGAATAACATTTATATCTATATATTGTTTACTAATCTATCATTTTGACTAAAAATTAGCTAATACTTTTTTTCTTCATCAAGTCCGTGAATTTCTAGAGAGCACTGCATACAGCTGTGTTTCTCAATCTTGAGTGCACATTGTATTTTAAAAATCTTGATTCCCACGCTGCAGCAATTGAATTTGAATCTCCAGGGGTGGAACCTGGGCTTAGTACAGTCGTCCAGATGATTTTAACATGCAGCCAGTGTTGAAAATCATTGACTCAGAGTAGCTTATTTTGAATGAAATGTTTCCTGGAGAAAAATAGAGAGGAAGCAAGAAAAATTTTAATAAATCTCAAAAGAAAAATTTTACCAAGTTAATGTGTCATCAAGAATTTACTGTATGTGGAAAACGTGCTCACATAGTGCTCTTTTTTGGTAAGAGACTGAAAGGCTTCATTTTCAGGTGGAATTTGGTTAGTGAAAGTAAAGAGAGAAATGGCAACATCTTGCTGTTGGTCCTATTGCGTGCCATAATAGCTTGTGGGCACCTCTCCTTAGCACTTGTCTGGCTTGCATTGTCTATTTTCTGGTTGTTTTTTTTTTTTTTTTTTTGCATCATTGTTTAATTCCTGTTTTTCTTCCCTGGTAGAGGGTACTCTCCATGAGAGCAGAGCTTCAGTCTGTTTCAATTCATGCTGTGCTCCTAGGGTCAGGTATAGAGTCGACACAGTTGGTGATTGGTCAGTATTGGCTCCATGAGTTAATGACTAACATTTTAGTAATTCAAAGGAAGGTAGAAGGTAATTAGAGAATAGAGGTGACAGCGTGGGAGCAGATAGCCTTTATTTTGCATTGCTTAAAACTCTTATATGCCACATTTAGAACAAAGTACATTTTATTTGGAGAAGTCAAATGAGGGAAAGTGTGAGAAAATGATAATAAAGAAAATTATTGGAGAGAAAAAAGACTATTTAAGAAGTTAGTGAGCACATTTTTTAGTGAGGGAGAAAACCAGTGTATACTATTCTGAAAAACCTGTCTTGTATTTAGGCAGGGAATTATTCAAAGAGGACTTGGTTTCCATAAAGTCCATTTTAATCAGAGAAGATTTGGAATGGAATGAAGATAGAATATAAAAGATCTGGGTCAGTTCAGCACTAGAGGGAGGTTTTGAAAACCCTAAATTATAAAAAAATTGTCTAAAAGTTCAGTTGAGACTGCAAAAGATACGAAAGTTATCATGTTTAACATGTAATATTAAAATTAATGGGACTGGCATCACGTGAGAAAGAATAAGAATGGTCCTAACGTGCTCCAAGACTCTGTAAAACTTGGTGTGAAATATCGTATTCCAATTGCCGAGGAAAAAATAAAAAAACAGTATTTCAGTCTAGTTTTGAAAACTTTTATTTGTATATTTGAGGAAATAATGAGTAATATTTTAATGGTCAATGACATTATGCAGATGATGACAAATACTGTCAGACTAAGATAGACTTAGTTTTATCGTATAAATCCTGAAAAGTCCCAAGTGAGTGGGAATAAAGGTGTGAATACATGAAAATATATATATGTGTAAAAAAGAAAATAAACTAGGTGGCCTATTGAAATGTTTATAGTTCATTATTTTGTCATATTTTCATTTCTACCAATACTATTTCTCATTCTGTGCCTGCTGAGAAAAGGACAGAAGAGTATTGTAATAATGCTAAATGGTGGCATTAAGAAAAATTCTAATTAACATTTAGAGACATATTTCAAGACTATTTAAATATGATATCTTCCATCTTAATTTATTTTAGAATATATTAAAAATTAACATAACAAACATGATAAACAATAAGGTTATTATAATAAACCTGAAATTCAGTAAAACTTGGTATCATTTTTGTTATGCTAGTCTTTCAGATTTTAGAAGGTCTGAATATTTCATAGAATCAGAATTCTATTGCTGATGGAAAGACCCTAGAGATTAGTCAGTCTCTTACCTTGTTTTATAGATGAAAACTGAAGCCCAACAGGTAGTTACTTTGAAGGCTATGAGCCATGATCAGAATCCAGGCTCCTCTAATTTATTTTCTGTTGCTCTTCTGTATAATGTTTTACTGGATTTTTAGTGAATCAGGTCCAAGTTTGTGTCCTCTATGATTTCCCTTTTCTTTTACAAACTCAAAATTGCTTTTCATAACAAAAATCAAAACTATCTACTCTCTATGCTCTGAAGCTTGCCTGAAGATTTACAAATGGAAGTAATGTTAGCACAGCCCAAATGTGAAGATACCTGGTATAAGTGTTCAGATTTTATTAAGGTAAAGGTCAGGACTAGAAAAGTCAGAATGGATTAAAAGCAGAACCAGTGTAAGCACAAAGACCAGCATCCACTCAATATGCAAAGCAGAGATTGGCCTCATATTGACCCTTTTATATTATGAAGCCACTAAAAATAGAAATAAATCCTGATATAACTAAATACATATTATTGACACTAGTGTTTTTGACACTTGGAATAGATTTTTGTATTCATAGTGTCATGTATTCCTGTATAACTGCTATTTAAAATACCAAATTCAACTACATTGACCCTTAAGGAACTTAATGCTTTCCAGTTCAAAAATAATAAGCCCTAAATAATTTCATCAAATTATTTTGCATTTAAAGTGGTCATGTAAGACCTCAGGAGAAATACTTGCTTAATGTCATATATTTCAATACAGGGCATTTACATCCAAACTCTAATTTACATATGCTTATGAAATATAAAAGAGAACAGCAAGAAAATCTGACAGTAATACAAGATTTGACCCAAAGAAACACAACCTTATTTTCAACGAGTAGGCTCTACCGTGTATCGAGGAATTTAAAAATAGCCATTTGCAGACATATTAAATTCTCTGTCATCTAATAATAATAATAACAACAAATTCATCATTTGTGACTAGTGAGTGTCTTTCAAGAAAACATAGCTTGACTTTCAAATGTTCTACAACATGCCACGAATTTTTTCTTTTAAGAGACAAGGTCTTTTGAAAAGTGTCTGTTCATGTCCTTTGCCCACTGTTTTGTGGAGTTCTTTGGTTTTTTTTTTTTCTTGTAAATTTGTTTAAGTTCTTTATAGACCCTGGATATTAGACCCTTGTTGGATGCATAGTTTGCAGAAATTTTCTCCCATTCTGTAGTTTGTCTGTTTATTCTATTGATAGTTTCTTTTGCTGTGAAGAATCTCTTTAGTTTTTTGTTAGATCCCATTTGTCACTTTTTGCTTGTGTTGTAAATGCTTTCTTTGCCTATGCCTATGTCCTGGAATGGTATATATGCGGTCAGCAATCGTATAAAAAAAGCTTTAACATCACTGATCATTAGAGAAATGCAAATCAAAACCACAATGAGATACCATCTTACACCAGTCAGAATGGCTATTATTAAAAAGTCCAAAAATAGCAGATACAGGCAAGGTTGTGGAGACAAATGAATGCTTATACACTGTTGGTGGACGTGTAAATTAGTTCAATCATTGTGGAAGACAGAGTGGCAATTCCTCAAAGACCTAAAGACAGAAATACCATTTGACTCAGCAACCCCATTACTGTGTATATACTCAAAGGAATATAAATCGTACTATTATAAAGACACATGCACACTTATATTCACAATAGCAAAGGCATGGAATCGAATTAAATGCCCATCAATGATAGACTGGATAAAGAAAATATGGTGCATATAACCACGGAATACTATGCAGCCATTAAAAAAGAATGAGATTGTGTTATTTGCAGGGAGATGGGTGGAGCTGGAGGCCATTGTTCTTAGCAAACTAAGGCATGAGCAGAAAACTAAATCCTGCATGTTCTCACTTATAAGTAGGAGCTAAATTATGAGAATACATGAACACATAGAGGAGAACAACACGCAATGAGGCTTTTCAGAAGGTAGAGGGTGGGAGGAGGGAGAAGATCAGGAAAAATAACTAATGGATACTAGACTTAAAATCCAGGGATGAAATAATCTGTAAAACAAACCCCCGTGACACAAATTTGCTTGTGTAACAAACCTACATTTGTACCCCTGAACTTAAAATAAAAATTAAAAAAAAAAGAGAGATGGGGTTTTACTGTGCACTATGTTGCTCAGGCTGGTCTCTAACTCCTGGGCTTAAGCAATCCTCCTCCCTTAGCCTCCGGAGCAGCTGGAAGTACAGGCCTGTGACACACCATGCCTCGCTGTGTTTTTAAGTTAGAATATTCCATAATAAAATTTTGTGGAGTGAGATTGGGAAGTATGTTAATTTGAGGAAAGAAACTATAAAAGTGACATGTTTGGAAAAAAATATTTAAAAAAGAGGAGCAAAAGGAATATAAATTTAAAATTCTTCATTGGGCTCCTAATATTTTTTTTTGAAATAAAATTTATTGAGCACGTACTTTTATGTGCAAGGTGCTGTTCTAGGTTTTAAAGGATATAACAGTGACCCAAATGAACAATACTCCATCCCCTCAAGGAATTTGCATTCTAGTGATTTGTACTTTTTATTATCAAAGGCATGTCATCAGTGCTTCAGATATGTATAAAGAATGGGAGAGTGGGGAGTAAGGTGGAAGATTAAAAAGAAAGAGGATAGAACAGGAAGCAGTGAAGGGCAGAAAAATTGTGAAAGAGAAGTAGATTAATTTCTGGGGCTATGTCTATTGTGAAAAGTCCTCTGACTCCACTTCTACCTGCGGTATCCTCTCATGTACCCTAGTAGGTTTGCCTGTTTTCACCTCGGCATTCATCATCCCACTTTTTTTCCTGTGTGTTTTCTTGTCTTTCTCCCCAGTTGACTCTGATCTGCTGAGTCGCTGATCTTTATATCACAGAGTCAACCCTGGTGCCTGGCACACAGTAGATGCTCTAATCTATATTATTTGTTCAACAAATAGTAATTGCAATTATCTGACAAAGTATTCAGTTATTTTGGAGAAACACGCATCTCTGTATTTGACCATCTGCATTACATTGGAAACGGAAATGGACTTTTTTATTGATACATAATTTCCCTTTGAATTTTTTAAGACCAAAATACCAGTGGCAGAAAGAAGAAATGCTATGAGGCAGAGGATTTTAGCTGCCCTACTTCCCTCAAATAAATGTCTGTCAGCTCTTCCTCAATCACAGACACACACACACACACACACACACACACACAAATTGTATTGAAATACAATATGAAATTAGTTTCAAAAGAGTTTCATAGGACTTTCTTCCAATCAGATTTCCATTCTAACACAGTCATTCCAGAACTGATACCATGCAATTACTATCCATTGGAAATAATTTCAAATCTTAGGAACACTTTAATGTATCTTTTAATTATTTAATAATTTTATAAAAATACAATATGCAAAACAAAAGTCCAACCTGAACCTCTTACTTTGTGGGCCTTACTGGACTAAGGGAAATCCGTAACTTTGATGATTACAGGTAAAAGTATACTTGAATTAGTGCCTGGAGAACTCTCCCACCTCCTCAAGTTTCCATGGCAAGTACAGTTTTAAGTTCTCTCTCAACTCTGTGCAGAAGATCCGGGATGTGGGAGTAAAAGGGTGAGCATCAGTGTGTGCTTAGTTCAGTTAAAATTAAATTCCAAGAGTTCCCTAGAGCACTTTTATATCAACTTGACCCAGCATTACCTCTGGTATTTGCTTCAGCAAATCATTTAAAACACATAACTGTTGTCTTTGTTTTCAAGTTTATAGTCAGAGTGGTTTGAAAACTCTTGGCGCCTAACATAAAAGCCAGAAATAAATATGGAACATATTAACACTGAATATAGGTTGTGATGAATCACAGTTTGCCAGCTTTCAAGTATTACAATTATCTACCTAAAAATACCCTACTGTACTCAGTCACCCTCCCTAGCTGTTTACCCTGCTCGTCACTGTAGCTTCTAATGCTGTTACACGTTTGTTTTTAAGTTGTAATTTTAGCAGCCCTCAATATTTTATACTTAACAGTTATCTTTGAATTACCATATGTTTATCTTTTGAGATAAATACAGTGGTTCAGTAATCACACTAATTGTAGGTGGGCATTGCTAGCGTTACTGAGATTTATAGATTAGTCATTGTGGGAAGGAAAGGGAATCGATATTAGTGGGATTATATTAGTGCTGGCTAATTGAAGAGGAAAAAAAGTTAATGCAGACTTTGATCTTGGACTGAGTCTCCTAAGAATAACTCTCAAATGACACCAAATTCCTGCTGTTTAATATTAAATATCTGAAGCACATCTGTGCATTTTATTAGCACACTTGTGCGATTATTGGAGAGCTCTGCCATTATTATGTTTATTTATAAATGCCCTGAATTGTATTTGTAGAAAAACCACCTTTTCTTCCAGAATTAATGTGTATTTGTGTTCATGTGTGCATGTATGTTCGCCTGTAACAATAGAGGTGAGATAAAATTCAGAATTAAAACCCTAAAATTGAACTGTTTTTAACATTGAGACCAGTGATAAAGTAAGCAACTTGAATAAAAAGACAAATTTAAGTAAGTGCAGTTTGAGTGAGAAAAAAAAGTGTATACAAAGAGAAAGCATCATCCTAAGGTAGCCAGATGGATTGGTTTCCTTGGAGCTTTTCTTGCAGTTCTGAGTGAGACAAAAATTAACCTAAAGAATTAACCCTTTTCTCTTACTTCTCAGATACTAAGTTAGGTATTATTTTGGAAACTCTTGAATTCAAACAGAGACGAAGAGTCAATATTTTATCAAGTCATATGGATTGATGAGGCAAAAGGATTTCCTTTTCACCAACCCCTATCTTATTCTGTAAGCAAGACAAGATAATTTGTGTATCAATTAATAGTATGTCAGACACAATCTTACCTGATTTAAGTGTTATGAATAATTTTTCTGATGCCATATATTTTCACGTGTTGTTTTCATTTTGATGAGAAAAAAATGAAAAATTTTTAATCACATATTCTGTTAAAAAATGTTTTAAAAAGTGTAGGGTTTTCTTAGGCAAATATGCTTTGGTGTAGATGTGGTAGCTGGGCAAATTAAAGTAACAAAATAGCTTGTTCTTGCTTGTATAAATATTTTCCCTCTGGCCTGTTTGCTTTTTGCCTCTCTTCCTATTTATTGCTGTGTCTATCCTGTGTGGACTCAGACCCATTCTGATATAGCCTTAAAAATGTGTACAAATACGAGTTGTAACTGAGGGCTGCAGTAACTGGCTGGACTTTCTCCTGTCCTGTCAAAGCCATGACTAAAAGTTTAAAGTAGATTCTGTGAACACAATTTCAAAATCTCCCTCTCATGATTTCTGCTGTTCTCTCTAAAATATTATGGACATAGAAATTTTCCTGAAGTAATCTTTCACTGGGAGCACCAAAGAATCAAAACTGAAAGTATGAACTACTGAAAAATTAATCATGGCTGTTTATGCTGGAAGCTGACCAGGTAACTTCTCCAGTTCACATCTCAGAAAGAAAATACTGAGAAATCCCAGTGACTATCCTTTGGGCGCTGATAGAACAGTTTTAAGCTTGAAGAAAAGGAAGTTGTGAGGAATAGTTATAAGGGACTGATGACTGTAAAGTACAATTAAAAGGGTTCTGCACCTATGGATTAATTAACCAGTTGCCTCCCTACACCACCTAAAGCAAAAATAATCAACAAAAAGCCAATAAAATGCCCACACAAAGCAGAATGTTAGTTCAGTTCTTCACTTTGGAAATAGTAATTTAGAACAATGAACAGTATTATCTTGAGAAAGAAAATAGAGCTTCCTCTATGGAACCTGCCCTAGATTTCTGTGTTTTTTGTATTGGAATTAAGTACATAGCTAGCTGAGTTTAGAGAATGATCTGGTAGATGAGAGAAGTTTTGGAAGATTGTTTTTGGCTTTGGGGTATCAAATGCCTTCTGGTGACTACTCTTCTATCCAGGGCTGCATCCATTTTGTAAAACTGATTCTGAATAGGAAGCCCTGTAAAGCCCACTTTTGCTAAAGAAGGTTGTGTGTACAGTAGAATTAGAAGTTACTCCCAATGTTCTTTTACAGTTCTCTTAACCATCAGCTGAACAGTGGTGTCGTCAAATGGCTCACAGTCAGGGAAGACTAAAGTATTAGCTTTCTATCACTGTCCAGTTCTGCTGTTGAACTCTGGGAATCTGGAGGAGTTTGAGAAGAGGTATCACTCTCTGGCTTACCTCTTGGGTCTCACCAGCTGATAGTCGGTGCTTTCCTGTTAGCCAGTGTAACTATTGGCTTTTCTGCCTCAACTTACCCATGTAGGCTTAACAGAGGCAAGCACTTTTCAAAGACAAACTAAGGGGGACCAGTGTCTTAGTCCATTTTCTGCTGTTATGCCAGAAAGCCACAGAACAGGTAATTTGTAAAGAATAGAAATGTATTTGGCTCATAGTTCTGTAGATGGAAATTTTTAAAATTTAATTAATTTTTTGAGGTAGAGTCTTACTCTGTCACCCAGGCTGGAGTGCACTGGTGCAATCACAGCTCACTGTGGCCTCAACCTCCCAGGCTCAAGCGATTCTCCCACCTTAGAATCCTGAGTAACTGAAACCACAGGTGCATGCCCAGCTAATTTTTGTACTTTTGTAGAGACAGGGTTTTGCAACGTTTCCCAGGTTGGTTTCAAACTCCTGGGCTCAAGCAGTCTGCCTTCCTCGGCCTCCCAAAGTGCTGGGATTACAGTGATGAACCACCACACCTGGCCAGAGGTGGGAATTTTAAGATTAGGGGCCACAACTGGTGAGGCTTTTCTGCTGCATCATAACATGGCAGAAGGCATCGCATGGCGAGAGAGGGTGAGAGTGCATGAGACAGAGAGGGAAAATGGGGGCCGAACTCCCGTGATAATGGCATCAGTCCAGTCACGAGGACAGAGCCTAATCACCTCATCACCTCTTGAACGTCCCACCACTTAATGCTGTTTCAGTGTCAGTTATATTTCAACATAAATTATGAAGAGGACATTTAAACCATAGAATTCTACCCTGGGTCCCCAAAACTCGTGTCCTTCTCAGATACAAAATACATTCATTCCATCCCATTAGCCCCTAGAATCTTAATTTATTCTAGCTTCAACTCTAAAGCCCAAAGTCCAGAGTCTCATCTGAATAAAATAGGGGTGAGACTCAAGGCATGATTCGTCCTGAGGCAAATTCCCTCTAGCTGTGAAATCAGACATGTTTTCTACTTCCAGAATACAATGGTGAGACAGCCACAGGATAAACATTCTCATTCCAAAAGGGAGATACAGGCAAGAATAAAGGGGTAACTCGTCCCAAGTAAGTCCAAAACCCAAAAGGGTAAACAAAATTTAATCTTAAAGCTGGAGAATAATCTCCTTTGACTCCATGTCCCACATCCAGGTCACACTGAGGGGTAGGTTGGAGTTGTGCCTGCAGCCTTCCCATGCGAGAGTTGCGCCTGCAGCCTTCCCATGCTAGAGTTGCATGCTGGTGGTGGATGTACTGTTCTAGGGTCTCTGAGGTGGCCTTGCTTTCATGCCTCTACTAAACATTGCCCTTGTGGGGACTCTGTGGCAGCTCTGACTTCACATGTCCATTTGGCATTGCCCTAGTAGGGGCTCACTGTCATGGCCCCACCCCACAATAGTTTCTGTCTGTGACATTCTTTGAAATCTATGTAGAGAACACTATGCCTACACAACTGTTGTATTCTGCATGCCTGAAAAATTAGCACCACATGGATACTATTCATGTTCATGGCTTGTATCTTCCAGAGTGGCAGGTCAAACCATACCTGGGCATGCATGAACTGTGGCTGGAGTGGCCACAGAGCACTGTGCCAGAATTCAGGGAGCAGAAACCTGAGGTGGCTCTGGGGAGTGAGCATGGTGGGTACACTGGACCCACCACCTAAAACATTTCTGCCTTCCTGCAGCTCTGGACCTGTGATGGGAGGGGAAACCTTGAATGTCTCTGAAATGCTTTTAGGGTCTTTCTTCTATTGTCTTTTGAAGACATAGTACCTGGCTTCCTTTTATCTATACTTACCTTTATATCAAACAGTCCTTTGATCACACCCTTGGTTTGCTTTCCTGAGAAACATCTTTTCACTCTTTACATGGTCAGGCTGTGAATTTTCCAAATCTTTTCATTCTACTTCCTTTTAAGTTATAAATTCTGTCTTTAGTCATTTCTTTCCTCTCACATTTCACTGTATGTAGTTAAAAGAAACCACCCAGCAGCCTGAATGCTGAATGTTTTGCTGTTTAGGCATTTCTTCTACCAGATATCCTAATTTATCTCTCTTAAATTATGCACTCCATAAATTCCTAGGATGCGGACACAACTGTGCCAAATTCTTTTCAACTATATAACAAAGATGGCCTTTACTCCAGTTTCCGGTATCTTGTTCCTTAGTACCATCTGAGATGTCGTAAGAATGGTCTTTACTTTCCATTTTTCTATCGACATTCTGGTCACTCAAGTAATCTTTTTAAGAAGTTCTAGACTTTCCCTACAACTCTCGTCTTCTGAGCTCTAACCAGGATCAATCTTTATGCTCTACTCCTGGTAGTAGAGGCTTTTGGTAGCCCACTTCTCCAGTTTCTTCCAATCTGTACACATGACTCTGTTCCAAAGCTGCTTCTGCATTTTCAGATATTTGTTATAGCAACAAGTCCCCTTCCAGTACCAATTTTCTCTTTTACTCTGTTTTCTGCAGCGATAACAGAGTATCACAGACTAGATAATTTATAAAAAATGGAGGTATATTTGCCTCACAATTCTGGAGGCTGGGAATTTCAAGACGGAGGGGCTGTATCTGGTTAAGGGCCTTCCTGCTGCATCATGACACTGTGGAAGGCAACAAATGGCGGAGAAGGTGAGAGTACAAGAGGCAAAGAGGGATAAAGGGGACCGAACTCCATTATAATTGATCTAATTTATTCATGAGGGCAGAGCTTTCATGACCTAATAACTGCTTAAATGTTCCACCTCTTAATACTGTTACAATGGCAGTTAAGTTTCAATATGAGTTTTGGAGGAGACAGTCAAACAGTGGTTAATATTACTAACTCTAATTTGGCCTTCTGAGATAAATAACACAATTTGAAATAACCATATAGTGGTAAATGGAGCTACTGGGCCTAGAGTTAAATACCCGCTCTGTTACTAAGTATCTGTGTGAACTTAGGCAAATTAATAAAGTTATCTGATTTTTAATTTCCTTATCTGAATGATGGTAATCACCATATTCACCTCACTGTGTTGCTATGAACATTAAATGAGACCATTGTCATGAAGGATGGTGTCTGTCCCTTAATAACTACTCAACTTATAATAATCATTCTTAAGAGGAATTAAGATGTGTTTGGTGCTACAGAATGGCATTATAACTGAGATTCTGGAATTCTTTCTTCTAATCACATCCATATTTCTGTTCTTGCTCTTTTCACAAGCATTACTATAGTAGCATATATCCAAAGATGAAACAGAATATTACTGTACTATCAGCTGGCAGAATTTTTCGATACCTCACTGGAAATTTGGGAAAACACAGGGTTCAGACTTGGAGTCCAGCAAAAATCTAAACTCCCTGCAAAAATTTAAACCTTAGGATATTACTATATCAGTATGGTTGCATGGATGGAAGAGTGAAGAAGAATGCTGAACTACCCAATCTCATGGAATGGGTCAAAGAGAGTGCTTTTAAAAGCACAGTAAACTTGCCCACAAATAGAGTGTGGTCTGTCAAAGAAAAATGTACTGTGCAAAGTTAAATGGGCAAGGAAGACTTTATTCAAGACTATTGCAATAAGGGTTAAAACTATTGCAGTAGGGGAGAGAGATTGAACTGAATTCTGCTAAAACAAAATGCAGAAAGATTTTCAAGTGCTAGGGTGAACTCATGGAAAAGTAATGGAAGATTTGGGGAGGCAGGTTGGCCAATGGGATTAGGGCATCTGTGTTTGCTAATTGTCACTTAATGGAAGTTAGGTTTCCCCATTCCCACAGAGAAGGGAGTTAGGGGCACTATCTTCTGTGAAGATTATATTTCAAAAGGATGGCTTCCAGGTCCTTGAAAAAAGACATTTTAGGGTTGTGAAAGTGGCAAGAGGCTCAGAAGATTTATGTCTCAAAAGGGCTGAGAAAGAGTTTGTAATTGCAAGGTCTTTTTTTTTTTTTTAAAGTAAATGCTTTGAGAAATGGGAAGTCAGGGTCTCATAGTCAGCAAGAAACTTGTCGAAAATGTAGTCAAGTTGAGAACTTTAAGGCTGACTTGTTTGGGTCTATGATTTTTGACAATACAATTCCTCTTTCTTTATATCGTGATGTATCAATGTAGTTTTTTTCACCAGGGTATATTTAGTTCAGTACTTTACTCACTGAATAAACCTATGTAATCGTCCATGTATTCTTTTTATAAATAGATATGTTTTTCTAATTATAAAAATAAATTTTATTGTATAAAAGTATGGTACCTAAACTAAGAGAGAGAAAATAAAATTTACCACTACTTAAAGATAATTACTCTTTGCATTCTGTTGAATTTATCTACCCCATCTTTTGCTAGTTACACACATTTGTTTTATAAAAGTGGCAATCATAATTGTAATATCCATTATCACCTGCTTTTCTACATAGAAGTATGTTATAAATATTGTTCTGTTATTGTTTCACATTCCATGTTTTATTTACATTTTTTTACTTGTCCCTCATTTTTGATGACTAGCAATTTGGTTTTATTTTTGGCTGTGGTCTAATATGCAGGATTTTCTTCCCCCTCCTATGCCATCTTCCAAGTTCCCTCATCCTTTCTTCTGTTTCTTGCTGCATAGAAGTCAGCCCTTTCCTCCACAATATCTCCAGCTGGTGGAGCTAGCCTTTTGCTCCATATTATGTCTCCTTTGAATCCACTTGTAGCATTCCTACTTACTGCTTCCCTGCCCAGATTCTTCTGAGTAAAACTTGGGTTGAACTGTCTGCTTGGTTTTAGTGGGACATTATCTTTCAGAACTCACACATTATAGCTTTTGACCGGGTGCTACACCAATCCAGGGCAAGCCTAGGCTTCCTGATCTGGAATAGGGAGTCCAGTTTCATACAGGAAATTAACAGTCACTTCCCATCAGTACTCTTCTAATTTGATGCCAGTTTTACAAGACTGTCTTTTCTGCCAGTTGACAGCTTGCCTTTGAAAGAACAAATCCTTGGTAAATGTATGTGTAGGCACTGATTGATCAAGTTATCTTCTTTCCCTTTCTTTCTGGGTTTTCTGGTGCCATGCTTTAGAATGTTCAGGAGTGACAGTATGTACCACCATGGTGCCAGAGTGGAGACTGAGAGCACTTTCTTTTATTCTGCAGATCTTCATGGAATTCCTTGTCGTGGCCTTAAACACAGCAAATGGCAATCATTGACTCTGTGTAAGGCCAGTATAGGTAACTCCATAACTGCTAAAACTGAGTCAGGCAACTAATTATATATTCATTGCTGTGCTATTAATGTAACAATTAAAAATTAACCGCTTAACTCCTCCCTTGACCAGACTCCATAGAGAGGAGTCATTTAGGTTGTAAATGACACCTAAAATTGATCACTCTAAATTTAGTTAAATATTTTTAGTAGAGGTCATTTTCCTTGGTTTATATAGCTATTATACATATATTCTGGCAATTGGAATTTTTTATTTGGTTGTCAAAATATTCAAACATGTATAGTAAAATACTTTGTTATTTTTCTGCAGCATATTTTATGTATGTTATATATTATGGTTACAGTTTTATGCTACATTTAATTATAACATTTGTTAAGCAACACAGAGATACAGGTAGCTCTTCTAGATTCCTGGAGGGTTTTTTGTTTGTTTTTTAAAAAATGTATAATCTGTTACTATATTATCAGAATTTACCTGATATTTTGTAAAGGGATATCAAAAGTGACAAAAAAAATTAGCTTTGAATCAAGAATAAAAAAAGAAAATCACATATAAAAATTAGATGCTTATAAACTATAGTTTTTTCTGAATCTCTGAATATTTATGTTTATCCATGGACAATTTATCTAAACATGCACTAATTTTGAGCACTACTTTTAAGTGACAAATGTGTACAAATATTAAATGTAAATTTATATAAATATTAAAACTAACCATAGGTATTTAACGACTTGTGCTTTAAAAAGGGAAAATGAGTACTAAAAGGGAAAGACATGTTTTAGATAAGATGTAAGTCAAAATATATTATAACTAGTATTTTAAAGAGTCAAGATACCGTACAATTTATTTGAATATGTTCTCACATACCATTGTTACTGCTGACATAGTACTGGCATGTCTTTATGAAAAGAAGTAAAAAATATTTTTACCTACCACTGATTTGTAAATAATTAATTTTCATTTGTAGCTTGAGCTATTTTTAGGTGATATTGTACCCTCAAATTTTAACTATAATTTTCTAATTTGGTTACCATATTTTCTGACTATGCTTAGCTATTTGAAACCCATTATATTGGTGACCAATCAGAACACGATTCCTTTGGGAACAATTTGTTGATTTCTGTTAATTTTAAGGTTGTCTAGGAGGGATGACTTTATATATAATTTCCCACTGGATTATCCCAAACACTTTTTGCCCAAAGACTCATCATTCTGAGAGGGGTTAGAGTTTGTGATTTCTGTGAAAAAATGTTTAACATGGATGAGGAACCAGTCACTCTTTGAAAAGGACAAACTTTCCTCTTTAATATGTTGAATTTTTACCTGTGCTTAAATTTAGCATTGCTTTAATAATCAGTAATTCTAATTATGCAGTGATTCTGTGCACATCAAAGGACTGGCCGTTAGTGTGAATGCAGCATAATGCAAGCTGGTTACTTAAGGGAAGTTAAACTTTGTTCAGCATGTATCATATCATATAGGCAATAAGCATTTTTTTCCTTTCAAAAGCAGCAGTTAATTATTATAAATGTCAAAATTGTAGCTGTCATAGTTGTTTTGCTTCCAAATCATTTCAGCATATCAGCTTTCTGATGGCGTATTTGAACACTAAAGTTATGATCCATTCTTTGAGTGGAAGCCCTCACATGTAAAATTGCTGATCCAAAGTCTTTAATGGCTTCAGTCTACTAAGTGATAGGAACTTACAGACTGGTAAACTTAAGTTATTTTAATATTATTCAACAGATACAGATTGTTTAGTTAGAAAGTTTAATGTGTAATATAGGAAATCAAATTCCTTTAAAACTTCTTAATTAAGCATTTTTACTTAATTTTCTTGGAACATATCATAGCTACATAAAATATAATGCCTAAATTAGTTGATGCCTGTCAAACTCTTTAAACATTACATCTATTACTTGGTAAAATCTTATTATGGTTAATATAAAATCTAAGATAAATTAGGTATTATTTGCATCTTTACAATGTGTCTTATTACAAAAATTAACTGAGATATTTAGTATTTAAAAATAGGCTACATACATGTATGTGATTCTGTATTGCTTAAGACTTGTAAGTGAATACTGTGTGCATATTTTTGAGAAGATTGATAGAAAATAGATGTATAAGCATAGAATTCTGTAGAGAAGAAGAGGCACCCCTTCCTCTTGTGCTTGTAGCCTCCTACCTGGGGGCACAGTGTTGGGAGTGGAGGGACAAGCCAGCACTTGTCAGGGCATAACGTGCAACCATTCTGGGAAGCTTTGCTTAACTCTGATGTGAGACAGGGATTGAAGGCTATGTTGAGGAAGATTTCTAATATTAATTAGAAAATGTGGAGTTGGTGTGAAATGGGTGTTAGAGAGAAGAGAAAGGGAAGTTACCATCCTAGTGTGAGGCAGAAGAGTAGTGAGACCATTGAGAAGTGAGAGAAAATAATGGAAATAAGGCTGGAGAATTTTTATGAAAAACAAGCTAAAGATTTTGTAACATTATCAATAAAATCCATCTGTAACATTGGCGTGTGGACTTTATCTCATGTGATCTACATAGAAATCATGTGAGATGTCGGCCTAAGAATACTCAGCTAAAATATTACAATGTATGCACTGGCATTCAGATCAGACATTGATCTTTATCTGGATTATAGAAAAAACTCTTTTTTGACAATGTGCCACTGACTTTCAGTGACTTATTTAGACATTGGGTTGTTATCTTAAAGGTAGTCACAAGGGTCTAGGTAGTAACAGAGGTGGTAAAGGGAAGGGTCCTGCAGATTTGGCCCCATACAGAGAAGTGTAACATCTATGTTTTCCTGAGTATACTATGTGCAAACTTTCAAGACCTCTATCTAAATTATCTCCTGTACTAGTAGGGTTCTAGTAGGAAAGAGATGACATGGAAAAAGCGGTAATTTGGACAGAGTTTAAGAAAAAGACTAACTACAGAAATTTGGGCAACATTTAGGACAAGCCACAAAAGATGGTGAAGTAATTCAAAGCCAGTAACAGCGTAGGACTGTGCCCTCCCAGTCCTGAAAGAATAAGGAGAAAGAATACTGAAAGCCAGAAAGACAGCTATGGGGAAAAAAAGAGATATGGAGGGTTGCATCTCTCAGTAAAGGGACACAGCACTGAGGGACATACACATGGATATGATCTAAAAGGCAGGGTGCTGTGGAGATAAATACCTCATCCAGCTCACTCTCCACCTTCTGGTTTGCCTGTGTGTCCCTTTCATTGGCAAGACCAATCCAGAGCTAGAGGGAAGGAGTTCTATTCACACATTACACATAAGTAAGCCTCCCAGGCCTCAGAGCATTGAATACATGAACACAATAGAGACCATGTATGACAAGCCCATAGCTAACATCATACTCACCAGTGAAAAGTTGAAACCTTTTTTCCTAAGATCAGAAACAAGACGAGGATGCCCACTCACACTACTTCTATTCAACATAATACTGGATGCCCTAGCCAGAGCAATAAAAAGTATCCAAATTGGAAAGGAAGAAGTTAAATTGTCTTTGCAGATGATGTAATTTTTTTTTTTGGAGATGGAATTTTGCTCTTGTCGCCCAGGCTGGAGTGCAGTGGCCCGATCTCGGCTCACTGCAACCTCCGCCTCCCGGGTTCAAGTGATTCTCCTGCCTCAGACTCCCAAGTAGCTGGGATTATAGGCACCTGCCACTATGCACAGCTAATTTTTGTATTTTTTAGTAGAGACAGGGTTTCAGAAAACCTTAAATATTCCACCAAAAAACTGTTTGAACTGATGAATGAATTGAGTAAAGTTACCTGATACAAAAGCAAAATCCAAAAGAAAAATCAATGAAATAATCTGATCTACACTTGCTTCAAAAAATAAAATAAAGTACTATGGAATAAATTTAACCAAGAAGGTGAAAGAGGTATACACTTAAAATTATAAAGCATTAATCTATGAAATTGAAGAAGACACAAATAAATGGAAAGATACCTGTGTCCATGGATTAGAAGAGTTAATATTTTTTAATATCTGTACTACCCAAAATGATTTACAGATTCAATGCGATCCCTATCAAAATTCCAATGACATTTTTAAAATAAATAGAAAAATACAATTCTAAAATCCATATGAAATCACAAAAGACCCCGACTAGCCAAAGCAATCTTGAGCAAGAAGAACAAAGGCAGGGCCATCACACTATCTAATTCGAAAATTTACCACAAAAGTGTCGTAATCAAAACAGCATAGTGCTGGCATAAAAGCAAACATGTAGACCAATGGAACAGAATAAAGAACATGGAAATAAATTCATGCATTTATGATCAGTTTGTCTTTGACAAAGATGCCAAGAACAGACAATGGGGAAGGGACAGTTTCTTGAATAAATGGTCCTGGGAAACCTAGATATCCATGTGAAGAAGAAAGAAATTAAACCCTCATTTCACACCATATACAAAAATCAACTCAAAATGAATTAAACACTTAAATGTAAGACCTGAAACTCTAAAACTATTACAAGAAAACTTACAGTTAAAGCTCTGTGACATTGGCCTGGGAAAATAATTTTGGGGTATGACCCCAAAAGTGTAGGCAACGAAAGCAAAAAAAATAGACAAGTGGGATTATATCAAGCTGAAAAGCTTCTGCCCAGCCAAGAGAACAATCAACAGAATGAAGAGACAACCTAGGGTTTTAGAGAACGTATTTGCAAAATGTACGTCTGATAAAAGGTTAGTATCCAAAATATAAAAGGAACTCAAATAGCAACTCAACACCAAAACAACTCAATAGCAAAAAGACAAATAACCTGATTAAAAAATGGACAAAAGACCTAAACAAACGTTTTCCAAAAGAAGACATACTGCTGGCCGTCAGATATGTGAAAGAAATCCTCAACATCAGTAATCCTCAGAGAAATGCAAAGTAAAACCACAATGAGATATCACTTTGCACCGTTAAAATGGCTAATATAAAAAAGATGAATGGTAACAAGTGTTGGCAAGGATATAGAGAAAAGGGAATGCTTTTTAAATGTTGATAGGAATGTAAATTAATACAGTCATTATGAACAACAGTATGGAGATTCCTCAAAAGATTAAAAATAGACCTATCACGTCATCCAGCAATGCCACCATTGGATATATATATCCAAAAAATATGAAATCAGTTTGGTGAAGATATATATGTACTCCCAGGTTCACTGAAGCATTACTCACAATAGCCAAGATATAGAATTAACCTGTGTCCATGAACAGATCAATGGATAAAGAAAAGGTAGTATATATACATAATGGAATACTGTTCACCCCTGAAAAAGAAAATCCTGTCTTTTTTGACAACATAGATCAACCTGGAGAACATTATGCTAATTAAAATAAGCCAGGCACAAAAAGACAAATACCACGTGATTTCACTTAGATGTGCAGTGTAAAAGTCAAACTCAGAAACAAAGAATAAAATGGTGGTTATCAGAGGCTGGGGGTGAGTGAGAGGATTGGGGAGATGTTGGCCAAACGACATAAAATTTTATTTAGATAGAAGCAATAAGTTTAAGAGATTTATATTACATCATGGTGGCTACCGTTAATAACAATATATTGTATAATTGAATATTGATAAAAGTAGGTTTTAAATGTTCTTGCCACAAGAAAACAATAAGTATTTTAGGATAGGCATATAATTTAGCCATTGCATAGTGTGTACATATATCAAATATGTTACAAACCATAAACATGTACAATTTATACTTGTCAATTAAAAAATAAAGTTAACAAAATACAAACATATACATACACATATATATTATATATGAATGTACTCTATATATCATAGTAGATATGTTTGTACAGGCACTCTAAATTTCTTAGTAGGCAGGCATTATATTTCATAACTAGTTTTAGCTTAACAAGTACCTAGCACACTAATCTCTCATTAAATTCTTATTAAATAATTATAAGTGAATATATTTAAGATGGATAAATGAATGTGTTCAAGATATTAAAGTAATGGGATTAATTTCATAAGACATCAATTGAAATCAATATTATTAGCAAAGAGTCACAGTTTGTGTATCTAATATTCATTTAGTTCATTTCTCCAGCATCCATCAAATAGGCCTCATACGTACTACTGAATGCTGAGGATATCAAATGAGCTAATCATTAGTGTTGTTCATCAGATATTTTTGGTTTTCCTTCTTCTTTGCACTTGCTAGGATTATGCTTCTCCAATCTCTTAAATTAGGCATGGTCATGCAACTTACTTTGACCAACAAAATGTGAAAATAAGTAACCTTGAATATTTCTTAATAGAAGCACTTAGGAGGCAGTGTTCAGTTTGCCACCTTTCTCTCCCTTTTGCTCTGGCAATTTATGATGACGCTAATCATAAAACCTTCTTGAATGTAAACAGTATAGAATAGAGCCCCTGCCTACCTGACATGGCACATGCTACATGGCTTTCTGATGATACACGATTTATCCTCTGTAAATTAGAGACAATAAGACCAACCTCATAAGGATGCTGTGAAGATTTAATGCTCTTAACAAGTGATTGGCACATAATGAGTGTGTAAAACATGATTTTTATAATTATTACTAGTAATACTACATAGGCGATAATAATTTCATTGATGGAGAGAATAATAGGTTGGGCAGTGGGGATGGGCACAGCTGACCTAGAGGAGAAGTCAGGAAAGAACACTAGAGGCTGAAGTGACCTGAGAACTCCTCTGGGCTGTCAGAACAGGGATGCCCTGGGGATGTGAAAGATTCTGTAATGCTGACCTTTCCAATTCACATCCCCTTATGTTTTCAGTCTTTAAAGATTAAGGAGTATCTAAGTTTACTCATCAAACCTATAAATAGAGTGAGGGCATAAGCTAAGTCAGGCCTGCAAAGCAGAGGCCTGCAAAGCAGAGGCAAGGGACAATTAGCAGGGCTTCAAGTACAACCATCATATGTAAAGGCTGCCTTGTCCCTGGTGATTAAAGTACATTTCAAACTCTGCTGAATACATTTTTGTATTATGAGAATTGGTCCATCTAAGTGCTTATGGGTGTATTTTTATGCCTTTCAATGCAATATCCTAGTGCGGATTTGGGATATATTGGAATCGGAATGAAAGAATGGACATGACTTGCAACTCTGATCTCAGTACCCTATATTAGGATGTATACTCTTTTGGGGACATCATCTCCTAAATTCCTGGTTCTGGGCATAGCAAGTTAACAAGAAAGGTCCTCTAAATTATATGATTATCTTTTTATCTTCTTTCTCCAAACATGGGGAGAGAAAAGAGTGAGAGAGAACAACTCTGTGCTCTATTCGCCATGCATCATTAAATGCATTTTTTGTAAGCAACCACCAGTTGTCTTCTACACACTGAGGTAGGCTATGACTGAGGCTATAGACTGCCTCAGATAATGTTTCAAATTTGTCACTTGTTTCATGGGCAAAGTCACCCCTCTAAACTTCAGTTTTCTCATCTGAAAATGAAGAATAATAGGTATACCCTCTTCACAGAGATACAGGAAAAATGAAATGAGCTACCCATGCTCATAATCTCCATAAATGTTAAACTTACTTAACTCAAATGGCTGTGAGTTGTCAAGTCATCATGTGGTATTACATACAGTGTTTAATTATAAGATTTCCATTTAAGAGTTAAGAACAGAGTAAATGGAATTCTCTTACACTGCTGACAAAAATCTAAAATGGTATAGCCACTTTGGAGAACAGTTTGACAGTTTCTTGTAAATTAACATACACTTGCCATATGACCCAACAGCTCCACTCCTAGGTATTTACTAGGGAGAAATGAAAATTATATGCCTTCACAAAGACATGGCTTCAATATTCATAACAGGTTTATTCATAATAGACAAAAGCTAGACACAATAAAATGGCCATCACCTGGTAAATGAATAAACAAGTCATGGTAAATCCATAAGGTGGAGCACCAGTCACAAATAAAAAGGAACCAACTACTGATACCTGCAAGCACAAACAAATCTCAAAAAATTATGCTAAGTGAAAGAAGTCAGACAAAAATTACATATTAGATTATTTCATTTACTTAACATTCTAGAAAGGGCAACATAGAGATAAAACAGACATCATTGATTATCATGGGGTATAATGAGGAAAGGGGAAGGAGGGTGACTACAAGAGATAGTAGAGAACTCTTTTGGGTGATAGAAGTGTTCTTATTTTTACTATGGTTGTGGCTACAGGACTGTGTATATTTGCTAAAGCACCTCGAACCGTACACTTAAAATGGGTGAATTTTATTGTATGTAGATTATATCTTAATCTGAAAAAAAAAGCAGTTATAATAGAAAACTAGGTAGTAAGAACACCAGAAACTAGTCAAGAATTGCAACCCAGAAAATAATTCCAGAAAGGAGAAAGCCAGAACTTGGATATTGAGTGTTCAGCCTCCCTGTTCACAGTCGTAGACACTGGACATTTGAGCCTATCATTAGGATTTGGTGATAGCAAACTAAGTCAAAATGTGAATTAAAAGAACAGCCTTTAGGACACCTTCAGTTGCAAGGTTATTAGAATAATTTTGGAAGTTCCTTCTCTAATTTCTGTATGTGTGTCTGAGAACTAAGATTTGTCCAAACATTTCAAGATCTGTTTTTAAAATAGCTTGTTTCCCTCCAGAAACATTTTTTCCCTATTGAGACAGCTTTTACCTTTACAGCTAGTTTTGAAGTATTATAATCTGATGCATTTTTATCCAAAGTGATGAAATAACATGACTTTCTTTCTTTTTTTTTTTTTTAAAAAAGGGGAAACTCTCGAAACCCCGTCTCTACTAAAAAATACAAAAAACTAGCCGGGCGAGGTGGCGGGCGCCTGTAGTCCCAGCTACTCGGGAGGCTGAGGCAGGAGAATGGCGTAAACCCGGGAGGCGGAGCTTGCAGTGAGCTGAGATCCGGCCACTGCACTCCAGCCTGGGGAACAGAGCGAGACTCCGTCTCAAAAAAAAAAAAAAAAAAAAAAAAAAAAAAGGGGGAAACTCAAAAGGAAGAATGCCTGAAGCAAGCCTTCTGTGCATGCTTGTTTTTCTTATTTACATATTTTATTGGGCTACCTTGACAAGGAAAGCCAGCATTTTAGGATATTATAACATTTTAAATGAAAAGACATATACTGTTAAATAGCTGTAAATCTTGGCATTTAAGTTTGTTCTTAAAATCAGCATGCAAAAATCAAATACACTAATGATCAGTCCATAGTTGCAAGATTGGACTTACAGTCTTACATGATAAATCAAAATAAGCACATATGAAGGTTAAGATGTTGTTTTTATACTTTTTTTCCCTTTTCTCATCTATGAGGGACTGTTCAGATTATGTTTCCTTTGGTGGATGGATAACATGGTGAATGAAGACATGTTTTCTTTAATTATTTTTCTGCCTAAGGCTTGTATCAACTTCAACTTGGTTAGCTCTTTATTTCAGGAGGTTTTGTTTTGTCTTTTTCTTGTTTTCAGAATCACCCGATGCTGACAACATTGCATCACTGTATTAATAATGACGACATTCACTCAAGTGCATTCTTACATTCAACCAAACATTTTGGAATGCCTTTCTAATGTAACATTTCAAGTAGGGTAAAAGACCATTTTTTCATTTTTCTTTTTCTTTTTTTTTTTACTTGTGACGGAGTCTCCACTCTGTCACCCAGGCAGGAGTGCAGTGATGCAGTCATGGCTCACTGCAGCCTCGACCTTCTGGGCTCAAAGGATCCTCCTGCCTCAGCCTCCTGAGTAGCTAGGACCACAGTGGTACACCACCACACTCAGCTATTTTTCTTTTTTTTTTTAAATACAGGCAGGGTCTTTCTGTGTTGCCCAGGCTGGTCTTGAACTGTTGGGCTCAAGCCATCCCCCGCCTCAGTCTCCCAAAGTGCTGGGATTACAGGCATGAGCCACCATGCTTGGTCTGTTTACCTAAAATTTTCTACTCAGTCATGTGATAAACCAAGCCTTGAACTCAAGTCTTCTGACACCTTGCCCTGTTGCCCTACCACACTTGCCTTTCTTTATAAGACAATATCCCTGCTCCCTAGTAAGATGGAAATTGGACAATTGAATGTGGATGTGAGGTTGTCATGCTTTCTCCATCCAGGTCTCATGGAGTGAAGTCAGATGGAGTGTTAAGAGTCCAGATTGGTGGCCCTATGACAGTTCTATCATGGACAGGCCTGACCCTGACTTACAATGTTAATGTACAGTGTTATGTACTCTTATGTGGAGTTGGTGGGAATCCTACCTGGATTATTTATGGAACCCTAGGAAAAGCCTTGTGAATCTCCAGTTTACCTCCCACTGCCCCCACTTCCCACCATCACTCTATGCCAAAATTCTCTAGTAACTCTATTATTTGGGTGAATGTATCAAAGTGACCCGCTAAATATAGTCATTATCTATATTGAAAGAAAAGTTCCAGTATGTTTCTTCATTTGTTTGGCAAATATATATTGAGCACCTATTATGTGTCAGACAATTTCCTGGGAACTAGAGATATAGTAATGAATGAAACAAAGTCCTGTCACAGAGACTGTAATCATTCTCATTGATACTACTAAAAATTCCCTTCTGAAATCAGGAAATTTGTGAGGCCCTTGGGAATCTATATTGAATGAAGTAAGTAGTTGATGGAAGAAGGTGGTGTCTCCTCAGACAGTAGGCCTAGGGCAGGTTCCTACTACGAAATACCAGGAAAACTGGAACTTGGGGCATCCTGAGAATATGCTAGGAAGTTTGTACCTTCTGCAATGGGAGGAAATGTCTTTTTTGAAATCGTGTAGCTGGATATCACCACAGGACTAAGTAATGATTCTGGAGTAGAGAGGAGAAATATGAATCTCAGGGCACAGCATTTATTTCTTGGGTGGTCTATGGGACAGCTGGAGGGTCCCTGCTGATCTCAGCTGGTCTTACTCGTGCTTCCTCAGGTCGGCTGGGTGGAAGTCACCTATGCTAGGCTTGGCAAGGCCGGGCCTTCAAGCTGCAGATTGGGAGCAGATTTGTTTCGTGTGCTTCAGGTTTGTCTCACGGTAATGGCAGTCAAGAAGGCAAGCTCCAATGCAGAAGCACATCTTTTTTTCTTTTTTTCATTTTATTTTTTGAGACAGAGTCTCACTTTGTCACTAAGGCTGGACTGCAGTGGTGTGATCTCAGCTCACTTCAACCTTTGCCTCCTGGGTTCAAGGGATTATCCTTCCTCAGCCTCCCAAAGGAGCTGTAATTAACAGATGCATGCCACCACACCCAGCTAATGTTTTGTATTTTTAGTAGAGACTGGTTTTCCGTATGTAGCCAGGCTGGTCTTGACCTCCTGACCTCAAGCCATCCACCCACGTTAACTTCCCAAAGTTCTGGAATTACAGGTGTGAGCCACCTCACCTGGTCAAGGAGCACATCTTAAGCCCTTTCTTGTGTTATTTGCTAACATCCCATTGTCCAAGGCAAGTCACATGGCAGGGCCCAGTTCACATGGCAGGGCCCAGTTCACATGGCAGGAAATAAATACACCTTGGCTACTGTGAGGTTAAAGGAAATGGCATAGCTAAACTCGGTAACAAAGAAGTGGGACAGTGGGGTGGAGGTAAAAATGAGTGAGTATTTTTGAACAATACTTGAAACAGAGGGGGAAAAGGCGTTAAGAGTAGAGAAGTAGATCCATTGATGTAAATTGTTTTTGAAAGCATGTTAACATTCTGACTTATTTCTCATTATTTTTCCATTATTTCATATCCTCCCATTACCACTGTACTTTTCCCTTTCAGAATTAGTTTCTTTCCTAAATATAAAAACATACTTACCTATTAGAATAACAGTACATTGAAATAGCTTAATTTAGTGACTTCCAGCTGACTCTCCAGGATTCTCAAACCACTTAGGACTGAGTTTTCAATGAGGAAGAAAGCCAAAGCAAATGCACCTGCTCTTCTGTTGCGACCACTGAGTTGCAGCAGCTCTAATAAGTACATGAGAATTACAGCTCTGAGACTATTTTCATCCTTCTCCCCAGCCAAAGAGACTGAATTAAAGGAGTGTTGCTTTTTACCTTTAGAGTTTTAAACTATCTATGCCTATAGAAGAGTTAAAGAGGGTTAGAACATAGTGATGGACAATTTCCACTTATTTATCTAATTTTTAAAGCAGTAGGAGTAGATGAGACTTTCATGGGTTTTTTTTTTTTTTTTTTTTTTTGCCTTTTTAGGTATGTTTTTAATTAAAATAATTTTTAAAGCCTTTGGTATGAGATGTTGCTGTTAGAAACTGCAGCTAATGCCCAGGATTTGTTAGAAAATAAATGTCCTTTTCCTTACCATAAGATATATGATATAAGACTTATTTTGGTTCTACATAGAATGTAGATAAAGCCTTTCAAAATATCAATTTTAGGATTTTCCCAGCAATAAATGTTAATATAATCTTAAGTAATATTTTTTGAGAAATGTTGAATGCAAATTTGCCTTTCAAATAATCTACATAACAGGTAATGCTTTTTAGTATACAGTACCATGGTTTGGACTTTTCCTGAACTCTGCTTTAAAGCTCCTTTAAGATTTTCATGTATATGAAACAATTCATCTTGATGCAAAATTTTCCTACATAAATCTGTTTCTTAGCTTTAACTATATTTACATTTATCCTTCTGATTCCAACATGGTATAAAGAAGTAAATTATTTTCTTTGAAAAAGTATATTAATTATTTGACTTCCATAGTTGTTTATTAGAATGATTGCTTTCCAAAGCACATTAAATTATATTCTACTGGCATGAAGGATGACATATCCTTAAATTAGTAGAATTTTGACTTTTTCGAGTCTATTAATAATATTTTTCTTTTATTTTTTACTTTTTTATTGAAATATAACTTATAAAATAAAATGCACAGATCTGAAGTGCCTAGTCTGATTAGTGTTCACATTTGTATGAACTGTGTTACCACAATCCAAACCAAGCTATAAAACATCACAATACCATCCCTCAGTGTGCACACACACACACACGCATGCACACACACCTAGAGGCAACCACTTTCTGATTCTTGTCATCATTGATTACTTTTTGCCTATTTTTAGACTTTATAAAAATTGAATTATATAGTAAGAACTCTTGTGTCTGGATTCTTTGCTCTAAAAGTATTTGAAATACATCCATATCATTGCATATGTTAAAATATATTTTATTCCATGAATATGCCATGTTTTTTTTTTTTCATTTATTTTTTTTTTTGATGGACCCCTGGATTATCACTAATTTAAGGTATTTAGAAATAGGATGGTATTGAACTTTTATGGACTTTTTTTTTTTTTTTTTTTTTTTGTGAGACAGAGTCTCGTTGTGTCACCCAGCCTGGAGTGCAGTGGCGTGATCTCAGCTCACTGCAACCTCTGCCTCCCAGGTTCAAGCAATTCTCCTGCCTCAGCCTCCTGAGTAGCTGGGTTTACAGGCACCAGCCACCATGCTTGGCTAGCTTGTATTTTTAGTAGAAACGGGGTTTCACCATGTTGGCCAGGCTGGTCTTGAACTCCTGACGTCAGGTGATCCTCCCATCTCAGCCTCCCAAAGTGCTGGGATTACAGGCATGAGCCACCATGCTCAACCTATGAACATTCTGGTACGAATCATTTTGTAGACCTATATTTTTATTTCTCTTGGGTAAATATTGAGAAATCAATTCCTAAGTCATAAGATAGGTTGCTTTGTTATTGATTTATAGTAATTATTTATGTATTCTGGATTCAAATCCTATCTATGTACATATATGTAATGTATATGTATATGTACATGGGTACCTAATTATAAATAATTTATATTTAATATATGTAATGCAAATATTTCCTCTGTGTCTAGGAGTGCATATTTATAATTTTAATAGTGTCTTTTGGGGAAAATTATTAGCATTCTGGTAAAGTTTAGTATTTAAATTTTTACTGTTAAGGAAAGATCAGTAATTCTTAAGTACTTTGTGTCAAAACTAAAATATTACTTCTAAAGTAAGGGGGTTATTTTGAGTTACATAGCAGCAAACTATGGGTGATTTGAATTGATAAAGACAGTGTCACATTTACTGTTTCTTGCCAATGTTTTAATTGGCTAATTTACTACTGTAAGAGGAAAAGGCAGAAAAGTTTTTCAATAAGGTAATTATGTAGTTTTAGAGACAATGTCTCACAAAATTTCTCTATAGGTAAAAGAAGATATAGTTATTTGCCTAAAAAAATACATATATGAAATGTATGTATAAACAGTAAAAATGTTTAATTTGTAATATTTCCACTCTACTGTTAGCATGATATATGTAGTCTTCTTACTGCAAGGATTAAATTTTCCCACATATCTAATTTAGGAAATACAGAAGTACTTTAGGATTTTAAGATTGTTGTATTGTTAGATTTTAATCTTTCTCTTTCTTTCTCTCTTTCTTTCCACAATTCTATTTTTCTTCTCTCAACAGGATTTCACATAAGGCATTAATATAATATAAATTGAAACTTACAGCCAAGAAAAAAATTGATATTATAAACATGTTTGCTATGTAAACAGAGTCATTATAGTAAACTTTAAGTTTTGCTCTGAGCTTCCTTTGATCCCCAACCAAAACAAATCATGATAAACATTTGCAATCTAAGAAGAATATCATTTTTCTTGGTGTTAGATTTTGAAAAATAATAATGTGGAGTTTATTAGAATGGAATCAAACTGATGTAATAGTCAGCGACTTCACCACTATTTTACAGTAAAGACAGAAAACAACTTCATGCAGCTATTTCTTATATCGACCTCTCATAAAAGATGAAGGCATAACATTAAAATGCAGTTCAGGGAAAGCTCTTTTATGACGGACTATGATAATGTGGTCCAAGTTATGGAGTCCTCTTGTGGTTTAGCTTCCTCTAAGGAAAGGACTCATTTCATCTACTTGAGTGAATGAATGGCTCATTCTTCAACAGCAGTTCCCAAACACCTGCCTGAACACACTAGAGTCACCCAGGAAAGCTAATAATATGAAAATTTCTGAGCCCAAATCCCAGCTCTGTAGGTCCAAGCTGGGACCCAAAGAAGTCTTCCCTTTAAAAGCTTCTTTAGATATTTCTGATGGATAGCCAGGTTTGGAAGCCATTCATAGATAATTTGCCCTGAATTTCATTTCTGTCAGTTGGTCTTTTCATATGGCCTGGTTATTAGAGAGGGTTGTAAAATCTGCATTTATATCGGACCTAGAGTAAAAATATTGCACAACAAAGGGAGTCAACTTTTAAGAAAGTTATTAACCAAAAACTTCTCTAGAGTAGTTAGTTCTCTGGAATATATGCTTAGTGAGAGACAGTTGACGGACTGGTGAAAAACAGAAGTGAAGAGAGGATAAAGGGGAAACAGGACCACTAAATTTAAATATATGCAGAGATGTTCTTTTAGAAAAGCAACAAACTTACTCTATGCAGCTTTTCAAGAGCAAAGTTATAGGAGTGATGTATGAAAGTTACATAAAGGCAGATTTCAGTAAGCATTTTAAAAATAATATTCCAATAGTAAGGGATTTTTAACATTAGAGTTAGATATCCCAAGGCTGATGAATTCTCTGTAGTTTTAGGTTTGCCTACAGTAGAAGCATGAATGCTAACGAACAAGTTAATGGCTTTGACAAAAGTGGTGACAGATTTCAGTCTTAGAGTTTGAAACACTCTGATGTTTTTCTATATACATGAATCTATAAATAAGTACATGCAAAGTAAATGCCAGGGTTAATTAGAACTCTGGAAGTGACACTGAAGAGCAAGGTGAATATTAGTTATACGTGATAATATAATTAAAATTATTTTACAACCCTCAAAAACACTAAATGACGTGACAGCGTATATACATATTAAAAGTATAATTAACTAAAATTTTATTATATAAAATAAATATATTTTATATTTAACATTTTAGGGTAAAAAGAGTCAGCCTTTATTATATTATTAATTCAAGATTCCTATGCTTGATCTTATTTTTATATATATTTGGATATAATTACATTTTAATTAAAAATTAATTTAAGCAACTTCAAGGAAATAAAATGGTTTAGTAATAAAGTAAGAGTTCAACTTGTGAATCTAATGCTGTGGCAACTTACATAGGGCAGAGCTGTGTAAAGGCTTTATCAAGATGTTGTTATTTAATCTGCTTACCACATAGAGGTGCTGTGAGGAACAAATGAGTTAATGCATACAAAGGGCTTAAACAAGTCCCTATCATAAGTGCTCAATAAATGTAAGTTATTATTATTGCCACTATTGATGAATAGAATGACTTGTTTTTGGTTGGTGATCATAACATTTGTCATGGTACGTGGCACAGAGCAGGTTTCCTGTATTAGTTCATTGATTACATTCAATCACTATGTAAAGATTCAATGTCATAATCATCATGGTTTCCCAGTGAAGCTGTGGAGCACACTAGCATTTTATGTATTTCCAATGTAGACATTTCTTGAATGTTTTCCCAGTAGTTGGACTGTTGCTATTAAACAAATTCTCTTATGCTTATATAAGAACGCATGTTTCCTGAAGAAGTTGGTGGTGGATAAATGAGAGTACATAGCCTGAACTTATTTCTGGAGTTCATTACATTTGAGTTTTGAAAGGACTAAAAATTAAAGGAATGGGAGAAGGGGTCAGGTAATTTGAGCTAAAAAAAAAGTAGAATATGGAAGGGAGATCAAAGTGACAAAATGATGTTCTAAAAATGTGACGTAGATTTATCTGACTTAGGTAATAAACTATATTAGGAATTATGAATTTTTGGTAGATACAGATTTAATACATGACAGGTAATGGGAGGTGAAGTCTTGAAATGACAGTTCAGGAATAATTAGCTCAGGTGAGGCCACAAAAATAACAGCCCTATCAGGTCAAGGAGGAAAACAGACGTCTTGGAGCATGTTCACCTTTGTCAGTGAGGAGTAAGAAATCCTATTTGCTAGATTAACTTTTCTTTTTTTTCTTTTTT
>NC_045438.1:100312073-100321069 GCF_002776525.5 Piliocolobus tephrosceles | reverse complement strand
AGGCTGGAGTGCAGTGGCCGGATCTCAGCTCACTGCAAGCTCCGCCTCCCGGGTTCCCGCCATTCTCCTGCCTCAGCCTCCCGAGGACCTGGGACTACAGGCGCCCGCCACCTCGCCCGGCTAGTTTTTTTTTTTTTTTTTTTTTTTTTCGTATTTTTTAGTAGAGACGGGGTTTCACCGTGTTAGCCAGGATGGTCTCGATCTCCTGACCTCGTGATCCGCCCGTCTCGGCCTCCCAAAGTGCTGGGATTACAGGCTTGAGTCACCGCGCCCGGCCTAGATTAACTTTTCAAATGCCGTACTATTCATCCATATTTTCCTAAATGTTTGCTCATATGTCCATCAGTTTGGATGAAGGGGATTAAAAAGTTATTTACAAGATTTATTTGCTTTTCTTACTCTACACGCAAAAGACAGAGAAAGAAGCAATCATATTCCAGTATTAAAGTTGCCATGTAAGTGTCAAATTGATTTGGTTTCCTTTTTTTTTTTTTTTTTTGTCATATTTTAGGAAAAAGAGAACCATGACCTCTTGACAAAATAAAGAAATATTCATTCACAATGGAAAATGAAAGGTGTATATTTCTCATATGGCACTTAAATATTTTTCCAAAAGTAAAAGCCCATGTAATAACACATTTTCATATCTAATTGGCTCCAGTTTTCTCTAACTTTGTAGGCAGATGAATCAGTTGAAAAAATAGTTACAATTAATTGAAAGTAGTGCCTGAAATGGTTCATTAATACTTTTCCAAGTTTCATTTTCCGATTTTATTTTAGCTATTTAAAATCCACTTAAATCCCACCAAGGAAGAACCATTGTGGGACCTCTCAGTAGATATGTATTTAGCTATTGGGCTCCCAGATGAGGGAGGAAAATTAATGCTTTGTGGAGAAAAGACATACTTAGATACATAGAAGTACCTAAAAAACATTATTCAAAGAGCTGTGGTTTTGTGATACAAATAGAGAACAGAAAACTCTTAGTTGTAAAATAGCTCTGGCAATTATCCTTACAAATGGCATCAATTTCCCCCTCTGCTACCAAATTTCATTTTTTTTATCCTGAACATTTAAAGTGTGGACAACCTTTATCTGATAACTATCTCTTACTCTTTTACAACATTGCAGTAGGCAAGGGGACGTGAATTAAAGACTAATGCTTGCAACTCAAAATATTCTATTGTAATTTTGTGGCTCCTGCTACAGCTTGAGTGACAATGAAATAATTTATTTGCTCAACACAAAATACTTCACAGATATCAGGTAATTTTGAAATGATGAACTGTGCTTCTAAGAAGAAACTATGGTATTTCACAAATAAATTTTGTAATTTGGGTGGCATTACCCTTTTTTTAACTCACAAAGCACCAGTGATAATATATGATATGTGACTATGTGACATGACCAAAAGCATGTGGGATTCGGAGCATGGTTCCAGGCCCACTTTAGGCGCCAGAAATCTTAGCTGGTGTTATTAACTGTTGTTTTCCTGTCTTCTTGTTATTTGCTTTTCATATCTAAATAGGTTTACATTTCTTGACATTCATCTTGTTTTGCTGAAGTGATTTTTCAAGTTAATTAAGACCATTTTTAGTTATTTGCCTGTCTTTGAGAAAGTTAATATACCTGTTTAAGTTGATCTTATTGCCTACTGAACAGTCTCTCACCTCTCTCTCAATGAAGTTAGTGATTGTTTCTTACCATGGAGAGACTACACACAGCCTAGCTTGGGACAAAGCCAGCAGGTGAGACTAGTGGTTTTCAATTGGGCTGTAAGACATGAATTAGCTGTGAGGGATGTTGGAATTCTTTACTAGTAGAAATGGAAGTACTAAAAGCTATGAACAATTTCATCTTTAAGATAACCTATGTCAGTTCCAAGATTATTCCTGTAATACTGTCATTCTCACTTTTTGATCAATATGTTTTCTTTAGTGGAAAGGAAAATGACTGGGACTTTTGTTTATACAACTGAAGCCCATGGTGATGTTTCACACAGAAGCACCTTCTGACATGGGTCATGGAACAAAACAGGCTGAATCTATGGATCCAGATTATGTTTCCTACCTTGCTGGAGATAATAGACGTCCTTGTAGTTTTTCTCATGTCCTCTCTAATTACTGCAGATTGTCATTCCCAAATTAGTTTTCTTTTTTTAAAAAAACTCACTCTAAATCTAAATGACTAACCCTTCTAAGCAGGCTTCAGATGTGTTTACCTAAATATTCAAGTAGACATGGGTTAGTGAGAAAGAAAGAGAGTTAGCTAGAGTTAGAAGCCTGGCAGAGTTTGCCCCACCCAGGCCTGCCCAACAGTGCTTCCTGTAGAGAAGCTGAGTACTCAAGAAAAAGTGAAAAAAAAAAAAAAATTTTTTTTTACATCCAACAAGCCAAAGAGGAAATTGCCAATTTCTTTCTGCAGAAGACATAGTGACCCCACTAAATAGTGAAAACATAACTATTAGTGAATGATAGGTGGGAAGAGAGAGTCCTCTCAGATGTCTCCCCTCTTCCCCACCTCTGGTACAGGTACAGGTGGGAAAGAAGTATCGAGCCAAAGTTTCTGCCTCTAGGAACTGAGTTGGAAATACGTGAAGGGATAGAGAAATAATTTTCATTCTCTAAACCTTTCCAAAATGAATCTAATGCAGCATTGTCCTGCATGGATCTTTCTGGGAGAAAATGGAGATGGCTATTATGGTCAAATGAAAGGTGACATTTTGAGAAATAATTCCCTATGTGTTTATTTCATGTAATCCCTGTTTACCTCCTCAGCAACTTTGTTTCCTCACTAAACTCTTCTCTTCTTCTCTCCCTCTTCCCCTTCCTCACCCTACCACTTGCTTCCACTTCCCCTTCTCTCTTCTCTTTCTGTATCTTTAACTTCTCCCTTTCCCATGGGTAATTACTTACCTAGAATTATACCCGTAAGTAAAAAAAGACCATCTTCCCTTCATTATACCCTCTTTTCTCAGTTTGGCTTTCATCTATGCTTGTAGCAATTATCTTCATTCTCTCTTTATTTTCACATCAACTTACTTCTCAGCCCACTGCAGTTCCACTTGAGCTTCACCTCTTTCTCCTTCTGGAGAGTTCAAAGCATGATTTCAGACCTCATCTTATTTGATACCTCCTTCTGATACACTGACTATTGCTTCCTCTTCTGGAAATTCCTTACTTCTCGGTGGATAGGTTTTGTTTTGTTCTGTTATCATATGGAATGAACAGGTTTTCCTTTGCAGGTTTAGTGGCAGGAAATATCTGGCATTCTAAGTTTTTCTAAAGTTATGTTGGATTTGCAGGCAGCACATGGTTTTTGGAGAATGAATGCAGGTTAGTAAGTAGAAAAAAAAAATAAATAGGAGAATGAATATGTAGGGAATTGGTAGCAGATATAAATCCATAAGTAAGTAAAGTAAGTATAACATTTTAAGAATTGCTGGATGGAGAAATAAACTGATTGTGTTAACAGAAAATAATAGCTTGAGTAAAAAGAGGTTAATAGGACATGTTGCCAAAATATTGGAAACAATATGAGAAACTTATAGAATCAAGCCTGTTTGTATTCTGGAGATCTAAAGGATGATAACAGGGTGGATTTCAATGATTAAGAAGACCAGAGACTTGACTTCTTACCTATTATTTTCTTTTCTTATCAGTCTTTGAAAAATTTGATTTCCAAAACTTAAAATCTCCCATTAATCTCTGTAGTGAATCTTTAGTTTGTTATCACCTTTATTTTAGAATCCTAGCCTTTTCATATTGTTTTGTGAATAATTTCCTGGTCTCTTCAGGGGAAGGTCAACATTTCTCATCACTAACTGTGAAAAATGGCCAGCTGGTTTCTCTTGTCTTATAATTAGGAACCTACTTCACCTATCTACCATACCTTTTGAAAGTAAAAACTACTCATAAACTCCTGAATCTTCCCTGAATGCACACTGGTGGTGTAACAGGACCTGATGGTTTGCGATTAGTATATCTAGCTTTTTGAAATGTCAACATTCACTTTTCCCTTCTGGTGTAGAATTTTCACTGTTCCATCTTCATCTTATGGGTAACAGTCATCGTGCTCATTTGTTCACTGATAATTGACATGAATATACAAATTTCTATATAAAATGAGTTTTAAAATAATATTCTTCAGCTTTTCCTCTTTTAGGATTTGTGAATGGAAATGAGGTCACTTTTAAAGACCTTCTTTAAAATATATATTTGAAGATATTTTCATCAATTGCGTTCTACTTGTCTTGCAAATGAATCTTTTGTCTTTTCACCTTTCTTTTTTTTTTTAATTATAGAAACCCTTTCTCTATGTACCAGATAATTTGTCTTGAATTTCACATTTTGCAGTATTCCAGTTTTGCCATTGATCTTAAGGTCACTTTACCCTTCTAGTTTAGCCAGCTCAATATTCTGATGTCACCATTGTTCTGCTGTTATGTAATATTTCATGAATATGATCTGGTAACACTAGAATAATGTTTAAAGGACACTGAATCATGTAGGATGATTTGAATACTTTCAGAAATATACCTATATCAGGAAATCAATGATATCGAAACATGTCTGAGGATGCTGGACTCTGTAACTTCATAGTTGATGTTTATCAGTTTCCATTCATCTTTTAAGTATTAAAGACAGATGGCTGCCTGGAATGGTGGAAAGCATGTTAGTTTTAATACCAAACCAACCTTGATTAAAATCCTGACTTCTTACGGTATCAACATTTGCCATTTATCATTGGAAAAATAATTTAACCTCTTAGATCCGTAGCTTCTTCATCAGCCAAGTAGGAGAATCATATCCCCCGGCAGGGTGGTATGAAGAATATGTGAGATATGCTGTGGGTATTTTGGTACATGATAGGTATCAAATAAATAGAAGTTCTTCTTATTTTCCTACCCTCTTCAGAAAAAATCAGAAAAAAAGGATGAATTTTCTCTCTTTACTATTAAGAAATTTCCCCATATATAATTACTTTAGTGTTTTATTTGATAAAATATTGGTACACCAGATGTTAAATAGTATTTCACTGGTTCAAAGCAGTAATTGTATATTAAAGAGTCCTTTCCACTACATAAGTCATATTCTATGAAATACTCTTTTTGTTGTTCAGAAAGAGAGTGAACCATACTCAAACCATATGAACACAAATTTAGTGAAGTTAGTCAAATCATAAAACTTGTTGGTCATTTATATTTTATAAATATTGTATAGAAACTTGCTATGACAAAAACTATTACCTAGACTCTGTTTTAAATCACTGTGTTTTACCATATTAAATTAGTTACTCAAGATTGAAATCCATAGATTTTCATTCTTTGTATCTTCTTTATTCATTGTACAAATATGTGGTGAGTTGCTATCACATGTAAGACACTGTTCTAGGCTCTTGGCATATGTCAATGATCCAAACAGAAAAAGATCTCTGATCTTGAGAAGTTCATATTTCAGCAGTAGGAGACAGTACATCTCAGAAAGTAGTAGAGCAACGTGAAGCGTGCATGGAAATACTTGGATGTGGTGAGGGGAGCAGATTGTAGTCGTAAGTAGGATAATTAGAGTAGGAACCATCAAACACTTGACAATTGAGCAAAGACTTTAAAGAAGTGAGGGGTTTAGTCATACCAGTATTGGGAAGAGCTATCCAGACAGAAGGAAAGGTTGGTGCAGAAATCTCAAGGCAGGAAAGGTAGATGCAGGGAGTAGTGCTGGGAGTTCTGATGCTATCCTAAGGACTCAGGCACTTCCTTGTGAGTAAAATAGGGAACTATTGGGTAAAGGTGGCAGTACCTAATTTATATTTCAAAAGAATCACTTTGGCTGTTGTGTTGAGAATAGACTCCAGGAGGAGAACAATAGTAAATGCTGGGTGACCAGTTAAAAATCTATGATGAGAATTCAAATGAAAGACAATATTGGCTCAGGACAGGGTGACAATAGTGGAGGGGTTGATAAGTGGTCAATTTCTGTACAAATTTAGAAAATACATCCAGTCTGGTAGATAGGACACAGGATGTGAGCGAAAACAAGAAATCAAGTCGAAAGTTTTTCACCTGAACAGCTGGAGAAACGTAGTTATGATCAGCCAAGGTGGAGATGGCTGCTGGAGGATCAAGTTTGGGGGAAAAAAAGATGAAAAGTTCCATTTTGGAAATGCTGATTTTGAGAGGTCTATTAAATACCCAAGTAAAAATGTCAGGAGGCAGTTAGATGTCTGACTGGAGCTAAGAAGAGAGAATCAGGCAGGAAATAGGAATTTTGCATGGATTTGGGGTACTTTATGGTTAATGTCATGTTGATGAATGGCATGAAGCACTGAATGGGGAGTGTAGAAGCAAAGGTGGCCAGCTACAGAGTCCCTGAAGTCTCTTCTTGTCTGTTTCTAGGTACTTTTAATCAGTGATCGGCAAATCAGAAAATTGTATATTTGAAAAACATTTCATTTTGTCAATCTTACATTATCTTAACTGCTCCTAAGGTCTCTTAGGACCAATGTGGACTACTACAATAACACTTGGGAAGTAGACACAAACACATGTATTTCCCCAACACTGTTTGGAGATAATTGTCTCCATTTATTATAGGAAAATTCAAAAACCATAACATTGAGAACAGAAATGTAAACGTGCTATAGTCTACTATTGGGCCGTTTCCTGCACAGTAACTAGTTTCCTGACATTAGTCATGAAAGAGAAAACCATTTAAAGTTCAAATTCAGATAAAGTTTAACATAAAATAGTGGTGTTTTTTGGGGAGGGAGGGTAGAGGGTAGTGATTGCAGGCACCAAAATGGAAAGTCAAAAGAGAGAAGGTAATTATGTAAATTGTGTTTCTTGAAGGCATTTAGAATTTTTAATTCACATACTCTAAGTATCTGAAAGCACATTTAGTTCCTGTTTGGAGAGATGAAAGCCTTGCCATAGCTTCATCTGCAGGCTTGTGGCAATGTTAGTCTCTCCCGTGTGTACGTGCACTGAAGAGTGGAAGTGGCTGAGTGGGCAGTTGGCAACCATTCATCGCATTGATTGCAGCCATTCATAAAACCCAGCAGCGCTGAGGGTGGAGTCAGGAGGAGCATTCCCCTGAGGCGGTTGCAGAATGTCTTATTTGCATAAATCTTCAGTGATGCTTCAGTGAGGAGGGAATGCTCACATTCAGTTAGAAGACTGTGGAAGAGCCCCAATCTGATAAAACTGAGTCATTAAAGACTTTGCAAAGAATAAGAGGTCAAACCCTTTGAATTCCTAGTCCCTCCATCCGTGGTAATTCTGGGAAGTCAGAGTTGTGGCAGCGTTTGTGGTCTCCTTATGTCTGGTTGAAGGAGTGAATTACACACGGAGACAAACACCTTAAAAGCTGCAACATACTGAAATATCATTGTTGTGTTTCTTAAAGTATGGGGGGTTTATATTATTATACCGAGTCTAATGCATAGGAGATAGTGGAAATTGCTGAGGTTACACAGTTTCCATACGTTACAACTGTCAAAACTGTTAAGGTTTTATCCCTCCAAACTGGTGCAATTTAATTATAATTTTAAAGAAATGGTAATCTACACAAGCAAAAATCTTGTGAGTATACTTCTGATGTGTCTTACTCTGAGTGTAGGGTACTTTCTTCCTTTTCTTTCTTATATCTAGAAAAAATTTTAGCTAAAAAAAAAGTCAAATTAGAAAATGCAGGAATATCTATTGCTATGATTTAGAAGCCCCCGAAATTGGGTAAATAATTAGCAACCTGAAACAATTAGTTTCCTCCCTTTAAAACACAGATTCAGTAGCTAGGTGCTTTGCTCTAGTCTTGAATATTTGTCCTGTGGCCAGGATATATCCTATTATGGAAAATGTGGTGTTTTCCTGTTTTATTCAAATTAATTCTAAATATGTTGCTTTTAAATACTAATGTGTTTATTTTTATTATTCAATAAAACTTTAAAGTTCAAAACATTGAATGAAATTTTTATCAGAAAGATTCTATAACATACATAGACAGAAACAGTATATCAACTTGTAATTTTAAACCAAAACCACTGGGACTTGAAATTAGACAAGAATTTTCTTACAAAGATAGGGCCCTTTTTAAATTGTTATTTTATTTTATTTTTTTGTTTGAGATGGAGTCTCGCTGTGTAGCCCAGGCTGGAGTGCAGTGGCACGATCTCAGCTCATTGCAACCTCTGCCTCTCGGGTTCAAGCAGTTCTCCTGCCGCTGCCTTCTGAGTAGCTGGGACTGCAGGCATGCACCACACACCCAGCTAAATTTTGTATTTTTTTAGTAAAGATGGGGTTTCACCATGTTGGCCAGCCTGGTCTCAAACTCCTGACCTCAACTGATCCACTGGCCTTAGCCTTCCAAAGTGATGTATTACAGGCGTGAGCCACCACGCCCAGCAGATAGGGCCTTTTAGTCAGAAAAAAAAAAAAAAAAAGTTTGCTTACAAACCTACCTTTAGGGTTGCTTAATACCTTATATTTGTTAGAAAATAGTTACTTCAGCACATATTTTTAAAAAACTATTAAGTAGTAGATTTGTTTTCTTTGAAAGCTTTGTCTGAATACCTATGACTTGAGGGGAAAAAAAGAGATGAATTAAGATTTGTCATAGATTTAATTCTTTAGCATTTTTCCAAGTTGGTGATATTTCAGATATTTTCACAAATCAGTGCGTGTAGATTAAAAACGCTGCGGCCGGGCGCGGTGACTCCCGCCTGTAATCCCAGCACTTTGGGAGGCCGAGGCGGGTGGATCACGAGGTCAGGAGACCGAGACATCCTGGCTAGCACAGTGAAACATAATCTCTACTAAAAATACAAAAAATTAACCAGGCATGGTGGTGGGCGCCTGTAGTCCCAGCTACTGAGGAGGCTGAGGCAGGAGAATGACGCGGAACCCGGGAGGCGGAGTTTGCAGTGAGTGGAGATCCCGCCGCTGCACTCCAGCCTAGAGCGAGACTCCGTCTCAAAAAAAAAAAAAAAAAAAAAAAAAAAAA
>NC_045438.1:100307901-100311973 GCF_002776525.5 Piliocolobus tephrosceles | reverse complement strand
AAAAAAAAAAAAAAAAAAAAAAAAAAAAAAAAAAAAAAAAAAAAGCATATGTGAGAATTGCTAAAGATTTTCAAATGCTATAAAGTTTAACTTGCTGGACTGTTTAGCTTGTGTAAGTTTGATTAAAATTTCAGAGCTCAGAAATCCTAGGACATTACACTTCCCTAGCAACTGCCTTCCTGAATGTTTTAAAGGCTGATGCATGATTGGCCTTCTTTCACGACACTGGGGAAAGAACACAAGGCTTTGTGGTTCCTGTGGATGTCGTTGACTCACATCTCTTGACCAATTCATTAAAAGTTTAGCATCAACTCTTGATGAACACCACTTTTTAAAATTTTTATCACAAAGGGAAGGTGTGTTGAGGCTTTGAAATGGCACCGTTTTCTTTTCTTGTCACATTACATATTGATTTGGAAGTCTTACTGACCTTGTTTGGAATGAGCAGTATGTGTGTGCACGTTTCTGTGCGTTGTGTCCATGTTTTCCTGTATCATTTCTTTCAGAAGTGGAGAAATTTGCCGTGCAGCTTTAAGCTCTGGGAAAAGAGTTTATCTACCACTGCTTCACCAGCGATCCACTTCTGGAATAACATGACTGGCCTTAAATATGAGCAGGGTAGTCAAATCTCCAAGAAGCCTCCATGAAAGCTCTTAAGAACCAGATTCATATTTGAAGCCTTCTGGATCCTAAGGGGCATTCCGTTTAGCAAAGACTGAGATGTGAGGTCTAAGTTTTATAACCAAGCCTTCTCTATTCAAAGCCATGTTTATTTTAAAGCTTTTGAGGAGAAGGAATATCTGAGCCATCCATGTTCATCCTCAGAGGGAGGTGTTTTCTGATTTCTGCCAATAAATGTCACCAGTGCTCTGTAAGCCCTGTTTACATGAAAGTAGAAATATCTCTTCCTGCTGCCCTTTGGAGCTTTGTTATATTGTCTACCATCTACATTTATTTTGTGATGGATGACTTATGGCACAAAGACATTTAATTACTTTTTTTCACATTTTGGTGTATCCTTTCTTATTTTACACACACATACACGCACACACACACACACTCTTTATATATGAACCTTGTCTTTGATCTCTTCCTCCCTCTTAGCATGAGGAAATTTTGAACAAGGGGGATGCCTTGAGGCCTCTCAGATCTTTTTGCACAAAAACCTGTGTGGTGATTGATGGTGTGAAACAAAAGTCCGTATTTTTTAGTAAAATAGCAAAAGCCACAGAATATCCTGCTCAAAATTTAACATATCAACGCAACAGCTGTTCCTATTTTTAAGCTTTCAGACGTCTTCATATGGTCATGCCAAAGCTTTCAGTAGCTTTTCTGCTATGGGAAAAGCTGCTGACAATCATGTTATTGATGCTAAAAGGAAAGTCAAATACAGAGGCTAGCACAGATTTTATTTGGGTATAATTGAGCTTTTGGAAGCCTGTGTCAAAGATTTCCAACTCCAAAGGCTTTGCTGGGGCCCCAAGGTTAATGTTGAAGGGGCTTGCAAAGACTTTCCCTTAAATTATTTTTCAGTACCGTGTTTAATTTCTAGATATGTTCTACCCTTTTTATAATTAATAGTGCGTTGTGCTGTCTATCATGCGCCCCAGGTGTGTTGTCAGGGACATTGCGAAGCCTGCTGCCTGCAAAACACCAAGAAATGCTGAAAACCAGCCCCACCAACCTTCACCGTGAGTATGGCATTGGTTTTATTGACTGAAAATGTCGTCTCTTACGCAGATCATGGTTACAGATTTATTCACTTTGCATGTGAGAGTAGATACTGTGGCTGCTCTTGTATATGTAATAAAAAGGCTACTGTTGAATTAGATGCAATTAGCTGAGCTCTGGATTTAATATTTGTATTAAGTGATGTTTCTAATACCATATTGAAAGGATTAAACTAGTTGGAGGAAAGGGACAGTTTTCTTAGGGCTCTAAAGTGACAGCAGTTCTTTTCTTGTTTGTTTGTTTGATTGTTTTAGATTTGGAATGCGTATGAGCTGGAACATAATACCTCAGGGAAGTAGGGAGGCAAGGTACAGACAGGCTGCCAAGTGGGGGCTAGTGTGTTTAAGGGAAATGCATAGGTAGTCCATTATCTAACCTTCAAGATATATTATTTAAAGGTAACTGACAATTTTTAAAAGTGGATTGTCAGCTGCGCGCAGTGGCGCAAGCCTGTAATCCCAGCACTTTGGGAGGCCAAGGTGGATGGATCACCTGAGGTGTGGAGTTTGGGACCAGCCTGGCCAACATGGTGAAACCCCATCTGTACTAAAAACACAAAAATTAGCTGGGCGTGATGGTGGCCATCTATAATCGCAGCTACTTGGGAGGCTGAGGCAGGAGAATCATCTGAACCTGTGAGGTGGAGATTGCAGTAAGCTGAGATCGTGCCACTGCACTCCAGCCTGGGCGACAGAGTGAGACCCTGTCTCAAAACAACAACAAAAACAAAAACAAAAGTGGATTGTCCATCTAGTTTCAATTTTATTATTGAATTATTAAGTGTAGATCCTAATGATTAGTTAAATGACCAACCAAAAGAGTCTCATTCACATTTGAAACTCAGAGTTGACTGATTTGATTTTTTCTCTACTCCCTGCTTTACCCTTAATTTGGTCATTGAAATGCCTTTATTTTGTATATTACATACAGTAACATATCATTTAAAATTATTTGTGTTTTAGGATGTGAAATGTGGTAAATTTCAGGAGGTTTAATGGGTGTTATAAGTTTTACCCCAATAAGTATACTTGAATATCATCTTCTACATTTAATCAGTATTTTCCAAGGAATAAAAACAGTTTTGAATTAGCAATAGTAGAAATGATTGATAATTACATTTTAAAAAGTACAAACTAAGAAGAAGTACTTTAAGTGATGTTGTCATTTTTCTTTTTTCTATAGATATTCTGACTGTATATAAAACCATTTTTGTATGATGGAACTTTTTGGATAATTCATAGAAAACTTACATCCCCAGTTTTCATCTTGTATTCTAGGAATTAGAAAACATTTCAGTTATTTTCGAATTGAAGTTCTTTGAGGAATTAATGTTGATTTTAAAATCTCTTTATATTCCACACATCGAGGTTTCATTTTAATTGGTCTCACCTATTCCAAAGTTCATTTTAAATTAGACATTATTGAATATGAACTAGCATTTGACATCCTCCAAAAGAAGACATTAGATAATTTTTCTCTTATTTTGTTTTCACTTTCCACAGACTTACAGCTGTGGGAATCTGTTGTCACTTTAATTGCACCTAGTGGAAACTTCCCTGTGGCTCTTTGAGTTTAGTGGCCAAGAAGAAGCAACTGTAGATTCTTTGGATCCTGCTTTTTGGCATCTCTTTGCTCACTCAGTTCTTTTCTGTTTAAAACAATGAACCTCTCTGTCGGTGACTTGAAGAATTTAAAGTTTACTTTCATTCCTTATAATAGCTGATTCTCTGTGGAGAGTAATGTTTGTGAATGGAACTCTCCGTAGTCACATAAATCCCTTTTTAGGTTAACATGGAAAGGACAAAAATAAATTGGAAGGGAATAATTGAGGACAGGCTTTAGCTTATAGATCAGTATTTTAAAATTTGTAATCTATGATTTTCAGTGGGTCTGAAAATCAATAGAGGCTAGTGACCAGACCTCTTTTAATATTTTTTAAAAAATAAAAGATAATAGAAAATCTAGGAGTGCCTCCCAGGTTAGTATTTTAGGACAGAACTTAGATTTCTCTATATGGTAACTGTGTCAAAATACAAAATTTAATAAACAGTGCAGTTAGTTATGCGGATTGCATTAATGGATTTTAATTAGGAGAATGGCATAAGCAGATTTGCCTTATCAGTAGATGTATGTATATAGATAATATGTATTAATTGGTTTGGGAGAAGTAGGGAAAAGGGACTATGAATGTGAAATGGGCAAAACTAGAGACAAGTAAATCAATTAACAAACTATTGCAATAGGTCAGGGAGAGATAATAAGGTCTTAACTTAGAGGAAGGAGTAATAGAGGTTATGGGAAGGAGACATTTCTTTTTTTTTTTTTTTTTTTTTTTTTTTTG
>NC_045438.1:100166956-100307801 GCF_002776525.5 Piliocolobus tephrosceles | reverse complement strand
TTTTTTTTTTTTTTTTTTTTTTTTTTTTTGAGAAGGAGTCTCGCTCTGTCACCCAGGCTGGAGTGCAGTGGCCGGATCTCAGCTCACTGCAAGCTCCGCCTCCCGGGTTCACGCCGTTCTCCTGCCTCAGCCGCCCAAGTGGTTGGGATTACAGGCGCCCACCACCTCGCCCGGCTATTTTTTTTTTTTTGTATTTTTTTAGTAGAGACGGGGTTTCACCGTGTTCGCCAGGATGGTCTCGATCTCCTGACCTCGTGATCCGCCCGTCTGGGCCTCCCAAAGTGCTGGGATTACAGGCTTGAGCCACTGCGCCCGGCCGGGAAGGAGACATTTCAAGAGCTAAGTGAGAATTAAAATGGCCAATGCTTGATTGCCAATTGAATATGGGTTGTAAGGAAAGAGTTTAGGGGGATTACCATATTAATGACTTGCGTGACTAAGAGCCACTACCAAAAAGTTGAATTAAAATTGTAAACCAAAACTAGGCATAGATGGTGTATTCGTCTGTTTTCATGCTGCTGATAAAGACATACCCAAGACTGGGGATTTTGCAAAAGAAAGTTTATTGGACTTACAGTTCCACGTGGCTGGGGAGGTCTCACAATCATGCTGGAAGGTGAAAGGCACATCTCACCTGGCAGCAGAGAAGAGCTTGTGCAGGGAAACTCCCTCTTATATTACCATCAGATCTCATGAAACTTATTCACTGTCATGAGAACAGCATGGGAAAGACCTGCCCCCATGATTCAGTTACCTCCCACTGGGTCCCTCCCCCAATACATGGGAATTCAAAATGAGATTTGGGTTGGGAACACACCCAAACCATATCAGATGGACAGTGGTGAGTTCAGATTTTCATATAATGATTTTGTAATACCTGTAAGCTATCCAAGCATATATATCTAACAAGAGGTTGGCTCTGTGAACCTTTAGCACTCAGTTAACTGGGGAAATAGATGACATCACCAAAGGTTACATAGAAAAAAAAAATAAGAGTGAACCCAAGGTAAAAGCAATGCTTAAGGAACGGGTAAATTATGAGGCCAACTCAGTCAAGAAGTAACAGTTAAAGAATCATAAGAACCAGAAGCCAAGGTAGTACAGGGATTCATGGGGAATGCCCAACAGTGTTAAATGCAGCAGAAAATCAAGAAATAAGGGATGAAAGGTGTGCTTTGGTTTTGGTCACATAGAGGCCATTGGTGGCATTTACCATAGCATTTTCAACATATAAGTGAGTGGAAATGGTGTGTTTCTGTAGGCTTGAGGAGGAAATGAGAAGTCAGGAAAAGGGGAGGGTAAATGTACATGAGTTTTTCTAAAAGTTTAACTGAGTAGGGAAAAAGAAATAGAGAGACTGGTAGAGAGGAAGCAGGGCGATAGTATTCCTATCACTTGGTATATTCTATCATGCAAGTCTAGATTGATGGATACACATGTTAATGTACTTTATATTTTTGATAACTATGTATATAAACTATCCAAATGTTCCTTTTAAGTTATTATTAAAATGTCACTCAGTCATATTTTAAGCATGCCACCTGAGTTGTCATCATTTAATTGAAGTAATAAATATATCAATTTATTACTGGAGTTCAACAAATTGAGTCATATGCCTGCTATTCCTTGGGTATAAGATAGAAAAATGAGATATATAAATGAGATAGAATCTTTTTCTTAAGAGTTTCTTCTCAAGTTGGGGGAGGAGAGGATAGTTAGATAAATTATAATACTGAATAATAAATACAATACTAAAAATGTGTTTAAAAAGAAAAAAGGATTTGTTCTGTTTGGGCTTGATGTGGTCAGGGAAGGATTTACAGAGCCTGCAACAATAATAAGGCTTTTTTTTTTTTTTTGAGACGGAGTCTCGCTCTGCCACCCAGGCTGGAGTGCAGTGGTACGATCTTGGCTCACTGCAACCTCTGCCTCCCGGGTTGAAGCGATTCTTCTGCCTCTCAAGTAGCTGGGATTACAGGCATGCACCACCACACCCAACTAATTTTTGTATTTTTAGTAGAGACAGGGTTTCACCATGTTGGTCAGGATGGTCTCGAACTCCTTACCTCGTGATCCGCCCTTCTCGGCCTCCCAAAGTGCTGGGATTACAGGCGTGAGCTGCTGCGCCTGGCCAGTAATATGGATTTTAAAGACTGAATAGTTTAGTAGGTATGCAAATTTGAGGTACAGTCTTCCAGAAGCAGAAAACAATTACCCTGAGACCCAGAACATCAGGTTGTGCTGGGTAATTTAAACCATATACTGACTGCTGGAATCTCTATGCATTGTATTTTTCTCTAATTTAGTCTTGAGGTCTCTTTTGAGAGTTGCTATAAACTCTAGCCCTGTGTCAGTGGGGCTCCAGCAGGGTGGTCATGCATGTTCACAGTGTGCCTTTCATGGAATAGTTCTTCATCTTTGTGGACAACCTAATGCTGAAGTGCCTCACCCGTGACCAAATGCCCCTCTTAAAGGAAATTTGTTCATAATGGCAGACACCCCTGTGGCTCTTCACTGAGCTGTGTCCAGTTTATTTCTACCAAGATGTCAGGAGAGTTGTATAGGAGAGCCCTGGCTAGGAGGAGAGTTAGGTTCAGGTGTGTCAGTCAAGTGAGACACAGAGAAGGCAACACAGTAAAACACATGAAATAACAGAAGCAGTGTGTCACTGACAGATCCTAGCGAGAAGGGGCGGCCATGCCTCCAAGGGCCAACAGGAAGCTGGGAGCTGTCTGAGAAATGCACATGCAAGTAGCTGGTGGGGAGCAAGAAAGAGAGAGTGAGGGACTCATAGGCCAGAGCCTTTCCTGGTGTCCAGACTGTTACCCACGCAGGTTTACCTCATGGAGTTCTAATTGGTGAGTGTAGAGCAAGCAGGGACTAGCTCAGTGGAGTCATGCTGTACTGAGGGGTGGTCCCTGTGGCATATCTGGGGAGGTGTTGGGGGTCAGTGGGCAAGTCACATAGCTGTAACTAGCTGTCCCATGGGAAGCTGGCACCAGGAGGCAGTTGTATGAGGTAGATCTGGATTGATCATCTTAAGGAACAGGGAGGAGCCAGAGAACTGGCAGCTGGGCCAGTGGTGGCTAAGCTCTGCTTCTGGTATGAGAACCTTCAATTTATATTTAAAATGGATGCCAAGGTAACATAAAATTATAAGAATTCAGTGCAGTGTGTGTGTATGTGGTTTCGTGGGTGGGTGGGAATTTGTGTGTGTGGGTGCGTATGGGTATACCTGTGTTAAAGAGAGAGAAAGATCAGAGGCAGGAAGTGCTGCATCAGAAGAATAGGACAGTTTTCTAATTTGGAGAAAATAAACAACTCGTGCCTTAGCTTTGGTTTTACTTTTAATACTGCTTTTTATTTTGAAATTTAATGTAAAATAAAGGGGTTTTTGTGTTTTTCAGACTTATCATGGATTTAAAAAGTCCAAGAAACACTTGGCTACACTTCAGTCTCAGGCACATATGTTAGGGAGACTAGGTAGAAGAGGCAGGAGGTAGAGAAGATTTGAGAAAATTTCACATGTAGTATAATTAGAGTATAGTGATTCATTAGATGTGATAGGAAAGCAAAGGAGGCAAGATAACTCATTTTAGCTCAGGAGATTAAATGGATGTGATAAAATCAAGAAGAGAGCTAATTTATGCTCTAAGGCAGGTTTACACACAACATTAGATTCGAGTATTAGTAGCCAAGGAAATCTCCAATTGGAACACTCAGAAAACAGTTGGCTATCCTGTTTCAAACTCAGGAGAGACTTAGAAAAGAAACACCAATTTGTAAGCAATTACCTTATAACATTAACCATTAAAACAAGTGAAATAGCATTGGGAGGAGGTGTAGAGATAAAAGGAAGGAATATAAACGGGTGATGGGTGCACCAGGTTCTCACAAATCTCCACCTAAAGAACTTACTCTTGTAACCAAATGCCACCTGTATCCCAATAACTTATGGAAAAATTTTTTTTTAAGCCAGACACCAGTGATGCTGAGACATAAGTGTTATGTCATTGTTTAGCATAGAGTAGGTGATAAACATCATGTTCTTAAAAATTATGTCAATATATAAACATTTCATATATGCAAAAAAAAAAAAACAGTCTGTAGTGGGTATAAGAAGTACTTAAATGAGGATTGGAGGACTTAAGAAAATTATGCAACGTCATGCAAAAACTTTCCATATTTTAGCACTAAAAATCCCATGTTCTGAGAACTTCTGTTAGACCTAGGCAGACTGAATGGTTGGTCACCCTAGAACTAATAAAGTTAGAATTTGAAGGTAAAAATCCAGAAAGAAAACATGATAGCCAAGGAAAAACTATGCTTAGCCAAATTATGTTTGTGTTTCTGTGGAAGGTAACATTATTAGGAGTAAATTGAATCATGTTACACGAATCAGGAAATTCTGCTTTTTTGTTTTGTTTTTAGTTTTTGCTGACGATTACCTGTTTTTAAAAAATTGAGATACAACGCACATACCATACAATTCACCTTTTTAAAGAGTACAGTTTAGTGGTTTTCAAAAAGCTGTGCAGCCACCATCATTATGTAATTCAGGAATGTTTTCATCACACTGGAAAAGAAATTTCATACCTTTTAGCTTTCATTACCCCATTCTCCTCAAAATACAGCCTCTGAAACCATTACTTTCTGTATTTATGAGTGTGCCTACTCTGGACATTTCCTATAAAAGGAATCATATGTGTCTGTTTATATCTGGCTTTTTTTTCATTTAGCATAATGTTTTCTAGACTCTGAGTATGTATCTGTACTTTATCCCTTTTATTGCCCAGTGATTGTATCAATATATCAGGTTTTGTTTATTCATCCATCAGTTAATGGACATTTGGATTGTTTCTACTTTTGACTCTTATTAATAATATTGCTATTAGCATTTAGGTACAAGTTTTTGGGGGTATGGGTGTTCTCAATTCTCTTGAGTATATAACTAGCAATAAAATTGCTGGGTCATATGGTAACTGTACATTTAACTTTTTGAGAACCTGCTGAGCTGTATTTCAAAGTAGCTACATTATTTTACATTCCTATCAATAAGAGAATTCCAATTTCCCTAAATTCTTGTTAACACTTGTTATTGTCTGTTTTTTATATTATGGACATCCCAGTGGGTGTAAAGTAGTGTCTTACTGTGGTTTTCATTTGTGTTTCCCTAGTAAACACAATGTTCATTGATGAACTTTTCATGGGCTTATTGGCTATTTCTGTATCTTCTTTGGAGAAATATCTATCAAAATATTTTCTTCAGTTTTAAGAATAAAATTGGGTTTTCTCTAAAGATGATCTATCTATCAAAATGTTAGTTATTTGTCTTTTTTATTGTTGAGTTATAGATGTTCTTTATGTGTAATGGATAGAAGATCTTTGTCACATAAATGATTTGCAAAATTGTCTCCCATTTAGTGAATAGTCTTTTCATTTTCTTGATAGTACTTTTGAAGCACAAGTTTTTTATTTTGATGAAGTCTAATTGTTCTATTTTTTTCTTTGGTGATTTGTGGTTTTGGTCTTATATCCAGGAAATCATTCTCATATCCAGTGTCATTAAGATTTACCCCCATGTTTTCTTCTGAGAGTTTTATACTTTTAGATCTTACATTTAGGTCTTTGATTCATTTTGAGATAGTTTTTATATATGATGTGTGTGTTTTTATATGTGTGTGTATATACTTTTCCCATAGCATGTTAGGAAGTATATATGTTTATGCTTGAAAATATGTTTTCTCATTTATAATCACATATCTCATATTGCATTTATGTCTTACATCAGTTAATAGATTAAACAAAAGTGTGAATGGGTCTCTGATATTGTGAATAGCTGGATAAAAGCTCTTGTCATTATTTCTCTAGGACTTTAAGCTCTGCATACTAGACGTGATCTTCCGGCTGTGTGGTCTAATGTTCACAACTCTGTGTCTTCCTACAGTAGTGGATGGCAGAAATGTCAGGGACAACACAGAAGAATGAATAATCCACTTGGAGACTGTTACCACCTCAGACACACCCCCATCATGAATATAATTTCTCCCAATGTCTCGGAAAGACCCTATAAACATTGAAAACTAGCCCACCTTTCTCTGTTTTCAGAGCTGTTGCCCCTTTGCTGCTGCTGAACCATGTGGTCTTTCCTTCACTGTTAAAACAGCTTTGGCTGAGAAGGTAGCGTTAAAAGGAAGAGATATGAATTTCTTCAACTGGTGGAAGAGTGTGCAGTACAGGAAACAATTCATTGCTTTTATGCCATGAATTGGCCTATTTATTCTCTCTTCAACAAATATTTAGTTTGTACTGTGTGCATAACATATTGCCAGGCACTGGATATTATCATGAACAAAGCAGTCTTTGTCCTTATAAAGCTTGGGGTATGGGAGGAGACAATCTAAACAGCAAACAAAAATAGATGATAAAACCCTTTACTTTTAACAAAGGCCTAACCTGATTGCAGTGAAAGAGAGCTACACTGGGAAAGCTATTTAGAAAGTATGCTCAAGGAAGGCTCTAAGAGGAGGTGGCATTTAAAAAGAGACTTGAAAGGTGAGAAATCAGCCTTGTAAAGAGCCAGGAAAAGGGAATTCCAGGCAGAAAAGATGATGGTATGTGAAGTGGTCCTTATGTGGAAAACAGAGTATCATGTTTAGGGAAGTAAAGAAGCCCAGAGAAAGCAAGTAAGGAGAAAGAGCAATGGCTGAGACAAGCAAGGGTTCCATCCTAGAGCTCTTGCAGGTCTTTGGCTTTTATCTAAGACCTCTATTGAGAAACCCTTAAAGCACTTCAAAGAAGGGGGAATCATGATCCAGTGTTGTGTAGTAAATGGGTTGTAAGGAAATAAGATAACTTTTAGGAGACCGTTGTGGCAGTTGCGGCAAAATATAATGGTGGTCTGGATTCTACTGGTGGCAGCTGAGATGAAGCATGTGGAATTTGGCCACATGCCAAAAGTCATGAAGTTTTGAAAGCAATGAGGGAGAAGAGAGAAGAGGAGCTTCTGTGCACTAAGGGGAGGAGGCTCCAATCGTATGTGTAATCTCTAATATGCTTAAGAGGATCACTGTTCTTTAAATGCAGAATGCGTATGTACTTATTTTCTCATTAAATCCTAAGCATCCTACTATGGATGCAATTGTATCTTAAATGGCATCTATTCTTGAATACTTTAGAAATCTCGCTTGTATTACTTTAGGTATACTTATATAACACTTGAAATATTGAAGGCAAAAATTATGAAAAGTAAAATTGAATAAAAATGGAAACATTGCTAGATTTTTCCACTTATTTAAACTTATTTAAAGTTTGTTTATTGTGATTTTTTTTTTACTCTGATATTCTTTTGGGACAGAAGATTTAATAATTTTGAAGGCGTTTGGATACCCGTGAAGAAATTGATTTTTAAAATATATGCTAGATACAAATATTGCACCTTTTAAAAATATATCTCATTTACTGAGTAAAATTCAGTCAAGAAGAAAAAGAATATGTTATCAAATGCAAAGGATCTTTTAGTTATGTATTTCATCATGAATGAAGTTATTTTTCAGAGACAGGCCTTCTCTGTACTATTTTTAGCCATGTTTATAACAAAATTGCATTGAGTTTTAATTTCTTGCTTGGTTAAAAGTTATTTTCACATAAAATAAGAGATGTTTAATGTCATAGGCTGTAGTTGTATTACCACCTGCAGTAGGGATCAATATCAATTTTCTATTGATATTAGGAAAAAGATCCAACTAGGAAAAAAAACATTTTCGCCTTTTAGAATAAAGACAGTAGAGCCAGTAATTTGAAAACAGAGAATTCTAGGAACACTGACATTTCCAATTCATGGTTATAATTAGGAAGTGACAGAATTTTAAAAAGTTGTGAGGCTTTTATAGTCTTCATTCTTTTTATATGATTTGCTGGCTTATGCAAATCATTCTATGCCAATTCACAAAGTCTTACAAAGCCCCTTGTTCTGCCATGGCTATTTTAATGATAGTATTGTGTTTTTCTCTTTCTGAATGCTCAGAGAAGATGGTGCCCTCTTCAATTTCTTGGCTATTAAAAGCATTTAGTTCTGGAAGAGTAGAACTTAAGTAGTTCTACAGTGTATGTGTGTGTGTGTGTATGTGTGTGTAACTAAGGTCGTGCAAACCCAGACTTTTGATTGAGTTTATTTAACGGCAGCTTTACATTAAGCCACATGATGTGGCAACAACCGAGATCTGATGATGCTTGTACTTGGCCTGCATATGGAAGACAAAACATGAACTATATTAGTAGCTTGCCCCAGGGTCACCCAGCAGGACAGGGGAAGATAACTGGATTCTAGACCTGAAAATCCATGAAATTTTAGACATATACTTGAGAGCATTGTGTATTCCATAAAGTACTATATAAATATTGTTCATATATTCTACTCAAGTATCAGTGAAAAATCTCTACTTTATTCATTTATTTCATTAATTTAACAAATATTTACCAAGATCTTATAGTGTACTTGACACAATTTGAGAATAAATTTTCTGGTCAATCCTCTCAAAATATAGGTTGTATCTTTATCTCTGTATGTTTCTTATTGAGGGAAATGATGTAAAAAGGCATAGAATCACTTTTTAGAAGGTTGTATTCCATGACACACTACCCCATTATGTATCAAATGCTCCTTACTATGCATGAGTAGGGAAGCCAGGAAACATGTATTTGGAAAATTTTCCTAAGAGATTTTGGCATACTCTCTTGATTTAGAATCACTGATACGTACCACTAATATGCTCAGTAAAAATGAAGATCAGATGGGATGGGTGATAATTTTGTAAGTCAAAATTAATGTAAGTATCACTGAATTGGACCTCTCTTTCAAAACTCATGTATAGATGTTGCAAGGATAAATAAATATTGGCAATATTATTATTAGAAAGTTGCTGTGCCTCAGGGCTCAGCCTGGTTGCTCTGTGAATCACCGGTATTTCCTCTGCTCTTCTACAGAGTCATTTGTCTAGGATAAGAACGGTCTGCCTGTGCCAAGAAAACAGTTGGTTGTTGTGAAAAAAAACAGGAAGCTTATAGGCAAAGAAGGCAAAATATAATGGTGGTGTGGACTCTACTGGTGGCAACTGAGATCAGTACCCACTGGCTACTGCACTAGTGTTAGAAGGAATATATTAAGTAAAAGAAAAAGATGATACCTAGGACCTTGGGTAAAGCATGCAGTGAATTAATGTGTATTTAGTGAAAAATGATAATGGTGAATAAATGAATGCACTCATCCATTATACATATAACAAATCTTAAACATTATGAATGTGGGTAAAATTCAGGAGTCAGAATGAATTAGCCAGGCAAGGGGGACATTGAAAATATAGTCTGATTTGAAAAGTGTATTTGGCCAGTGAGTTGGAGGAATACAAACCTGTGAAAGGCAGTTGAGGCCAGTTTGTGAATGTCCTTGAAGTCCATCTTTGATAAACAGATTTTACTCTGAAGGGAGATGTGAAAGTATCTGAACATGGAGCTATCCAGTTGAAAGGAAAGTTTCAGGATAATGAATTTGTCAGGAATATGCATGATGGATGAGCTTATGGCATTCCTGAAGACAAAAGGACCAATTAGTAGATGATTAAAATAGATGAGACATGGCTAATAATAGTAGGAATAATGGCAATGACTCCAGAAAAAATGGATGAGAAAGACATCTGAAAGAAGAAACTGGTATGCCTTAATGACAAGTGGATGTGGTTATGAAAGGGACAAGGAAGAGATAAGACAAAAATTTTTTGAGATTTTGGGACTGGGAATTACCAAAGGAAAGTTAGTAAAAAATAAGGATAGAAAAGGCAAGTACTTTTAGGGAATTACATTCCCTAAAGTATGCATTTCTTTGCTGATTCCTTAGAGAAATCCACAGAAAAGAAGATTCTGTGGCACAATAGAGTCATTCCATATGGGAACATCAAAAAGAAAAAGAACACATGTCTAAATTTTTAGAACTTCTCACCGGTCTAAGTTCTGCATAAGATTAAAGCAGAAGAGTGTCTAATTTTAGCTTTTTGCTGATTTTCTATCAACTCTGGTAACAATTACTGCAATTATATGCTATTCTGTTTTAGGCACTTTGTGTGCATTTAACCCTCATGAAACTTTATAAAGTATTATTACTGTCTCCATTTTACATATGAGGAAACTGAGGCACATAAAAGAAAATTATTTGTTCATTTGCATTTACCCACTAATAATCACGTCCATTTACCTACTAACTTCTGGTTATTCATTTTAACTATTCAGATCAGGATTCACTGGCAGCATTCTTCTTGCTCAATCTACTGGAGCTAGAAGACAAGAATACCGTAGGATTCTTAATTCAAATAATTCATTCTAGTATGGTAGGCATGATATATAATCAGTGAGTAGGTCACGCTCTTTGTGGTATTCACCCACATTAGAAAAAATTCATGGAAAAGATGAAAGTTGACAGAGAATGTACAAAATTACAATTGGTAATGTTTTTCATCTAAGTTTATTTATAAACCATGAAGGCTCTTCTTTATTTTGCTTGCAGAAAGGGGGTTTAATCTCTAATCCTGCAATACTTTTAAAGAGCACTAGTCATTTGGCAGTAAGTCGTGTGCTGTCTTGGGATATGTTTTCTCTGGTAGCCTTAGTTTATTATTATTTTTTAAATCATTCACTTTTTCATTTCCTTTGTCTTGTTTCCCCACCTGCAGTGTTCACCTCTTGAAGAAAGAGACTCTATTGAGGGGAAGTCATTGGTGTACTATAATGCATACTACTAAGCTATGCCATTGGAACTTAATATGCTTTTTTGTTGTTGTTTGAACTACGATTTGATTTGAATACTGAATGCCAATTGACAAACGATTTCAAGATGGATTATATTATCTCCCTTATTGATAATGGCAAACTGAGCCACTGAATTATGGAGTAGAGGATATGGAGGATCAGGGAGGAGAATAAAGGCATCTGTCATTTTATCACTTTGATTTTTCTAACTCTGCATTTCCATGCAATTCCAGGGAGCCATTTCCACCTTCTATTATCCTTTGAAGCATTAAAAGTGTTAAAATACTCAGACTGGTCTTTTGCAGTGTTATTTTACTATGAGGCCTTGTTACTTAGTATGCTACCTCAGCTGATAGTCTTGGGATACATTTATGAGAAATGTTCAGGCTTGGAAAACGTGTGACTTTGAGTTCTATTTCAGTGTGTGTGTGACTGTAGATATTAACACAAAACTTAAAGTTTTTGCCTCTCTACAGTGCATGCTACTTTACACATAAGGGTGCTCAAATATTATGTTGTTTGTTCCAAGTTAAAATGGAACTGAGCTCAGTATTTCCTTCCACATCACACCCCAACAAACCCAAGCACAATCACAGTCATGCATCCGTCTTCACCTTCTCTCATCTATTTATGACATTTCATTTCTCACAGTCACGCAGATGGGAAACCCCTGAGTCATCTTCAGCTCCCCACTTCCTTGTGTGCTCCCTAAGTGTAATCAGTCACTATGTCCTGTTAGGTCTAATTCTGAATCTCTGAATCGTCTCACATCTGTTCCTTCTGTCAGTTCTCACTCCCATCCTCATATTTCAGGCTCTCCTTTTTGCATGGAGTTGGATAGCCCTTGGCCTTTTGTCTTCTATTCCTTTGCTAGTCTAATTCATCCCACCCGGCTTTGCTCAGAGCAGCTGCCCTCTCTGAAGGCCTTTAGGCCTGCACAGCGCCTGACTGTCTTCTCTTTGACAGTACCTTCTCTGGTCTAAATGTTTTACAAAACCACATTATTCCCTACTCATTGAAGATGTCCTTCCCTTCTATTTCCACCCTGAGCTTTTGCCACTACTTGTTTCAATATCTCACTCACTCCTCCTTTTCCACCAATGATAATCCTGCCTGTGGCTCAAGTCTCTGCTCCAAAACAATTTCCTCCAAAACTTACTTGGCCACCCCCCTCACCAAAAGGTTTTCTTCCCTGAGCTTTGGTTATATCTGTCTTACCTAGAGCACACATCATGTTCTACCTCTTATTTGTGTGTTTCTTGGATCTGCTGTAAGTTTGTGGGCTCTCTTTTAGTTCTCTATTATTTTCCTAATTGTTGTAAAAAAGGGTCAATAGGTTCTTAAGTGGGATTGGTTACCAGAATGAAACCACCAAGGGCGTGCTCATGCTCTCACTCTCGTACTGGGTCTCTCTTTCTATTTCTCATTTAAATATTAAGTTTGGAGATTAAGTTATACAGGGAAAGGCCCAGTCAGTATTATATAATCAGAACAAAAGAGCTTTTTTATTATTGACATAAACTTGAAGTTTTTCTTTTCTTTCAACATTGGCATAGGGACTGTGACTTTTTTCTTTTGAGAAAATGTCAGATTGTACAGCCATCCTAAGTAAATTCTCAGTTAAAAGTAAGTAAGTCATCAGATGTGGTTACCAGAAGAGTGATGTTGTAGAATACACAACAAGAAAAATGATTACTTGCCATCTTCTTTGTGTTTTGTTTCCAGACTGTCCTGAATGCTTTGATGTGGAGCACAGGGACAGATTTATGGTTTTTTCTGCACAGATTTTATGTCTACTAATTACACAAAACTTGGGGAAAATAAATTGTGGATAAATTTTAAGTACAAATATGAAGAAGCTACTTACATAGCAAACCATCTTGTATATTTAAAAGACATTCTTTCTTAAATTCCATTTTTATCATATTACTGTCTGATTCAAAAATGTATGTTGGTTTGCTGTTGCCTATCATGTTAAGCCTAAATTCCAGTGTCTGGATTTCATGGCATTTCTCTATCTTTGTTAATGTATATTATGTTTATCATAGGTTTCCACATGCTTTCAGTAACATTCTGTGACTTATGAAATATGTTGATTTTTACTTACTGATTGATTTGTTTATAATCAATTGTAAGTATAGTTGATTGTTTCGACAGCTGTAACCAGAATGCATTAGACACAAGGAAACTGTGTCTAATGAACATTGGATTTCTCTAATATGTTTATATCAACCTGAGAAGAATGCAAAAAGGCTTAAAAAACATCTCTCTATTCTGAAATGCTAAATAATTCTTAGATGAAATAGAAGGAGGCACAGAAAGGGAAATGGGAAGTAAAGGTTGTGAATATGCCTAGAGGGACTCAAAGCTAATGTTAAGAGGATGATCTTGGAAGGAAAAGAAAAAAAAAACTGTACTGCTGGAGCTATACTATGACAAATAGGGCTGTGTCTCTACCTTTTACAGAAGCAGCTTTACCTTTTACAGAAGCAGCAAATGCACAATCTTATTAAAAAATGTAGAAACCACAGTGATACTAAGATTTTTATCTGGCAATTTATAATTTACAAGCCCTCAACACATTAAACCTTAGGTAATTTTTTTTCCCAGAGAAGAAGACATTATTATATTATGCTTTGTGCTTTGAGAAAATTAATTCTCAGGCTAGTTACCAGTAAGTGATGGAACTATTACTCAGACCTCTGATTCCAGGTGCTCTTTTTATTTCATTGCGTAGAAACAAGCAGAACACTGTAAGTTGAGTCCTGTAAGCTGAGATTGTAAACCTTCATATCTATGTATCCGTCTATATATATATATATATGTATGTATGTACATATCTATCTATTTATCTATTATCTTTGTATCTGTCATCATTATTGCCTATCCATCTATCTGTCTATAAGCTGATGAGGGTGGTATAAAAGGAAGGTCCAACATCCTCCCAACATCCTCCCCTTCACTAACCCTTAGCACTCCTACACTCTCCATCCTTCACACAAACACTTTGTACTCCACCAATACAGATTGTAGTTCACCAGCACACAGTAATGTACATGAGACAGCCCATACTAGCTTGGGAGAGTCAACTGTTAAATATTCAAAAAGTTTGCAATGTAGTTTAAATAGGGCTATTATTAAAACTGAATTATGATAGGACATAATGGCTCATGCTTATAATCCCAACTCTTTGGGAGGCCATGGCAAGAGAATTGCTTGAGCCCAGAAATTTGAGACTAGCCTGGACAACATAGTGAGATCTCTGTCTCCAAAAAAATTAAAAAGTAAAACATTAGCAGGCATAGTGGTGTGTGCCTGTAGTCCCACCTACTCGGGAGGCTGCGTTGGGAGGGTCACTTGAGCCCAGGAGTTTGAGGTTATAGTGGGTTATGATTACACCACTGCACTGCAGCCTGGGTAACAGAGTGACACCCTGTCTAAAATAAAATAAAATAAAATAAAATAAAATAAAATAAAATAAATTATATTAAAATAAAGGCAAATGCTCAACTCACCAACTTCCTAATTATATTGATACACGTCACTGTCTATGCTCTTGAGTTATGCATATCCATTATATATTATGTCTTCATGGTGAAAATATTACACTACACATCTTTTACCAATTCCATGTTAAAGTGACATCCTATTTAAAGTTTGAAATATGTCTTGGGTGGGAGTATGTACACCATGGAAATTGACAAACCCTATAATTCAGTAATTGGTATTTTTTTTTCTTTTCTGTTTTTATTTATTTAGTTTTGAGAAACAATTTGTTAAACATTTATCAGCACACCGCTGCAAACACAGTGTGTTGAATCTCTCCTTCTTGCCTTTGTAAGTGTTCTTTCCTCTGCCTAGAGTGCCCCTCACTCTGTCTGAGACATACATGTATATGTATGGACACACACACACCAGTAAACTTCTTTTAATCACTTTAACTGGTGTTATTTCTTTCCAAAGGCTGCCTATGCCTCTCAGGCAAGGTTAGTCTCTCTACTTTGTAGTAGTTCTATAGTTTGAATATCTTTACTTTAACATATGTCATTATTTATTACACTTGGAATTGCTAGATTTAGCAAATAAAAATACCAAGCCCTCAGTTAAATTTAAATTTCAGATACAGTTAATTTTTTTTTTTTTCATAAAAGTATGTCTTATTCAATACTCGGGCATACGGATACTGAAACATTATTTTTTGTACATCAGAAATTCAAACTTAACTGGATGTCGGGAAACCATAAGAACATTAAAAAAATGAAACAAAACAAAAACCCAAAGTTCTTACGGTGTCCATAAGGTATAGCACAAGAATGCTCATAATAGGAAGCTTGTTTTAGTAATATCTATACCGTGACTTTTTCTTATTCCTCATCTGACTGAATCACTTGTAAATGTTTCTGGTGGATGAAATCAGGAAAATGGAGGTGGCGGAATTAGGACAACCAGATAGAAGGCTAAGGCAATAGGCCAGATGAGTGATGGTGATGTGTGATCAAGAAACTGATGATGCCTTGTGGTGAGGAGGAGAGCATGGATTATGAATAAGAATCTAATGCAAAAACAACTAGACATCATCACTGGATATCGATGTTGAATAAGGGGAAAATAGAAATTACTCTCAAGTTTCTTATTTGACCAGTGGAGTTGATGGCACCATTAACTGAGAGAGAAACAAATGATGTGTAGTTCATAAGAAGCAGTAGAAATAATTGAGGAATTCCATTTGGGATATTCTAAGTTGGATGTGTTGTGACCAGGCATGATATGAAAAATATTTATCCACCAGTGCAGTGTGGGCATTACCAAATAGAATGAATATCAATCAACTGGAATGGGCAATAGCCCAAGGGTCCTGCTGTGTGACAGTGCTTTCGACTCAGTAAAAAATTCCAGTAGGGAATCATAACTAAGGGTCTGAAACTCTGGGCAGAATTTGTGTCTGAAAATTGTGAGGTTCCTGAGTTAAGGTGACACTGTGCTCAGGGAGTGGATGGTAGCGTTTACAGAGTATTTGGAGAAGAGGATAAATGATGGAGCCATAGAGAATATTAATATTTACAGGACGTACAGAAGAAGTAAAAATAGTCAAAGAGAAAAATGCAGAGTGGTTAGATTTTGTATATGGTAGAGGTGATGGATTATCTTGCTTTCACATCAAACTCCTCTACACATTTTTTTTGATAGAGCAATTGTTATGTTATAACTGATACTGTATAAACCTAGGGGCTTCTGTAAAATGTCATCTTGGTTCAGGCTACTATTTAAAAATGCTTTTGACTAGGTAGTTTTAAAAGCAGACATTTGTTTCTCATAGTTCTGGAGGCTGAAAGTCTGAGATCAGAGTGCCAGAGCTGATTAAGTTCTGTTGAGGACCCTCTTCTTGGTTTACAGGTGGCTATCTTCATACGGTATCCTCACAGGCAGAGAGCAGAGATAGACGAAGCAAACTCTCTTGTGTCTCCTCTTGTACGGGGCACTAATCCCATTTATGAGGGCTCTGCCTCATGACTTAACTCTCAAAGGTCCCACTTCCAAATACCATCCCACTGGGGATTAGACTACAACATATGAATTTTGGGAAGGTAAAAACGTTCAGTCCACAACAAATACCAAACACCACAGATACCTAGAGGCTTGACTTTTTGTGCTATAATAAGACTACACTAGGTTGGACATGATGGTTGATGAGAGATACACAATATCATTATCATTCCAGAACGGTCAGCTAGGATGGAAAACAAAGATACGTAGACTGGGAGGAAGGTGAACTTATTAGTCAAGGGTTTGAGGTTGATTGGCTGAGTAGCTTTTCCGGTTTCATTTTGTGAGAAGAGAAGAAAGGGCTGGGAATAGAGAGTTGCCTGTGGTGTGTCATTGATTGTGTCCTTAGAGGGCTTTTGCTGTTGTCATATTTCTCAAACTTGATAATAGGAGCAATTTTGAGTTGATGAGAAAGCATTTGCATTTGAACAGTGAGTGTTGTTCTAGTTCTGTTACTCAAGGAGTTTCTAAGGAAAGTAAGACTGCCAAAGTCCATATGGTCTGGAAAAGAACACCATGCTCAAATATGTGTGGGTCAGCAGACTGCTGGAGTTTTTTTTCCTCTTCCAATTCTGAAAGGATGCTTAATCATTTGTCCCATTATTGCAAATGTCACAATAATAATTATAAATGGTTCTTTGTTTCCTATAGCAGCAAATCTAAATTCTTTCAGTTGACATCAAGATTCATGCTAGCCTGTTTTCAGTAACCAATTTCTCATATCTAATTGCCCCAAAATTATACCACCAGCTTTACTGAGTCTGAATCCTGATTGCCACATGGGCTCATCTTGTTGTTTCCTATTGCCATTTCCTCGTCTATCTTATTCTTTTCATTCAAAATTCCATCCAGTTTCTGCTTTGCCTATCCAAGTTCTTTGGGGTCCATGAGAACTAAATTCAGAATCCAAAATTCTTTACTTAGGAATTAAAAAAAACAAAAACTAAAACTAAAACAACTATGTATACTCATTGAGCTAGTAATCCCATTTCTGGGAATACTTCAAGCAGAAATCAGATGTCAGTATGTAATAATATATATACAAAAAGTATTTACTGTGATAAATTGGAAAAACATGAATGTCTACCCATAGGAAAATGACTGAATAAATTACGGTATTGCCCTCCTGTGAAATTCTTGTTATTCTTTGGAGCTTCTGAAAAGAATTCAACATCTTCAGCTAACCAGTGGGTGAACCGAGAGAGTTGTTGGAATAATTAATTAAGCTGTACAATTGTGACTGGCCCATAGCAAACTGTAATACAGAGTAACCATTATTACAACTATTGGTAACATTTTTTTAAATTAGAAAACATAGGAACAGGATATTTTTAAGTGAATAAAGTAATTTGTATGTTACCATCTACATGCGGGGGCCATTTGTTAATACAACATCATATATACATGCCTAAGTGGGACTGATTCAGATTATTAAACAATTATTAAACAACTTGTAAGGAAAATGCACAGCTTAATAAAAGGTGCCCTAGCTCTGAGCAGCTGGATTGCCAACACCAGTTTGTAGCTAGCTCTTTAAAAATCCAACACCAAAGACTATTGTATAAACAGTGGAAGAAGTATGGAAGTATATGCAAACCATTGTCAATAGTGGTGCATTATACACATGGGAAGGGAGAGGAGGAGATCATTCTACTAGAATACTGCTCTTGCCTGAATTGCTACAATAAGCATATATTACTTTCTAATTAAACTGACTCAAATTAAAAATAATGCTTTTTTAGTACAGTGACTAGCACATAACAGGTGCTCAATATTTGCTAACTGTTATTGTCATTATAGGCAGTCATTATTACTGCCTCAAGTTCCATAAACTCCAGAAATCTTCACTAACAGCATCTACCCTATCCTTCGGAACGGAACACTGGTATGTGCAGCTTATTTACAAAGCACTTAATTTCATGGGTAAGGCTTCACTCACCAGGGGGTTGCCTACATTGAAGTGTTGTTTTGCTCTAAGGGCATAATTTTATTTAAGATGGATTCACATTTTATACTTAATTTGTCTCATCCCAAAGCATAAGAAAAATTACAATTACAATTAATTACAAACAAAATATTGGCAAACAGTTGCAATCAATTTATTCCAAATGGGTAAGAATGTATGTGCTACAGGTTCTTGATTACATTTGGTGGTAATCATTGATCGGTTCATTAACGCAGTAGATACAGGTTGAGCATCTGCTACATACCAGGTACCATGCTAGGAACCAGAAATACAACAGTGAGTTAGAAAGATAAGGCCCTTCCTGTCATGGAATAGGAGCTATTCTGCTGTCAAACTCAAAATAAGACCCACAGTCTTTGCTGTGCCCTGCATGACCTGGCCTGAGCCTGCTCCTCCAACCCCACCTCAGGCCACACTAACCATTGCTCAAAGTGTTCCAGGGACACGTTCCTTCTGATCTCAGAGCATGCTGTCCATCCTGTCAGGGACACCCACGTTCCAGCTTTTCCCAGACTTTGTCTCCTCACTTTTCAGCCCCTAGGTCTCTCATGGAAGCCATCTCTGATTTCTGTATTAAAGTAGGCCCCTCTGCTATTCTCTACCATTGATTGCCCCTATTCATTTAATTCCTACCTCCTATCACAACCTCTATATATTTATTTATATATTTACAAATATATATTTACAGAGTTTTATTTGAATGTCACCCAGAATTACATAAACTACACAAACTCCAGAAATGTTCCATAAACTCCAGAAATCTTCACTAACAACATCTCCCCTATCGTTTGGAAAAAAACACTGATATGTGCTTATTTTTTTTGATACAGATTCTGGTTCAGTCGCCCAGGCTGAAGCACGGTGGGTGGCACCATCTTGGCTCACTGTAAGCTCCGCCTCCCAGGTTCACGCCATTCTCCTGCCTCAGCCTCCAAAGTCGCTAGGGCTACAGGCGCCCGCCACTACACCCAGCTAGTGTTTTGTATTGTTAGTACAGACGGGGTTTCACCGTGTTAGCCAGGATGGTCTTGGTCTCCTGACCTCATGATCCGCCCATTTTGGGCCTCCCAAAGTGCTGAGATTACAGACGTGAGCCACCGGCCCGGCCATTTGCAGCTTATTTACAACGCACTTAATTGCAGGGTGAGTCTTCACTCACTACACGGTTACCTGCCTTGAAGTTTTGTTTTGCTCCAAGGGCATAATTTTATTTAAGATGAATTCACATTTTATACTTAATTTGTTTCATTAAACAAATTGAATTAAAGATAATTAAATAAATACATTTAATGAAGCCTGGGAAGACTGTGGTCCGCTATTATAAATAGGTGATATTATTCGATAATGCCACTATCAAACTTGGAATAAAATCTGCAGTCTCAACTGTGCCCTGCATGACCTGGCCTAGGCCTGCTTCTCCAGCCTCAGGAGGCCCAGAGGGGCCTAATTTAATAAAGAAATCAGAGATGGCTTCCAAGTGAGACCTGGGGGCTGAAAAGTGAGGAGAAGCGGTCTGGGAAAAGCTGGGACCTGGGTGTCCCTGACAGGATGGGCAGTAAGCTCCAAGATCAGAAGGAACGTGTCCCTGGAACACTCTGGGTGAGGGTTAGTGTGGCCTGGGGTGAAGCTGGAGGAGCCCGGGTGGTGCAGGACTTGGTAGAGACTGCAGGTTTCATTTCGAGTTTGATAGTAGTATTCTCACATAATATCATCTATTGATAATAGCAGACCACAGTCTTATAAGGCTTCATAAAATGTATTTTAAAACAAGATAACAGAATGCTGTCACATGTAAGAAGGCATATCTAACAATGCTCTAAAATATATTTATGTACATTAGATTTTGGTCTCAAACTATATGTAAGGAAACAAAATGAATACAGAAAGATCAATGGGTTTTTTATAAGGTCAAAATTACCAGCCTCAGTTATATACTATTTATTTTATCTAGGACTTGCTTCACTTAGCCATACTGAAAGGAATGTAGCAACCACTTTATTTTTATAAATGCCTTCCTTTAAATTGCAGACTTTATTTTTGAAATTGCCTCTGGACTATATTAATCACTTGTCATTTGAATTAAAAAAAGAAAAAACTTTAGTTTTTTAACAGCATTTTATGTCGATTTCCCCAGAACATCTGAATATGTCTTTTAAAAATGCCTAATTCTATACTGTTTACTTTATCATTTACTTGGCCATATTCTTTTTTAGTAGCACATCCTAAAACCCAGATTCTTTCAGTATTTTTAGGTCATACAAACGACTATGTTTAACAGATATTCCCCAAATTAAGTGTAGTTTATTTAGTATTCATTTAGTCATTGAACACACGCACATACTGTGTACAAACCACTAGGTTACATATTATGACAGATATCAGATCGGATTCCTGCCTTCAAGGATATTCGGTTTCATAGCAGAGTTTCAGTCTAGTGCTCAAATGAAATGCAGAGTCCTTTATATGTTACATTAACAGGGGAGAAATAAAGTACTGTAGTTTAGAGACATCATATATCTAGGGGGAGGTACAAATGCATTGTTACGGGAACTTACTTATTTAAAAAATTAGGCAAAGCACGGTGGCTCACACCTGTAATCCCAGCACTTTGGGAGGCCAAGGCGGGTGGATCATGAGGTCAGGAGATCGAGACCATCCTGGCTAACACGGTAAAACCCCATCTCTACTAAAAATACAATTAGCCGGGCATGGTGGTGAGCACCTGTAGTTCCCAGCTACTTGGGAGGCTGAGGCAGGAGAATGGCGTGAACCCAGGAGGCAGAGCTTGCAGTGAGCCCAGATGGTGCCACTGCACTCCAGCCTGGGCAACTGAGTGAGACTCCATCTCAAAAAAAAAAAAAAAAAAAAAAAAATTTACTTGTATGTTAATATGTTAACCCTTAAAATTATATAAAATAGACCGGGTGTGGTGGCTTACACCTGCAATCCCAGCACTTTGGGAGGCTGAGGCGGGTGGATTACCTGAGATCAGGAGTTCGAGACCAGCTTGGCCAACATGGTGAAACCCCATCTCTAATAAAAATACAAAAAGTTAGCCAGGCGTGGTGGTTGGCGCCTGTAATCCCAGCTACTCGGGAGGCTGAGGCAGGAGAATTGCTTTAACAGGGAGGCAAAGGTTTCGGGGAGGCAAAGGTTTCAGTGAGGCAAGATCACACCACTGCACTCCAGTCTCGGCAATAAGAGTGAAACTCCGTCCAAAAAAGAGAGAGAGACACAGAGAGACACACAGAGAGAGAGAGAGAGAGAGAGAGAAAGAGAAATTATAGAAAATAGAGAAGTCAGGATTTTAGAGCTGAAAGAGATTGAAGGGATCATCTAATCCAGTTCCCTTGCTAAACATGTAATGCCACTGACGTTCAGAGAGGTCAGATTAGAATATCCTGCCCAGTGGTACACAGGGAGTTTGGGTGGGGTTTTCCTGACTGTCAGAGGTACTTGCTTCCACTGCAGTGGTATCATTGGTGCCAATTTGCACCAGGAATGTTATGCATGACAGCCAAGGCTTATCCGGAGAACATAGTTGAATCTTTTTTCCTTTTTCTTTGTTTTCTTCTTTTTCTTCTCCTCCTCCTCTTTCTCCTTCCCCGCTCCCTCCTCCTCCTTTTCTTCTTCTTCTCCTTTTTTTTTTTTTTTTGAGACACCGTTTTACTCTGTTGCCCAGTAGGGAGTGCAGTGGCATGATCACAGCTCATGGCTTACTGCAGCCTCAACCTCCTGGGCTCAGGTGATCCTCCCATCTCAGTGTCCCAGGTAGCTGGGACTACAGGCACACACCACCACACTTGGCTAAGTTTTTGTATCTTTTGTAGAGATGGGGTTTTGCCATGTTTCCTAGACTTATCTGGAACTCCTAGACTCCAGCAGTCCACTGGTCTTGGCCTTCCAAAGTACAGGGATTACGGGTGTGAGCCACCACGTCTGGCCTTTGTCTTTTATAATTTTCAAATATCACATTTCATTTTCAAAGGACTGCTAATTGGAATTTAAATGAGCAAGTGCACTTTAATCAGATTCTTTTTATCTAAACACACAGAAGACTGTTAAGGAGAAATTGGATTTAATAAAATCAGTTGAGATGTTGATTAGTTATAGGAAAAGCTGCTTCTTGATGTTCAGATAGTTATAACACCAGAATGATCTGTTAAGAGAGTTTTTTAAGACTCAGTCCCCATCATTTTAAAAGAGAGAAAAGAAGATCGTTTTGCCTACAGGTCCCAGACAGTAACTGGCCACAAGGTCTCTTAAGGCCCCTCTGTTCTGTGACTTTATTTAAATTTTCTTTTGATTTGTTTTCAACACTGTGTAGAGAGGGAAAGCTCCAGGTGGAATCTGCTGATTTCTGTTTGTTCTCTTGCCCAAAGTTCATGACATGCAAAACAGAAACATAAACAGGAACATTGCTATTTTGGTGTGATTGGCGTTTTGACTTGGCATATTTTTGGTGTGATTGGCATCTTAAGTTGGCCTATTTTTTAAATGGGAAGACTTCCTTGGTAGAAATTAATCATGGAAAGGTCTCTGTTTCTTATTCTTGTCTTTGGTACATTAAGGACAAAACAACCAGAAATCTGAGGACAAAGCAACAACAAACCAGGTGAACATGTCCCCTTGCAGCATACAAACAGTGACAGCTCGGTGTGAGTTTCAAGTTGAACCTACATCAACCATTTTTATTCTTTTCTAGGTTTATAGTTATTTTCAAATTGCAAAGTTTTTAGAGTTTGGTATATAGGGGATTCTATCTAGATTTCATATAGTGGTAGGGGGATATTTCCTTACGATTTTAAAAACTGGAGTTCTTTCTGAAATTATGGCTTAGGTACGCACACAACATATTTTTATTTCTATTAAATGATCACAAATTGAAGATTTTTGTATTATCGGTTAAATGAACAATGTTTAAGCAATTTTGATAGTCAGTATTCTCACTGTGATTTTTGAAATGCTTTATTTGCTAAAAATATATCTGTGTGTGACTACAATTCAAGAGCATTATACTCTAAAGTCAGTGAGAGTGGAGAATGATCAGTGATGGTTATAGTTTGTTTGATCAAGACAGCTCGTGGGAGATGGTAATGGGAATTCCCCTAGCTACTTTTGTTTATTTTTATCTCCCTTGTCATTTTCAATATGGAGAATTTATTTGGGTAATTTAATGTTATTACTTTAAAATTGATCTTCAGAAAGATAAAGCAAAAATCATTTGGGGTTTGGCAAAACATTTTATTAGAAGAGAAAATATTTTCAGCAAATACATGTTGTAGAAACCCTCTTGGCTTCTTCACCTTACCATATGTTGATAGGCCAGCTGTTGTTCAAATAATGCAATGAAACTACTGGATAATTGTTGTTGGAAGGATAAATGTGCCAACAAAAAGTACCTGCCCTCGAGAAGCATAGAACATAAGACACAGCATGGTATTGGTATAAGGCATTTTAAAAGCACTATTTAGACAAGTCATTTTGATAATATAATGGGGACATTTTATCGTGTCTTAAATATAGTTTTTTAATTGCCCAATGAGTCTCAATCTATTCCTGAGCCTTATCCAAGTGGTATTTTTCTATTTAGCTGCCTCAGAATGCTTCACCTTGTCATCATAACTACCCAAAAGAATGTGTCAATCTCACCAGCTATTCTTTTGAATAAAGGAAAATAAACTGAAGTGGCAGTCCAGTTTTGCTAGTGGAACGAAGATTGTATATTACACATATTAAAAAGATGTGTTATAATTTCTCGCTTAAATTATGTTTGTTGCCTTGCATGCTTCTTTCTCTAAAGCTGAACCATCATACTAAGTGCCTAGGGAAGGAAAGGGCGGGTATATTGCCCAGAACACAAAGGCCATTGTTCTGCTTTCGCATCCCAAAGCCAACTCTTTTGTTCTAGTCTTCAGAAAAGAAATTATTTTGAAATATTGCCTTTATTAGAAAGAAATAGATGTTCTGAATTATGTGAGATCTATTAACATATCAAGAAGTAGGCTAGGATCACAGAATTCTTCATAGTATAGATCTAATACTCTTTCTATCATGAAGGGTGAACCGTGTTTCTCTGGGAAGAAAAGACATGTGATGTAGGGGAGGTCCATTGAGCCACTCCTCAGGAATTATTTATAAAAAGCAGAGAAAATGAAGCAGAACTTTGAAAGCTGAGCTTATGTCTAAAATGCACTGTTCAAAACTAAAAGGAAATTAATTTAGAAATGACTGTTTCCAAATTGAATTTCCAAACGTTAAGCTAGTTCCTCAACCATTTCTGCCTCAGACTATATTTTCTTTGTACTCTCGAGGATAAGTAAATTGTAAATCACTATCCCCTTTTACAGTGATGCAGTATGAACTGAGGCAAGCTGTTCTGTCCCTGGTTTTTGATTATTTTAATCTGTAATATGCTGTGTGTGTGTGTGTGTGTGTGTGTGTGTATGTGTGTGTGTGTGTGTGTGTCTGGGTCTGTCTGCTTATTTGTGTTTGTGTGTCGATGTTTACTGGATGTGTTCTAGATGATCTTTTTGTATTAGTTTTCTTGGGCTGCCATAACAAAAGATCATAGACTCAGTGGCTTAAACAACAGAAATGTACTTTCTCACAGTTCTGGAGGCTGGAAGTCCAACATCAGTTTCTTCTGGGTTTTCTGGTAAGAGCTCTGTTACTGGCTTATAAAAGGCAGTCATCTTATTATGTCCTCACCTGGCCTTCCCTTGATGCCTTGCTGCATGCAAAGGAAGAGAGCTTGAACTCTCTGGTATCTATCTATTCACATATTTTTTTAGACAGTCTCACTTTGTCGCTCAGGCTGGAGTGCAGTGGCGCGATCTTGGCGCACTGCAACCTGGGCCTCCCCAGTTCAAGCGATTCTCCTTCCTCAGCCTCCAGAGTAACTGGGACTACCACCATGTGAGTGCCACCATGCCTGGCTAATTTTTGTTATTTTAATAGAGATGAGATTTCATCGTGTGGGCCAGGCTGGTCTCAAACTCCTGATCTCCATGATCCGCCCACCTCCCAAAGTGTTGGGATTACAGGCGTGAGCCACCACACCTGGACATCTATTCTTATAAGGACGCCAATCCTATCAGACCAAGGCATTATTTAACCTTAATTTAATCATCTCCTCCTTAGAGGCACCATCTGCCAAGTGTGGCCACACAGGAGGTTAGGACTTCAACATACAAAATTTGGAGAGCCTCAAACATTTAGTCGATAACACCTTCAAGCCTAAAATTTTGTATTCAACATATACCATGACGTTAAGTCAATCCCATTTTTATATAATCAAATTGGCTGTAAACAGCGTCTATGTCTAAGTTCAAAACCTTATTAAAACCTTGCCTCCCTACTAATGCTAAGTGTTTGAGTTTTATACTTTTACACTCTATACTTTCACTATTATGTTTTTCACATTTATAACTAGGAGAATCAAATTTACAATGGCTAAAGGAAAGAGAATTTAATGGAGAGATTCGGGGGTACATCAAGACCTAAAGTTCTCTTTCCTAATTTGTACTTTATTCCTTTCTCTTTCAACGGGCATTTTCTCTGCACTATTTATAAAGGCTGAAGAAAATGACAAGCTCATCCATGAGTTTACGTTACCTCCCAGCCATAGTGCCTGTGATCACTTCACTGATATCTATTGTCTTTGTACAGAGGGACTGTGAAGGTACAGACCAGGGGTTCTGCCTGGCACAGCCTCTGCATAGATAGAAGTGACAAAAACAAGGCAACACAACCTTGGAGACCCATCATGCTGCTGGAGGAGCATTTCTTAGGGAAAAAAAGGAGTCTTACTGCAAAGGTACTTTATACTCTGCCCATTAAAATTGCGCTGGATTTGATTAATGATACAAGTTTCAAATTAATAATGAAATTAATTTGTAGATTTTATAATTGATAGGTAATAACTAATCAGATGTAGTAACTGCTCTATAATCATAAAGTGTGCATATGGAATGACAGATCAATTTTCATCAGTGTGGTCTTACTGAAATTGATAAATCACTTTTTCCTTAAAGCAATAGCAACATTTTGTCTGAAATATTTCTTAATGACTACTCTGCACAGAGTGTGTAATATGAAGTAAATTAATTACTTTTGAAGAAAGGCAAAGTTAACTTTCATATAATTTTAGAATAGAGATAAAATAAACTTTTTCATATTAATGAAGATTGGGACTACCTGCCCCTAAAATGATTAAACCTTGGCATAAGTTTTCAAATTTAGCTTCAGTTTAGACTAATAAGAAATAGAAATAAATATATTTATAAACTAGATGATACCTATATGCAGCAAGGTTTCTTTGAATACAGTATCAAAATTCCTGGTTGTAGAAAGCAAGCCAGCTAGAATTCAAAAGGAATGCAAAAGCCATAAAATAAAACAGCAATCTGCAATATTTAATGAAGTGTGAACAAAGCTCATGTGCTTTAAACGGTTGTCCCTTTCATTAATTTCTTCTCTAAAACCTAAACAATTAGGCTGAAATGTTAGAAATCATCACAAAATTTAAATAGCACTTTGGGGAATGAGGTGTTTTGAAGGAGGTGTTATTGCATAAGAACTGCAAACATGAAAATAATTTTATCTCATCACAGCAAGTTAGATGTGTGTTCTATATAGAATGGTAAAAAGAGAAAAAGGAAATTTTAATGCAATTATAGGCAACAGGAACCATTACAAATATGCATGTTCTTGTAAGAGAAGCTGGCTAATCAGGCTCCTATTTTAGAATCTTATAGTTTTTAAAATACTAAATGAAATTGATAGGAAAGCAGTTAAGTACAACATATCCAGGTGACTTTTTAAAACCTATCTCTGTGGTTACTACTATGCCACTCTATTCTAGAGAAAAACAGGTAAATTAGCTTGCTCTTCTTACAAACTTTTAATGGTGGAATAGTATAAAAATGTATAAAATTGGAGGAAGTTGTCCAGCATGAACAAATGCTGGACATTTGTTCACATCCAGCATTACTAGTAAAAAATATTGGCATCTAAAATGTTGAATGATTACTGACAAAGATTAGAGAAGCTTCTCTCAGGATGGGATCTGTGGGTCTCCTGCCACTGCCTCCTCCCTTGCAATATGGTATTATGCTTAGAATGTTTCTCAGCACTTTATTATTTAGGAACATTTACCTACTTTATGTAGATTTTCAATATTTTTGTTTCTAAAATTTAGAATATTTATTGTAATCATCCTCAGTGGTCGACTCACTTATTTACTGCTTTTCTGGACATGTGCATGGGTGGCTGTCCCCGCCATTCTTCAGTTTCCTGTTTCCCTTTTTCGGAAGGAGCTTTGCTGGTGCCTTTATCTAGAGCAGCGCTAGATCAGCACTGGTTCTTGAGCCTCTTCCCTGTGCTGTGCTATTATTCCTTATGTTGCTCATCACTACCTTCACTGAGTTGTGAATCTGTTTGTTTATGGCATGTCTCCTCCATTAGAATGTAAACTCCAAGAGAGCAGGGAACTTTAATCTCTTTCCCACTCCCTGTTCAGTATTTAGAATAATGCCTCCTAGTAAATGGTTGTTGCTCAATAAATCTTTGCTGAATAAAAGGCTAAATTAGTAAATCCATATCATCGATTTGAAATTGAACATTTTTCATATGTCTATCTGTATGTTGATAGTTTTTAGAGTCTCTTTTTCTTTCAGATCTATTTTTGAATGCTATATCGTGTTCATTAGTATTGCTTTAAAATACACTTTCATACCTTAAAAAGCAAAGAGCAAAGAGCTCCTCGTTTCCTTGCCATTTCGAATACATTCTGACTACTCTATATTTATTTTTCCAGGATGAGCTTTAGAATAAATCTGTCAGATTCCAATGAACCTCTCATTCTTTAGACTAAATTTATAAATGAATTTACCTCTTTTAATATTGTCTTCTAATTCCAGATCAAGAGTAGCATTACCCTTTTTCTCATTTATTTTTATGTCTATTGGATTAGTTCTGTAGTTTTCTATGTAGGTCTTTTGCAATTCAAGTTAGGATATTGTTATGATGTTTCTTTCTACTTTTTAACGTGACCCCTTTTGCAATATTTTTCCCTGACTATAGAAGTATCTTTATTTTAAAATAGATTACAACTGGTCACCTAATTAAAATCTAATTAAATACATAATTTTATTTCTGTTTGTTATTCTTTCAAGATAGACAGTCATACCAAATGTTGGTAACCTTACTTTCTCTTTTCTAATTTTTAGATTTTTAATTTTATCTCCGTATTGAAATACATTGGAAAGGACTCCCAGAACAATACTAAATACTAATGATGATGATGATCCTTGTTTTGTTCCTGACTTGAATGAGAATGCTGCTAGTGTTACCAATACACATAGCATACATAGTCCTGGCTATTAGTTGGTGGGATGGACACAAAATACAGCGATTCAGTCAAAGATAAGGATATGAAATGAGTGTCTTTTGTTCTACGAATTATGTATTCTGTGCTATCTTTGTTAAGTTTTCCTTTCAGAATTCTGTTGATTCTGCAAAATAAATTGACAAGAATCCTAACCTTGGATGGTTTTAATAGTATATAAACATTGACGGCTTAAAATTTGGTCTCAATCTGGCATTTTGAGGTAAGAAGGGGTAATTCTTTGGTAATTAAAATTGTCCGCCTTTAATAATATTTAATGCACACCTCTTTTAAATTAAACGTTGATGTTTACTAGTGTGGCATTAAGCAGGCAGGACAATTACCTGAATTTTCTAATTACTTTTTGTTAGTTGTGGGGTAAGATGTCTTTAGTGAAGTATTTTCGTCTTCTGTAGTCAGCACATATTTCCAGCCTATCTCTCTCATAATTGGATGTTGATTTTTTTCATAATTTCTTCCAGTTCCTGTGTCATTTTACTGTTCTGAAGGATAGTTGAATGTCAAATTCCACCATATTATTACACTTTAGATTGAAATACTCTCTAACAGGTAGTTCTCAAAATTTAAGGTATTAATCTGTTGTTCATTATTTTTAGCATTGATGAACTTTTCTTCTCTAATTGGTTCATTTTATTCATTTTAATCAGTTTCTGAGAATGGATCAAATGAGGGAAAAAGAACAGTGTAAGCTTTCAATTTACCCTATCCTTCTTGGACATCAGTGTATGATATCATATATTAATAACATAAATCTTGTATGATATCAATAAATCTTATAAATCAAGTGGAAAAACATATCCTGATTCATAAGTGATACAGAGAGTTCTTGGGATATAGCATAAAATAACAACCCAAATTTTCTCCTGTAGGTAATTTATTTTGTATCACCTGAGCTAAAATTTGGTCTCAATCTGGCATTTTGAGGTAAGAAGGGGTAATTCTTTGGATACGGCAAAATTACAAGTTACATAAATATATTCCTCAAGCATATCTAGCAGATTTATAACACTGTCTTTGGAAAATAAATGACTAATAAGTTTATCACCTCTGAGACTTAGTATAGTGATTGCTACTACGTTCTTTCATTTTCTGTTTCTTTTCTCTACAATCTTTTCTACAACCCATAATCACACTTAAATAATCTTACCATTTGCAAATAAACAAGTGAATGAGCCTTTCCCTAATGCATCTACCCCACTTCTCCTGCTGTTCTATCTTCCTTATCTTGTCTATCACACCTCATCAAAGGGAGGGCTGCTTCTAAAGCCTTAAAATTTGACTGCTGCTCTTGCCACTGCATTCAACACTGCCCCCTCTAGCCACAAATACATTTCCAGTTACCAAATCTAACTGTTTTATGTTTATTGTCATGAGACTTCCTCAGCTTTGGACATTTTCCAGTGTTTATAGTCCTATCTTTTATGAAATTCTCTCTTCTCATTACTTTTACAGCTATTAACTTTCCCACATCCTCCTCAATAATCCTTCCCTCAAAGTCTTTTTCTGTCAAGCCTCTTCTGCCCACTTCTCAAACGTTTTTTTTTTTACTACTATTATGTTGCACATGTAGAGATACATTATGTTGTACATTCTGTCAACTAAATATTGCTGTCTTCATAGTCTGCGGTCATCCTAAATTTAAAACACCTGTGCAAAATTCATATTCTCTGCTTCTAGTCACTGTTTCTCAATTCAATTAAGGTCATTAATTTCACTCATTATCTGAAGCTGAAAATATCAGTATTACCTAAAGGAGGAAACTTGATCTCCTTAGCATACTATATATGACCCTCTAGAGCCTGACCACACACTACATTTCCAGGCATTCTGTTGCCCCAGCCTCACTGCACATTCTCATCATGCTCTTCCGGTCTTCATCCTCGTGCATTCTTACACATTGATATATTTTACTTTGTTCTTCTCTTGTCCTGAAATGCATTTCCATTCTTCCATTTATGAAAAAAATTACTTAAACATTAGATTGCAATTCATATATAATCTCATCCTCATAATTGGCATTTTGTTCTCTATGATCCACCGTTCTTGGACATGTTACCATTTCAGAACTAATTATATTACTATTTATTGTTACTGGTACCTTTTTCTCTCTTCTTTCTACTCACCCCCCTGTCCCATATACCCCTGAATGTACTCTTTGTTAGGGAAGGAATAATATCTAATGTGATCGTATTATGTAAACAATAAAGTTTTGCTAAATAATAAGCACAAAGAAGGATGGGAGAAAGGCAAACATTTATTCCTATAGGTTACTATAGACTAAAACTTTGACTAATCTGATTGTATATTGTATCAAACCCCACATATTATAGTTGTCTACAGCAGTATAAATAGTTTTCTAGGGCTAAATTTTAATGAATTTGTATTCTTTGAGGTTTCCTGACTATCAATAACCAGGGACATCCATCTAATATTTTGGATAGTGGAAGGATCTTATTCTGCTTAAAATGTGGTACAGAACATTCCACAAAGTAAGTAAGTGAATGAATGATGTGGATGAAGATATGGAAATCCTCAAAAGAGCTTAAAATGTTCATTTTATCTTCATATCTCTGTAATGTAAGCTGTTCAAATGACTTTAAAAAGTCATTACGTTAAAACTAAGGACATGGTAGGGGAGAAGTTTGTTTAAGTTTGCCACTGTGTTGGTAAGAAAGCCAAAGATGAGAGATCTCACACTCCATTTTCTGGCTCTCACCAGTCCATCTTGCTGTTAAATGCATGCTGAGTTATTACTTATAAAAAAGTTACAAATGGCAGTAGGTTAAGAACATAAAGCAAAAAAATGTCAAAAAATAGGAAGTATCAGAATGTTTTTAAAAGTTGCTTGAACTCTGTCCTGGGAGCAGCTGTCACTAAGGGTCCAACAGGAGGAAAAGATGTTATTAGCAAAAAAATTACAAAGTTCTAAAATGTATAGCATATGAAGGGTAATGTAGCAGCCAAGGCACCATTATTGTCACACTTGGCCAACAATACCCCAGAAGTCTGGAAAGGGGAAAAAAAGGTTCAAAATAGCATCCTACAGATAAAGTGTTTAAAAATACCTCAGTGGGACTGGAGAGAACAAAAGACCAAGTTGCATGGGGTGGGAGTGTGCAGACACTGCCACAGTGCTCCTATAAGTACATCATCCCAGGCAGGGAAGCATGCGTGGTAGCCTGAGGAGGTGGCAGTGACAAAGCTGGATTTCACTGAGCAAAGACTGAAAGCTTGTGCATTCAGAAACAAGATCACTAGTGATGCCTGTGGAACCCACAAAGCTGTGTGAACAGGGAACTCAGGGCAGGATCAGGCAGGATGTAACAAAAATAGGACTGGGTAGGATGAGTGATGAGTAGATGAAGTTGAAAATCAGAAGTACAGGAAAAAAATAGAACTCACCTGGAGTGCTGTTTACCCTTTCATCCAATGAAAGAAAATGGCTAAATCCCATATCAGAAATCCCATAAAGGAATAAAGACTCAGTGGAGTAATTGTCCTTTTACATAGCAGAACCTGTGTGTCTGAAGCTGCTAGTCTCCTTACTTCTGTCTCTATCTCCTACACCAGTGGGGTCACAGATATGCTTTCTAGCCTCTAATGAAACATCCATTTTTATCTTTTCTCCACAGGGTCAGCTTACAGGGTGGTCAGATTATAAGAGAATTACCACAACTCAATGGCTGAAGTAGGGGAGAGAGGAGGGAGGACTCAAAATAACTCTTAAGGTGATTATGGGGGTGACTATGATAGGTTGGGTATAGAGGGAATGATCTCATCGACACCCTGATGTGCTTAGAAATCTCTTCATTGTCAGATCTTATGGCCCTTTTCTTGCCTAAGTTCTCCTTAATATTTCTGTAACACTTGACACCCTTACCTAAACTTTTCCTTCCTGAAATGCTCTCCTTTTCTGTATTTCTTGGTATCAGATTTTAAGTTCCATAGGGCAGTGATCATGACTGTCCTATTCCCCATAGCACTTCACAGAATGCCTTCCTGCTTGCCTGAGTGGATGAATACATGAACGAATGAATGACTGAATGACAGTTCAGCCGTCTTCCTCACTATTCCTTTCTATTTTTACTGACACCTAATTTTCAGCTTGCTAAAGTTATCAGATTTAGCAAGTAATGGGTTTCTGAAAAACAAAAATAATAAAATTATCAGATATACAGTTTTGCTTGCAGGTGTGTGTGTGTGTGTGTGTGTGTGTGTGTGGTCTGTGTGTCTGTGTGTGTGATAAGAATTTACCTAGACTCTCTGCCTAAACTATCCCTGCTATATGACTGTCCCAAGTATATGTCTCCAACAAAAGTGGTCAAGTCACCTGCTGAATATAGCTATGTACTTTTAATTAACTGTTCACAATGGTTGTTCTTTTTCTTCAATTCAATTTTAAGCAATTTAAGGAATGAGGCTAGAGATCATCTTTCTTTTCTTGACCCCTTAGGAACTAATACAGAGCTGATCAGTAAGTATTTGCTGATTAATCAATTGCTGGGAAACAGGTTACTTACTTTAGCTTAAAAATTATTTACAGTTTGAGAAAATTGTATTTGCTTTCCCTTAAATTCAGGCAAGTAAGTAGATTAGAACCATAATCAGGTTCCAGGAAAGACACTGACTTGCCTCTATTACAGTACTTCTGGAATTCACGGTCCTGTTGTGCTGGTAAAGAAGGCTGTGCTGTTTTTAACAATATTTACTTATTCAACTAAAAAAACATGCTGGATGGCTATTCTGAGCTTAATACTAGAGATAAAGTAAGGAATTCGATAATTTGATCTCTCCTGACATGGGACATGTAGATTAGTGGGAGGCAAAATATAGTTCAGAAAACAAGTAAATGAGATATTTATGAAATCGTAGTTCTATCAGTGTAACACAAGATATAGTAAATGGAAAGACTGATGGCTTAGTAAATTCAGGCCGATATGGCAAATTATGATAGACTGGTTGGCTACTAAACTACAGAAATTTATTTTTCATGGTTTTGGAGGGTGGAAGTCCAAGATAATGGTGACAGCATGGTTGGGTTCTGGAAGTGAGGGCTTCCTGGTTTACAGATGGCCTTCTTGCTTTGCTCTCAAGTGGTGGAGAGCAGAGAGAGGAAGCAAGCTCTCTTGTGTCCATTCTTATCACGGCACCAATTCCATTCATAAGGGCTCCACCCTCATGACTTAATTACCTCCCAGGGGTTCCACCTCATAATACTATCATATTGGGGATTAATATTTCTACATATGAATGTTGCAGGGGACACAAACATTCATTCTATTGCAACTTAGTTAGGGTTTTCAAGAAGCATCTATTTAGGAAGATAACATTAAAGTTGAGACTTGAAGGATTCATAACTAGTCATTAAAAACAAATAACAGAAGTGGAGCTTGTGGGGGAAAAAAAGCAACGTGGGCATATGTTTTGAGGCATTAAAGAGAACTTGATGCATGGTGGGACCTGAGAGGACCTGAGAGTGCTCAAAAGGAATGGTGCCACAAGGTGAGGGTGGAGTGATGTACACAGCAAAGCTATAATGAAGCTGCTTGGCATTGGTAAAGAATTTAGATTGGATTTGGAATGTGATGTGAAGCCTTTGAGACCTTTAAGTAAGAGAATCACATGACTTAAATTATGTCTTAGCAAAGACCACTCTGTTATATTTCTGGTATTGTAGGCTCAGGCGATAAATCAGAGGTGTTTGGATTAACTTGTATGTTGAGAGCATTCATTTTGTGAAAGTATGCATTCCAGGGTTATTTGGTCTTAGGGCATGTTTTGCAAAGGCATCACTGCATTTGGAATCAAGACACCTGTGTTTAAATTATGCCTCTCACTATGTCTATGTAGGTGACACTGTGCAAACCACTACTTTCGTTTTTGTTTTCTTAAACATTGCTAGGGTGGATTTTATCACAATGACTCTTAAAGTCCCTTCAAGCACTATAACTATATAAATCTATTCATGTATTTGTGTGCCAATCACACATATATTGTGCCAAGTAGACCTATTTAGAGAATGCCCAGGAAATAACCCCAATATTGCCTAGGCCTATCAGGAGATAGCTAACAAATCTCTGAACACTGGTCTTTGCCCATGAAAAGAATAGCAATATAATTTATAAATATTATGTCATAATAAGTACAGGATTTATAATTAAGAATATTTTTTACTCTAATTCTGATTATTCTGACCTTTTATTCACCAACCATCTTTTAAATGTCCACTGTATATGTTAACTGTACTAAATGCCATGGCTATGTAGATAGTATAAGACAAAATATGTGACCCTTACAAGTATCTAGAGAAATGAAAAACACTGACCTGTGAACATATGATGACAATATACTGTGATTGTTATGTGAAAATATGGGCTGAGTGTCCTGAGAATCCAGAAGAGAGGCAAGCAGTTTGCCTAAGGAGACAGTAATGACATTTATAAGGCTAGGTCTGTCATTTTACTTATTGGCTCAATTTCTCCTTCATTTCAAATGCTAGATTTAGGAAAGCTTAAACTCAGTAGTCTTCTTTTAAAATAACATCTTTAATGATATATAATCTACATACTATAAAATTCACTGTATTAAAGTGTGCAATTCACTGGTTTTAGTTTATTCACAGAGTTATGCAACCTTCACCACTATGTAGTTGCAGAACATTTTCATCACCCCAAAAAGAAAATCCATACTTATTCGCAATTGTTCCCTATATATTTTATACCTAATCCTTGGTAACCACGAATCTACTTCCCGTCTCTATAGATTTGCTGAACCTAGACATGTCACATGCATGGAATCACACAATATATAGTCTTTTATGTCTGACTTCTTTTCACTTAGTGTATTAGTCCATTCTCACACTGCTAATAAAGACATACTCAAGACTGGGTAACTTATAAAGCAAAGAGGTTTAATTGACTTACAGTTCAGCGTGGCTGGGGAGGCTTCAGGAAACTTATAATCATGGTGGAAAGGGAAGCAAACATGTCCTTCTTTACATAACAGGAAGAGAAGTGAGTGGAAAGCAAAAGGGGAAGTCCCTTATTAAACCGTCAGATCTTGTGAGAACTCACTCCCTATTAGGGGAATAGCATGGCAGAAACCACCCCCATAATTCAGTTATCTCCATCTGCTCCCTCCCATGACACGTGTGGATTATGGGAACTATAATTCAAGATGAGATTGGCGTGGGGACACAGCCAAACCATATCATTTAGCATAATCTTTCAAGGTTCATCCTTGTTGTTGCATGGAGCACATACAAGTATTTCATTCTTTTTTATTGCTGGATAATATTCCATTGTATGGATATACCACTTTCATTTATCCAGTCATCAGTTGTTGGACATTTGGGTTATTTCCACTTCTTGGCTATCATAAATAATGTTGCTATGAACATTCATGTACAGGTTTTTGTGTAGGCATTTGTTTTCAATTTGTTTTGACATATAAATAGTCATGTGGTAACTCTATGTTTAACATTTTGTGGAACGTACAAACTATTTTCCAAAGTGGCTGCATCATTTTATAAACCCACAGGCGTTTCTAGTTTCTGCACATCCTTGCCTTGTCGTTATCAGTCATCTTGATTTTAGCTATCTTAGTGGGTATGAAGTGATATCTCATTGTGGTTTTATTTGCAAATCGCTAATGAATAAAAAGGTCAGGCATCCTTTCATGTGTTTATTGGCCGTGATATATCTTCTTTGGAGAAATACCTAATCAAATTCTCTGTAACTGATATAACAGAACATGCTGCCATCTCTTTCTGTTAGTGTTTATTCCCTATTTTTATCCCTGCTCTATCTTAATATTTACATATTTTGGTTCAATTATTAATACATAAATTTCATTTTAATGGGAGCACATTAAGGCTAAAATATATTGCCAGTGAAAACAGTGGTAGTAATAATTTGCTTTTTTGTAAATAACACAAATGCCATTGTGGTGGTTTGGTAAAAACTACACTTTGCTTCTTGAGATGGTATACAGTACCTCTGTAGATGTGATTCTTTCCATTTTACCAATTGGATGTGAAAGAGCCAAATTCTTTTGTTTTAAATAAAAAATAATATGCACAATGGAGAACTGATATTAAAAATAAAGTAAGGTAAAAACATTAGCATGGTGGATATACACAGTGCATCACAATGTTGGCATGTGTTTATTTATTTAAAAATATTTCAGAGCATTTATTATGTATCAGAAACTGTTCTTGATTCTTGAGATACAGTAGTGAATAAGAAAGATAAATTCTAGTAAGCAAGAGTCATGATAAATAGATGCAGTTTAATTTTCAAAAATATTTAAGGAGAAAAATTTCAAAATAAAAGAGAATAGGGGCAGGGAGTGTTGCCACAACGTGTTGCAATAATGTGACATTTCAGTAACAACCTGAAAGAATTGTGTGTGAGCCATTCTGGGCAGAAGGACATGCAAGTGCAATATCCACAAAATGGAACTGTGCCTGAATCACTGGGGAGCCATGTGTGCTTACAGCAGAATCAAGGCCAAAGAGGTTTCAAATGGCAGATCTTTATCAGCCAATGGAGGCACTTTGGATTCTACTTTGTGTGAAGTAGGGAGACACGTGAAAAGTTTGGCCTGAGAAGTGACATGATCTGAGGTATATTTGAACAATATCATTATAACTGCAGGGCTAAACATAACCCATAAGAGTGCAGGCTAGAAACAAGCATATTACTTGAGGGCTATTGAAGTAATATAGATGAGAGGCAATAACTTTGCTAAGCGTAGTAGCAGCCTACGTGTTAAGTATTAGTTGAATTCTAGATATATTTTGGAGGTAGAATTGAAAGGATTTTCAGAGTAGAATTGAAGAATTTTCAGAGTAGAATTGAAAGGATTCCAATAAAAATGGAGTGTAAGAAAAAAGAGGCAAGAATAATTAAGTTTTTTTGGTCTCAACAAACATAAAAATGGAGTTTCCATTTACTGACATGGGGAAGACTTTTAAAGAAACAGATTTACGTGTTTGTGTGTGTGTGTGTGTGTGTGTGTGTTGGTAGGGGTGGGGGTTAAAATATCAATAGCTTGATTTTAGACAATATAAATCTGAGGTGCCTATTAGACGTCATAGATGGATATATAGGATAGGCATTTGTATACACAAATCTAGAGTTTAGGAAGATGTCTGAGCTGGATAGATATACTGAAATTTATCAGGATACAGATGTCATTTAAAGCCATGGGCTGGGAAGATAACCAAGGATGAGAGCATTGGGAGAAAACAGCAATGATCCCAGGTATGAGCCAGGGGGACATTTCTCCATTTAGAGGCTGGAGAGAAAGGCAGAAAACTCAGAGTGTAGTAACCTGGAAGCCAGTCAAAGTGTCTCAAGGAAGACAGTGAGCAGATTAAGATTGAGACTTGGCCATTTGGTTCAGCAATATAGAAATCATTGTTTGATTAAGCAGATATTCTCCCGAAGAATGTACAATTTATAATTTCAATAAATTATGTGCCATATTGTAGACCATAGTGCTCAACATTTTAATAGATGTTAGAAAAGATGCTGAGTTGGAATGCACAGTCATAGCCATTAGGGAAGAAGGCCTCCACTGGCTTTTTAGATGACCTGCTTGATTAGATAAGAAATTGACTAAGAGGCAGTAGTGTGATTCCTGCCCTGTGTTAATGTATCATGGAGTAAACCTTATGACTTTCACTATATTTTCATACTGAAAAATCCTTATGTGGTATTACTTCGCGTTTGAGGTATGGTAACTCCAAACCCATTGGATGAAAATATTTATATGAATTTTGAATGAAATCAGATTTGTAGGTGTTTGTACATGTATATTTGTGCTGTCAATATAGTATAATTGGCTTTCAAGTTTAGAAGTTTATTTAGGCACTAAACTGTTGTTATATCTGAGATCCCTTTATAGATTGCAGTCAACACAAACCTTGGTCAGCAAATGAGGTCACTAATATTTACTGTGTTCACTTGCCAGTGCTCAAGTGAGGATCAGATAAGAAAATTAAAAGGAGAAAATCATATGACATTGTCACGTTATGAATAACATGTGACAATCTTTTCTTATATATAAAATCCTTTGCAGGTGTTATAGTGATCACTATAGTAAAACCCTTTTACATTTTCTATTTGAGGGAATTTGTGATAGAGATAATGCAAAACACAGACTAATCAAAATGTGAATTTATATTTTGGATTTTTGTAATGTAATTTGAATGGCTATAGACTGAACATTCTGGAAAATTATTTCATCTTGATAATTGGACTAAAGGAACTAGGAAATTATTTACATATATTTTCCTTTTCCCGTACTTCTTGGTTTCTGTGCTGAATCTGGACTCTGTGGGAATGTGGGTCCTATGTCTTTGGAGGGGGATGAGAGTGATGGCATTTTATCAGATTAGTTTAAAGTCTGGTTAATTGTAGATTTTCCCCACATAGGCATGTGAATTTACATATATTACCCAGATGCTTGGTCCTAATGTGGTGTTCACCATTGTCTTGTAAGATCCTTGAGGATTGGGGGCATGTCTTGTTTGCCAAGCTATACCAGATATTCTATAACCCTGAGAACTGATATAAGAACACCCCAAAGAGCTTAGGCTTCAGAGGCAGAAAACTGCGGTTCAAATCCTGCTCTATCACTTCCACAACAAGTCACTCAACCTCTCAGAGTCTGTTTTCTTATTTAAAAATAACAATAATTACACTTACTTGGAATAACATATCAAAGTTAGTTCTACATATAGTCAGTTCTTAACTCTTCTTAATATAGCAGTCAATTCATATTAATTAATAATTGCTACTAATACTATAATGATAACATTCTATGATGCAAGTTTGTCCTACCTCCTTTTGAGGTACTGGAGACAATAAAGTGTCTGCATTGCAAAATCCTTTTCAAATAGTTTGCACAATAGCCAAAGTAAACCTTTAAAATCACGTAGTTTTTCCTGCTTAAAGCCTATTGGTGTTATGTTTGTGAAAACATCTTCAATTGTTTGGAAAGCCATGATCTAAACTCAAGCCCTTGACCCACTCCGCCTCTTTGCACCATGCACCAGCAGCTCTTGCCTTCCTTCTGCTGTCTTGTTTTGCCAAAGTCTTTCGTGCCTCAGAGTCTTCACTACCTGCTAGGGGTCTTCTCACTCTCCTTCCTTCGTTCCATCTATTGGTCAATTCCCGCTCTCCTTTTATGTCTCCGTGTACAGTGCACTTGGTATCTCAATGGTGTTTGATGGTTTGTGGCTGGAGAAGTCAGAAATGTTGGACTAATCTTCCCATGAAATTCACAAAGAACAGTAACACATGGCAAAGAACTACTGTCTCTTTAGTGGGCTAGTGCTGGGAATTCACAAAGAGTACTTTGGTGAAGCAAGTTGGAGAACATGGCATAGACTGGCTAAAAGAGTGCAAGAAAGATGCCCAGACCCCAACAAGGAATCTGACTCAATTTACCCATATTTTTAAATGTAAGCATTCTTTTCTGAAACTAAAACCTGTTAGAATACTACCACTATTTTAATATGCTATCGCTGAGCACCTGCTATATGTGATATTGTACTGATTATTGTATCTGTTTTCTTTTAATTATAAGATATTCCAGATCCGTTTTCTGACTAAAGTTGTAGTGAATGTGATAGAATGGATGATTCAGGCACTCTAATTTGGCTACATTCATAAAAACGTGCCCATAGATAGATAAAAGTTAATGATCTTGCCCCATATTTCATCATAAAGAGTTGGCTTGTAAAGTCCTTTTCTTGCTTACCTTGACTGTTGATGTACTGATTGAGAAGATCATTGTCTCGTTTGTGACTCTTCCAGATGTGCTGCTTGATATTTTCTATATGTGAGTTAGCCATCCACACCCAGGCATAGCCTGGATACAGTATTAAAATAGATAATTAAAAAGATGGATGCCAAGCAAGAAAAAAAAAAAAAAAAAAAGAGTTGGCTCATTTTAGATTGAAATTGTCTCTTAATTCTCCCTCCAAGAAGGCATTCTATGTGAAATTATAATTTTTTAAAACAATAATCTTAATAAATTTGTTTCTTTGATTGAAATTAAAGAATTCACATGTTTATATTGAAAGAACTTGTTGTTTCATGCAAATATGCTAGAAGCTTTCAAACTGCTGTTATAGGGCTTTGGGTATTGAAGCTGACAGATGTTGATGAACAGTACGTGCCAGTGATATACTCAATTTGGTATACAACAACTCTTTTTAAACATTTATCAAATCTATACTATTTTCCATATGCTTGAAGATTACAAAGGTAAATATAATGCAGTCCCTGTCCTTGAGGTCCTTATCAAGATGAATAAATAATTGTAGCAGCATGTAGTAAGTTATGTGTAAAACTTAAGCCCAGTATACCTAGTGCACAAAGAAAGAACACAGTGTCAGTTGGGGTTATATTTGTCTGATAATAATAATAACAACAGAATACCCCAAATAACAAGATCAAAATTTGCTTTTCTCTCAGGTCCAACAAGAATATAGTAGGAAGTGTGTGGTGCCTCACCAGGTCCAGAGCTCAGGCTTCTCTCCTGTCCTGTTACTCCCCTGTTTGTGGCTTTCATTCCCAAGCTCTCTCATGGTCCAAAGTGGCTGCTGGTATACAGTTAGGTCTGCATGGAGCCATCAGAAAGCAGGAAGGGGAGAATATAGAACTCACCCTCACCTTTGAGGAATAAGTCCTAGAAGTTGTACGTAGTACATTGGCGCATATCCCATTGTCTAAAAAGTGGCCCCATGGCCATACCTGCATATACTGAGAGTTTGGAAATACAATTTTTCTTCCAAGCAGTTTTATCCTCAAGTAGAATGATAGGCTATCTTGCTATGAAAGAGAGAAAGAATGGATGTTAGGGGCCAACTAACTATAACAAAATCCCACCCAGCTAGGAATGAAAGTGAAAAGAACTATCAAGTGTTAATAATAAAATAATAACATTAGTGTGTGATGTTTTCACTTTAAGCTATATTATTTTTAAAAAAACATTTACAGAAAATTTATAGTTTAATTGAAAACTCACCGTCACAAACTTGCGGCCATTGACAGCAAAACCTTTAAGTTGTTTACACATAAAGGTGGAGCGGGCTGCAGGGGTATCTTAGCAGTTCTCCCAACAAGATGGAGTCCCCTGTTTCCCTTGTTCAAACTTGGGCATTATCATTATTATTTTCCCCAAATTATTACATGTAAATGCTTATGTGAAAGTGCAAAAGCTCCTTATAGAGAGTAGGTGATTTACCTTTCTAACATATTCTAATACATTAGGTACATTTATATTACATGTTTGTTGCAGTATAGAAGAAAAAGTATTCAATACCTTAGTGTATTGTTGTTAACTTCAGACAAAATACGTAAGCTCATTAAGCTCATTAATCATTAAATAATTAGGCAATTAGTGTCCTAAATACTTTACATTATTCAGAAATCCTTGGTGAATTGTTAAGTATGTTTAAGAAGATTTTAGTCATGTTTGATGAAATTGGTTCAAGATTTTCGGATAGGCTTTAAGTTCTTTATTATTTTTTTCCCATTTACAATAATGAAACACAGACTCTCACTATCTGAAAATTTACTATCAAACCCATTTTCTGGAACATATTAGGTACAAATAAAGAGGAATGCTTCTAATGAATGAATTCTAAAGCAGGAGGATGCAGTGGGGAGGAGACTGACTAGAAAGACAGAGACTTTTTTCATAATGTATTCTTAATGTAATATGAATATTGAAAGGTGATTTTTATAAGTGACATTAAACACACACATCCAGATACACATAAATGTAGAGATTTGGTTCCTTTCATTCCCTTACCTTTGACTGCTTACTCGTGCATGAGTTCTCCATCTATGGAAAGAGTTGAGAATTGCAGGCTTTTTTTAAGGAACAACTCTGTTTGGAGTGATTTTTGAATTATTTTGCTTTCTACAGAGAAATTCAACAAAGGAAAAAAGTAGTCATTTAATCTTAACTGGGAAGCTTTTCAATATGATTTAAATTATCCAAATCATGCAAAAGACTCATTTACATTCTGAAAGAGCAAGAAAAATATTGTTAAACGTTTGATTTGACAGCTAACATATACGTTTTATGTCTAATTTATGATATAGAATGGTGTCATACTTACATGTTTTAAATAAATAGCACAGTAGCTTACTAATGTAATCAAAGTTTTAAACACACTTGATAATTTTAAATAATTCATATATAACTCCAATAACTTAAATTGTTACAGTATTTTGTAGTTGTAGAGTTTTTTTAATTATTTTAAAGTATCTAAAATTCACTCTCAAGAAATCTAGATTTACATTGTTTCCTGTAGAAAAATGTGATCTTATTTGATAAAACATTTTTCCTAGTCAATGTTTTAAAAAATAGAGAAAGAAAAACTTTCAGTAATTATTACATTATTTGAGATATGGGAGACATAGGTTTGTGATCTTTTTTAATCTGTAAGTGTTTTTCATTCCTATGCTATTTGTGGCTAAGTCAAGAATTTCATTGATTTGGATTAGACAGAACTGTTACATAGTATCGTTATACTATGCAGGTATCTTGTTTGTGTAGAATATTGAAACCAAATTTATTTCATGCTGAATGTATAGAGATATTTACTTCATAGAGATACTAACTCTTAGAGATATTTAAATAAATACACTTTAAATGTTCTAAATAGTATTTAATAAGAATCTAGTGTTAAGCACATAATATGTTTCAGACACTATACTGAAAACTTTATGTAAGCTGACATGTGAAAGGTTGACTCCTTCAAAGATCATGTCCATCTAGGAGATGAGAAGACTGTGTCTTAATGAGGTGAAACTGCAAAGCTTTAGGGTCTCAATAACTTATCACAAAAATCAGTCTATAAAACATGATTTTAATGTACTAATTAGCTTTAAAGGAAATCTACAGGTGAACTTATGAAGCAAAGTTCCTTTACTTGCATCTCAAGCATTTCTCTTACATCTCTCTTTCTGCCTACAGGTATTTTATTTTATTTTCTTAACTCTTTCTTCCTTCTTGGCTTCTTTGTTCCTCATTGTAACATATGCCCAACTTCTTCTGATTCCTAGGATTTCTCTACAAATTCTCATTTTTACTCTTATTGTAGTTTTCTCTAGCAAGATGCACTCCTACTTCTGAATCTAATAGACTTTGACTTTATCAAAATTTACACATCATCTCTTAGTCTTAGTTTCTTCATTTGTGAAATGGAGATGCCAATCCTGACCTCATAAGGTTATTATGAAGATTAAATGAAATAATGAATGTAAAATGTTTGACATATACAGGCACTCAAATAATATTTGTTATTTGTATTAAAATTTGGCTTCCAGGATTTCACCTAATATCATTGTCAATATCTTTAGTCAGCAATGGGTTCTTTAAATTTTCTCAGTTTTCAGGGGTCTGCAGATCATCTCCACTTGATGATCACTAGGCTACAAATAATATCTCCACCAGTTTTCAACTTAATAAAACCAAAATAACTTAAAGTCAAATGAAATACTTACAAAGCCTACTCTGTAACAAGCAACATATTGGGCACTGTCCCATATATTATCAATTTCAGTCTCATAGTACTTTCCTATTTTTCTGAATAGAGTGGTAATAAATTGAAATTTAGAACAACTGACTTGTCCAATGTCACATAAATAATATATAGTAGAGTAGAGTACAGAGTTGAACTCAGGTTTCTTAAAATATGATTTTATTTATTTATTTATTTTATTTTATTTTTTGAGGCAGAGTCTCTTTGTTGCCCAGCATGGAGTGCAATGGCACTATCTCGGCTCACTGCAACCTCCACCTCCTGGGTTGAAGCGATTCTCCAGCTTCAGCCTCCTGAGTAGCTGGGACTACAGGCTTCTGCCACCATACCCAGCTAATGTTTGTATTTTTTCACCGTATTGGCCAGGCTGGTCTCAAACTTCTGACCTCAAGAGATTTGCCTGTCTCAGCGTCCCAAGTTCTGGGATTACAGACATGAGCCACCACACCTGGCCAAAATCTGCGTTCTTTTTGCCCCATGCTCTTTATATTTGTTTTAGACTTTTACAGACATTTGCTTCTTTGAGTTTGATTTTTCCCAAGCATCCTTCTTTGTGATGGTAAGTAGGGCAGCTTCGCACTCACAAGTAGTGTGAAGACGTGAAGGGATTTACTCATTTAGGTGGAAGAGCTGAAATTTAAAAACAGGTTAATCTACTTCAGTGTCCTACCTCTACTGCTTCTCTAAAATGAAGCTAGTAGTTTGCAAAATATTTGTATACCTCTAGATAATAGTCTAACTATAATGTTCTAGAAGTACTATACCACACACTATTATTATACCTAAAATGGAATGTGTGTCAATACTGCACACATAGTGCACACAGTTGCACTGAATATTTTCCAAAATAATATTTTGTCTAGTGGAACTCCCAGTTGAGTTGATGGCTAGGACCTTTTTGCATTAGTTATCTATTGCTTCACTCTCATAAATTACCCCAAATGTAGTATCTTCAAACAACTATAATAGTCTCTTATAGCTCATGGCTTCTATAGGTCAAGAATTTGAGAAAAATTTCTATGAGTGTTTCAGGCTTGGATTCTTTCTTGAGGTTGCAGTCAGATGTCAGCTGATGCTGCATTCAACTAAAGACTTGACTAGTGCTGGAAGATTCGCTTCCAAAGTGATTCACTGATATGACTGGCAACTTGGCTAGGAAAGGTCATCCTTCTACAGATGAATCTCTCCATGGAGCCACTTGTGTATCCTCACAAGATGGCAGCTAACCTCCTGTAGAGCAAGAAACCCAAGAAATCAAGGCAGAAGCTGCATGTCTTTATGACTTAGACTTAGAAATCACATACTGTCACTTCCTTCATATTGTATTAGCCTTACAGACCAGCCCTGCTTCAGTGCGGAGAAGGCCTAGATAGAGCCCAAATATTACAGGTGTGGATTATCAGTGGCTATCTTGGAGGTTGGCTACCACATTTCAAGAAAAACAGCAACATTTTATTATTTGTTGAGCATAGAGAGGCAGTGTGTTGGGTCTGAAAGAGCACAGGTGTTGAATCTGATAGCTCCACCTTCCGCCTCAGATTTATCACATACCAGCTGGTGGCCTATAGTATATTATTACCTAAATTCCCTTTTACAGAACTTTGGTGATTCTTTACTGTCAATTGAACAATGTATAAACACTAGCCTGGCATTGTAGACTCAAAAATTCTGTCCCTAATGTATTCTTCTTCCCCCACGCTCCCCCTGGCCTTTTATTTATTTATTTATTTTCAAACTATTCTTTCTGACTAGGGAATAATTTACCATTTTGGAGTCCATTTGGGTTTTTTGAACTGTTCAAACTTCACGAATTATGTAAAATAACGTATATAGGAATATGTCCTTTGTTTCTAGAGAAATTTGCTCAGATTTTCTACCATTCCTTCCTTCTAGGAACAACTTAAATGAAAACTTATATGTGAAAACTTTAATCAACAGATAGAAAGATCATTTCCACCATCACCTCACACAACCCCTCAAAAAATTAAATATTTTGTTTTCAGTATGTAGTGGCACTTTTTGTATACTTCCTTGTATCATCATTTTTTAAGTTCATTTATTATCTCGTCAAAAAACTTCTAAAGCCCTTGAGGGCAAAAGTCGTTTCTAAATTACTTTTGATTCTTCCAAGACTTTTGATTTTCTAGTTCAAGTAAAACATGTTCATATTAGAAAATTTGGAATGTATAGAAAATGAGATGGGAAAATCATTTTCATCCATCATCTGCAGTTTAAGCTCTAAATTCAAGGAGGGAAATGAAGAAAAATACATTAATGAATTTTAATCACGTGTGCATATAAATATGAATGATTTTAAATGTACTAATATATTCATATTGGTCAAATTATTTGGACAGGCAAGATTTTTTTTATTGTATAATGTGACTCCTTAATTTTCTATGTATTCTAAGATCAAATTGGCATTCTTCTGGTTTATTGGCAGCTATACAAACTCTCTTACATCAGAAATAGATGAACCCAGAACCTGAGCCCAGGAGGCCTTGTGGCTCATTAGCCTGGAAGACTGGAATTGCCAAATAGGTCATGTGACCCTGTGGCTGGGGCAAACAATTTTTTGCCTCTCTGAAGGGGCAACCACAAGGATGAGCTATACAAAATGATCAATTTGACAACATCTCTACCACCAAAACTCTTAAAAATTAATATGACACATATAACAGGTACTTCTTGGGAATGCCCTTAGAGAATGTAAATAGTATATATCAAAGCAGATTTTTTATTTGCTGATAACAATCTAATATAAATATTCCCTTTTTACATGACCTGTAGTCCTATCTCCCTATCAAGTTCTTGGAAATGAAATAAAGGAATACTCCACACTTAGAAATGTACACTTGCCTCTCTCTTCAGTAAACAAAAAAAGCCCTAAGAAATTTCCTTGGTCTCAGCCTCTTTCATAGATAGCTTCTTACTGTCACAAAGTTATCACATGAGACTATATCCCGTGCCTTAATTAATCCAATAACAACAGTTTCAATTTTTATGGGTTTTTTATGGGAGTATAGGAGAAATTAGAAACTCAAGGATTATCAGGTTTACTTTGCATGATTTAGATTTTGAATACTTATCAATAGATGTTCATGGTAGCATCAATAATAATAGTCTTGATTGTTGTCTTTTGCTATGCTGTTGAGGCATTAAGTGTATTGGAGACATCTGTTTTCATTTCCATGTGTATTGGTTTTTGCTCAGTAACAACAGTGTGCAAAATTACTTATCTTTAGAATTCAGATTAAAGGAAAGCTTAATCAAACTGATATGTACCAGGTTGTATAGGCTATAGAATTGTTATTAAATGGAGGGAAACATATTCTGAATTCTGACTGGATGTGTTAAGTACAATGATTATTTGATTTAGCCAAGCAGTCAACAATAACTGGTATTATCTAGTCATGGAATATTAATTTAGTAAAAAGAATCATGTAGCCCTGTGCAATTCTTAAGCTTTTGGTCATAGTATTTCTAATATAACATTTCTAAAAAAGTATCTCATAAGAAATAAATATTTAGATATGTTTGTTAAACTAGTAAATATATTGACCTAAGAAGTCTATGTAATTATTTGGTTACTATAACTTAACTATGTAGATATTTCTTGTAAATATTTTATTTTTAATATCTGTAACAACCTAAAAATTTGAAAATATATTTGCGGTGTGGAATTTCACATGTAATTTGGAAATCTACAATCTGCCAGATAGGCCAACAATGGAAGCTGAGTAATGTTTGACAGTCTTGTCCTAAATCAATATCATTTTCAACATGATGGAAAATGAAATGCTTCCTTTTTCAGCTTCTGCATTATCACATTGGTGATGAGTCAACACACCTTTCTACCAAATTCCCTGCTAAAAAGACAAACGAAAGCATGGATATCTTTCAGTTATTTTAGTTGAATTTCCTTAGATTAAAATAGGATATTTCTTAAAATATTTTAGAGACTAAAAGTGCTCAGAAGTATTCAGAATATATATTTCTTTTACCAAACATACAGACTCTTAAAATCATCTGGATGCTGAAAGAAAAGTCTGTGTAAAAATGGAGATTCAATAAACATACATGTATTGTGAACCTTCTGTGTGTTCGTCTTTCCTTTATATTCTGCAGAAGCAGATGGACACTGGCTTTACTTATAGCCAGAAATGTGCCATAGTGGTTCTGAGGAATGTGGATAATCAAGGTGTTAGACTTTTGTCTTCTCATATTTGATATTAAAGTTTTTATTGAAGTTTAAAGAGTTTGGTAACCACAGTTCATGTAAAAAGGGAATATGGAAAAGAGTTTTGCTTGGAAACTCTTTAAGCTACAATAAACAAAATTCAAGATGAATTTTTGCTTTATTATTTTCTATGATGTGGCTTGATCCTGCCACCTCTCTTTCTGCATTTTATGTACAAAAGTCTCAATAAAACTATTGAGATTTTTGGTCAAATGCAGCAAACATTTGGATCAAATGCAGAAAAAATACTTTGTGATTTTTATAAGTTAGATAAATAGCCCTCCATGTAATTTTCATGTTAAGTTATAAATAATAGTTTCTATATACTATAGGCTGAATGTGTCTCCTCACAAATATATATGTTGAAACTTCATTGCCAGTGTAAGAGGTTGGACCTTTAGGAGGTGATTAAATCATGAGGAATTAGGGCCATTACAAAAGAGGTTGAATAGCGATACCTTGCCCCTCTGCCATGTGAGGACACAGCAAGAAGGTGACATCCAGAAGGAACAGGGCCCTCACCAGACACTGAATTTGTTGGCATCATGATATTGGACTTCCCAGCCTCTAGGACTGTGAGAAATAAATTTCTGTTGTTATCCAGTCTAGAATATTTTGTTATGGAAGTCTGAACAGGCTAAGACTTACTACAAGGTAGCACCAAAATCTTTGAAGTAGTGAATGAAGGTGGGAGATGGAGGAATATCAAAACATCTGTCCCATATGTTCAAACACTCTAGCTCCTGGCATTTTATTATCTCCAAAATTAAGACATTAAGCAATTCCAAAGATGTAGCTAATGTAAGTTACTGCTGTTATATTTATTGAGTGATGTCATACTTAAGCAAAGCAGGTAGATACATCAATTAACATTGTCACATAAAAAAAGAACATGTGAGTGAATGGGAACTAGAAATGGTATATTTCAAATAAGGGACAAGATGCATAGAGAGAACAATCTAGATATGATTTGGCCTCGAGAAGTCACATGCAAGTAAGCACCCGAGATGCCAAAAGAAGACTAAAGGAAATCAATGTCAAAAGTTTATTCAGGGCCAGACCATGTCATAGGTATGAATGTTCTTTAATTTCAAGATATGGACCAGTGCTTTTCAATCTTTAATGAACATACAAATCACCTTAGGGTTTTAGCTAAAATGCAGATTTTGATTCATTAGCATGTGGTGGTGCCCAAGATTCTGTATGTCTAATAGGCTTCAGGTAATGTGATGCTGTGGGTCTTTGGACTACATTTTGATGTGGCTATTGGTTGCTAAAATTATTTTACTTGATTCAGAGAGACTTTCCCCTCTATCAGTTACTATAGAGACTTTATCTATAATTTTAGCAGAATATACTTTTGACCTTTTATTTTTACTTAAGCTATTGTACTGTTAGTACTATCATAATGGATGTTTGAAATTAATGTATTAAAACATAATGGAATCTAGATGTGTTATGTTAGTATGTATAATTGCAATGACATTTTTCCATAGTTTTTTGCATTAATTTGCCATGTCATAGACCATGATTTATTTCTATGATTATAAAATAATATGACTTTTAAAAGATACACTACACAATTACATTTTAATTATAATAAATTTGAGATTTAGTTTTTAAATGGAATTTTTAATGTTATATTCACTTTTCCAAAATCTTAAATGATGTAAAGAAATCTTTGAATTCAAAATCCATGTGATCTTTTTAAACAACACAATTATGTCATGTAAATAGAAAGGCAAAATTTAAGAAACATTACTTTCAATTGCTAACTTTTATTTCCATTCTATTTTCACCAAAATAGATCACAGATCAAAGAAAGATTTAGTTCAAACTCTGTTTGTCTTACTGTTCTATTGTTAGGAAAGACAGCGCACAAAGTAAAGAGCACAGAAGCTATTGAAATATACTTTCTGTGGATTTCTAACTTTGGTTCTATTATTTGTCTACCATCCCTTTCTAACAAATCTCATGTGAAAGCTTTGAGGTCTTCTTGTTAGAATAAAAACAAATAAGTAAAATAAATACAACACATGGCATGACAGTTTTTAACATTACGTCTTGTGATTATGAAACTTTCTTTTGCAAACCTTTACTTTACCTGTGATCACTCCTATGTGACAAAAGATTACACAGATGGTCATAAATAGCAATAAGAACAAACTATAAGATGACAGCTTGAAGCTACATTAAAAGAAGTGCTAAAAGAAGAGATATCACCTCTGATTTTCTGTCTGAGGGAAGTGTGGGGATTTTAGTTCCACCACTTCCTGCATATATTTAGCAGTATATAAATGATTAAACAATACTTCTGTCAGAGCCCCTACCCCATTCTTTATATTTCAACTCATCCACCCAAGAAAGCATTTTCATTTATAGCTTAGAATAGCAGTTTATACTTGAGTATAATTTGCTAGTGATTCCAAATAAGGAAGTGTTATTCTTGCAACTGGGATTAAAAATATAGAAAATGTTTCTCAATATAGGAAAGTAATTATAGAACTCAGATTCTCTTGAATTGATGTAAACTAAAATCTGGGGGAAATAGTTGGATAGGAAAAAATTTCATATGGGTAAACACTCAGGAAGCAATAAAACAAACCTAGGGCATTATGGTCCAGCTTCTGAAGTATGTGGTGGTTAATGCCAGGCAGAGGTAAAAGCTTCTCTGAATGTCAATATGATTCATTTGTGGTGAAATCCTGAAATCCTTACATTTCAACATCTATTTATTTCTATTTAGTTCTTTATTTATTTATTACTCAAATACCTATTACTTGAACATTTATTAGATGCACAGCAATATATGCTGTGTTATTAAGGGTGAGAAAAAGCAGATTAGAAGAGAAAGACTTTGCCTTTGAAGCTGTAATAATAGAGATGGAAATAATAAGCATACATAAAATAATTAGAATGCATAAACAAATGTTTGATAATATAATGTAAAGTATTGGCTTTAAGAGAAAACAATGAGGAATATATTCAAGGAGGTCTTCTTGTAGATGGTCATACTGGAGACTAATGATGCATGTATATCAGGGGAAAGGAAGGAATGCAGGGTCTAGAGAACATAAGCAAAGTTGTATAAGAGAGAGTGAGAGGTGTGTGTGCGTGTGTGTGTGTAGGGGTGTGTGTTTGTGGGGAGGTATATGTGCATGGAAATGTGTGCATGTGTTAGGGTATTTCTGTGTGGCCTTAGAAACAACAGATCACCCATAATTAAACAGAAAGAATGGAATGTATGAGAGGACTAAAAATACAGCAAGAACTGATTCGTTGTCAGTTAGAAGTACTGTCTTCCTCAGTTGTTTCATGTGTGAATTTCCAGACTCCTCAAATAGACTTTAGCTTCCTGGAGCTCTCTCTGCAGTACTCACATTATACTGATACATATGGGTTTAGAATTTGGCTTGTCCTAGAGTACTGGGCTCTTTCATTTTAGCTGGAAATGAATGGTATCTGGGAGAGAAGACGGGATACCCCTGGCACATCATGGATTTATATTTATTCATGAGGGTTTGTTTAAGAGGAGTTCTGTCTGTATAAATCCTCTGTAAATAAAAATGCTCTATTGCATTTCAATCAGATTTCACCCCCACTCCTTAAGAAGAAATGTAGAATTTTAAAAAATAAAATGTGTAAAATAAATTCACAATGGGAAGCAGACCATGAAGGAGTGGTGTCTGAATGAAAGATCTTGTATGTAAAATTCTATGATCTATATGTCTGATTGTTTCTATCCTCTATCTTACATGACCACTTATGCATTTATTCAGAAGGATCTATGTGCCCTTATGAGTGACACAACTCCTATTCTCAAATAGCATTTGCCTTATAGGGGAAAACAGACATGTGGACACCTAACTCAATCTAATAAGACACTGGCTATGTGGGAGCACTGAAAGGTATATAAAAAATACCATGGAGTTCTAAAGAAGAAATAACTAGCCAGGCCTGCAGCGATTTGTGCAGATGGGGTGACAAAAGACTGAGAAAGATTTGCAGAGGAGGAACACTGGAATTGGGTCCTAAAAGATAAGTAGACATTTTTCAGGAAGTGAAGAAGAAAATGAACATTCCAGGCTTGCCTGACCCTCCCATTTCTTTGTAACTGGCTGTTGCTTTTTCCAGAATTCATCTTTGCATCTCTTTGTTCACCTTAGATCTACAGTTTAAGAAACAAAATCATGGCTGCGTAATTACCTTCTGTTCACTAACCATCCAAATTAAAGCCCTTTTGACAAGTTGAATGTTACAGTATGCTACCCTCAGTGGCAGTGTGGGGTTATATGTGGGCATCTTGCCCTTATTCCACCAAATAAGCTCCTGCCTATTGCTTGCCCTACCCTGGGCATGTAATTGTTTCATGTTAATTACCTAATTAACAATCATTTACATCTATACTTATCACATCATGTGCCTCTTTTCAAAAACAAGTTTCAGTGGTCATCTCTTATCTCCAAAATTGCCATTTTTTTTTTTTCTTGAGACCATGTTTTGCTCTTGTCACCCAGGCTGGAGTGCAAAGGTGCAATCTCGGCTTACTGCTACCTCTGCCTCCCAGATTCAAGCGATTCTCCTGCCTCAGCCTCCCGAGTAGCGGAATTATAGGCCTGTGCCACCACACCTGGCTAATTTTTGTATTTTTAGTAGAGACGGGGTTTCACCACGTTGGCCAGGCTGGTCTTGAACTCCTGACCTCAGGTGATCCACCCGCCTCAGGCTCCCAAAGTGCTGGGATTACAGGTGTAAGCTAACGTGCCCGGCCATATTCTTTATTTTGTTGTTGTTTTGCATAAACATTCCTTTCTACTAGTATAACAGTGATTAAAGAAAAATCATTAGAAAATTAAAGGACAACAACTCTGAGAGGGTTAGTTTATAGAAATTTTTGTTTTAATATTTTACTACCCATAGCCTGCTTGAATAGTAACCAGTATTACAATTTAGTCTTTTTCTATATAAATGATAATTTGATGTTGGATAGGCACAGATGTCTACAAAATGAGGAAAATTAAATGATACCTTAGACTAGCATTTCTCACGTGCAAGCTCAGTGGTTCGTAAGTTCTAATTGTTTTATTTTGCTTTTCTGTTTTCACCTCAAATGAGTGATTCATTTACTAGTAAAATTACCAGAAAAAATTACAAGTACCCAGTAAAATTTAAATTTCTGGTAAACAGTGAATGATTTTTATTATGTCCCTAAAACTTTTAGTATGGTACATACTTATCCATTATATAGGGATGTCCCTCAGTAGGACATACTGAAAAGTTATTCTATGTTTATCCAAAATTCAAATTTAACTGGTGTCCTCTATATTTATTTGCTAAATCTGTCAATCCCACTTATTAATAATAGAAAGCACATTTCTCTTTGTGAGGATGATTCACGAATACAAGATATTTCCACGGTACGAGACCTGAGTTTTTGGAATCAGTATTTCTCAGACTGGGCAACTATGGAAATGTGTTTTGCAGCTCTCAGGAATTATGTTTTCCTGGAACAAGTGTGGTGTTCCATACGCTGGCTTTTAAAACTCTGTTATTAAAGTGGCAAACTGTAAAATTATGGAATTGCTTCCTCATTATCTGAGTTATTATCAAGCAGATAGAACAAATATCAAGAGGCAACAGAATTCTAGGAATTTGGAGTTGCAAGAAATATTAAATGTCACTTTGTCTAAGTAATTTTTATTATGGCTAAGAAACTGAGCCACAGCTTCTGTTAAGTGACTTATTAACGAGTTAAGTTAATAAGCTGAGACTGATCCCAAGTCTTCCAGCTCTCAGTCTGATGTTATACAGGTATGTAAATATGAAAATGTGTGCTCATATTTACATATGAGCTTAATTGCATAATTAAGATGCATAATTGTTTGGTTATTTAAATGAACAAATTAATTGAATACAAGAACTTTGAAACACTTCTGTTTGGACATTATAAACCATAATAACAATCTCCAATAGCACTAATTGTTTACTATACTCAACTAGTTATCCATTGGCAGTTGCTAACAGCCGGGAGCCATACTGCTTAGTTTAAATCCTTGCTGCACCACCAACTCGCTATGTTACTTTGGGCAAGTAACTTCTTTGTTCCTCAATGTCTTTATCTATAAAAAGGGATTATGGTAATGATAGCTACATCAAAGACTGTAGTAACAAATTATGAAGATCCCTGTAAAGAATTTCTAGCAATGTCTCAAACTGGTAAGGGTCTAATAAGAATTACCTATTATTATCTTGTTATTCTTCTTGGTGTTATTAATATATCAGATACCTACAATTGGTGAGGACTGATTATTTCCCAACCTTTATCAGAGTATATGTGATTAAGAATGTGATAAAAAGCTGTAATTTAGATATAGATTTTTAGTACTTTTATGGAAGACTCAAAGGCATAACATTCAATGCTTTGTAAGGTTGGTGCTTTAATGTTTTTAAAGCGCATTAGACCCCCCTCCTTTAATTTAGCAATAAAGACAAATATCCAAGTGACATGTCTGACATTCAGCCCCGATTTCTCCTCTCATCTTTTTTTTTTTTTTTTTTTTGAGACGGAGTCTCGCTTTATCGCCGAGGCTGGAGTGCAGTGGATCTCAGCTCACTGCAAGCTCCACCTCCCGCGTTCCCACCATTCTCCTGCCTCAGCCTCCGGAGTAGCTGGGACTACAGGCGCCCACCACCTCGCCTGGCTAGATTTTTGTATTTTTTAGTAGAGACGGGGTTTCACCGTGTTAGCCAGGATGGTCTCGATCTCCTGACCTCGTGATCCGCCCGTCTCGGCCTCCCAAAGTGCTGGGATTACAGGCTTGAGCCACCACGCCCGGCCTTCCTCTCATCTTTTTAAGGTTAGTTAGAAAAATATGCCCACAGTAGAAAATTATTATTTGAATTTGTGTGTTTATGCCATCCTTTCAGTGACTCAAGAAAACCAGTCATTTTAAGCCTCAGGTTGCCTTAGTGACTTCCCAAGAGGCTCAGTTGTTCACTCATGGGAAGAAGAGAAAGAGTGGCTTCCCCCTTTAGTTCTGTTAATTCCAGTTAGGGATTTATAACCAGCAAGGTTTGGGATATGTTTCCAAATTTAGTGGCTGTAGTGTGTTAAATTCTGGAAGAGCCATAGGGGAAACTGATATATTTATCTCAGTAATACTTTTGGGCAAAAAAGACCAAGTAATACTTTTGAATAGAAAGGTCTTTAAAAAAAAAAAAAAAGTAATACTTTACCTGCTTTAAATTTGACTAAACAAGTAGGTAGCTGTTGTTATTTGGTGGATTCAAATCCATTATAATACTCTAAGGCACAGAAGAGCTGCATTTGTTTTTCCATGAAATACTCAAATTCATAAAATTCTGCTAACAGTTTATGGCAACATGATCCAGATCAATTTCCTTTATGTTGGTCTCTTAGCATGACTGTGGCAAAGAGTGAATCATTGTGTGTTCCTAGTCCTCTGTGAGACCTAGAGAGACCTATTACTTGTTGTTCTTTTAAGAGCTGGAATTTAGTTAAGGAGTTTCTTAATTTCCAAAAGCTGTAGATAAGGAGAAGTGAAATGTAATACAGAAAGGCAAGACTCTCCTGGTTTGCAGTAATGTCGGGAATATCTACTGTGGAAAATCGTACCCATTCATTTCTTCACAGACCAGTTTGTATGTTTATTCATGCATCCCTGCACTTACCTATTCATTCATTCATGCCCAAGGACTATGCAAGGTATAGGAGATACAAAGGCAAGTAAGTATAGTACCTGTACCCAAAGCTGCTGTTGGAAATTTATACCAAAGCCTACAAAGTAAACAGATCTACTTCCAGCCTCAGCTCTATAAGTCTGGCTCTAAAATAAATCTAATAAAATCCTGGAAAATATTTTCACTTAATAACTGAGCTTTGAAGCAAATTATAATCTCCATATTAGCAGTAACCACATATTTAAAACTATATTCTCACTGTGCATGACATATAGTAGATAAATAGTTGTTTAAAGAGTGGAGTAATAACTAGATATATTCTTCAAAAAGCTGTGTGCTTTTTAGGTTCAAACAAACTGAAGCCATCTAAAGTAGAGAGCTGTTTAAGTTGTCATGCCTATAAAAAGTTGTTCTCAAGCTAGAAATGAAAGGGGGCAACATGGGAAATGTTAATGCTGTAGTGGAAGTTATAACCTCCACTTTGCTTTTAGATCAATTAGTAAATATTAGCCTGAACTTTCTTGTGGCAACCAGAATCTCTAAGTATCAGATTCATACCAGAAACAACAGCTGTGATTTGTTCATATTAAAATGATGAAGTTCTTTCCAGGTCTCAGGCCCAGAACCCTTTGCCATCACCCTTTGCCATCATAAAATCCTTAGTGAACTGAGTTATGTATATTTACTTCCTTATACCAAAGGCGGTTTGGAGGTTGGGGGTGGGGGTGGCAGGCAGCATTCTATTTTGGCATGTGGCTGAGGTGACGGGAGGATTTTAGCAGCTCGTGGGTGGGTGTTCAGGGAGCAGGTGGCATTGGGAGAAGGAAGTGACTGTCAGGATTTAGTGGCATTTGGGGGCGTGTATAGGCAGGCATTAAAAAAAAAAAAGAGTTGGATATTCTAAAAACACTTTGGTATTCTCATAATGGGAAATGTAATCCAGGGCTTTTGCTGTTCCAAGGCACATTTTAGTTTGTCACCCTGTGCAGTTTTAGGAAAAGAGCCCAAAGGGTTAAAGTAAAATAAGAGCAGTAACGAATGCACATAGTGTGTTAACAAAATACGAATGATCCTTTGAGGTTTTAGTTTTTTTTAAACAGCTTTGTTGATGTGCAATAGAGATACCAAATAAAACTACATATATTTAATATGTACAATTTGATGTGTTTGGACATACGTGTAGACCACGACACCATCATTACAATCAAGATAGTAAACATATCCATCAGCTGCAAAAGTTTTCTTGTGCCCCTTTGGGTTTTTTGTTCTTTCTTTTGGGGTTTGTTTGTTTGTTTGTTTGTTTTAAGGCAGTGCTTTTGCTGGTCAATAGTAGCCTTTTTAATGTTCTTACTTTATCAGAGAGCAAACAGTTTTCACCTCACTGTTCCTATTTTCTGTCGATTTGAGAGACATCAATTGCCTCAAATGACATGAAGCTGTTTCTGTGTATCCATTAGAACCGTATCAACAACTGATTACCTTTAACATGTGGTGTCATGTGGCATATATGTCCTGAACTGCATCTCGAGTTGCTCATCTCTTAAGAAATCTGGGCACTCCGACGTGTACAATGAAAGCGTTTCTTCAGTTATTGATCTAATCATTATGATCCCAGCTTCTTTGGAGATATGGGGAGAATCAGTTTTGATTTAGTTCTCTGTTGAACAAACAAGCAAAATATATATATATATAAATATATAAATATATATTTATATATTTTATAATATATATTTATTTTATATATATAAATATATAAAATCCATATATAACTTCCCCATCCCCAGTTTTTCAAGGACACTATTGAAGTCTTCAGTAAAAAAGGCTAAACAACAGAGATATGAAAAACCCAGATATATTAACCACAATGATGTTACAAAGATATTTCTAGAAATGAATAACAAGTCTCTTTTTTAAGTAGGCTTTTGATAATCTGTGGTAATTTGTAAATACTGTCACATCAGAGCCATAAAAAAGACAGTATTCAAAATCTTTGGGAAAATAGTTTTTCATAATTCAGTGTAATGTTTAAAGATAAGAATACCCTTCAAATGCTCATGTCACTTTGAAGACGTGTTAGGGCTTAAACACCTTAAATGTAGAAATTCAAACAGACACTGATGTATTAGGCCTTAACTGCTGAACCTTTATAAGCTCATACTGACATGGGAAATAGGGAGTTTTAAAACAAGTGTTTACTTAACCATTTATTAAAGGTTATGAAGGGGAAAGAATCAAGGTCAGTTATGCAGCAAATCAATGGTTGTGTGGTGAAAGCGGCATCAGTAACAGATAGCCCCAGCTGCATATTTTGTTCCTCACAGGAAGAGTGTTCAGGCTGCAAGTACATTGGAAATAACAAGGGTATCTCTTGCTGTTCAGGGCTTTGCAAGAACCTGCTGGGAATGAAGTATCCAGGGCTCTTATGTAGTTTGTGTTGAGATTTCTTCAAGTTACCATAATGAGGTATTTTCCTATTACCCTGAACCGGCTGGGCTATGAGAGTCTGCTTGTGCAATGATTGTTTTAAAGTATCTCCTTCTTAGGTGTCTCCTAATATATTTACAGTTTATAACTTGAAAAAATACTTCTTTTAATTAGCAGTGATAATCTGAAAAAAATTAAAATAGGATTTCACTGACAATTCAACATGAAAATGACCTTATTTGACTTTTCCTAACAGTTTTCAAGTGGTTTTTGAATGCTCTTTTGTTTGTATTCATTTCTCCTCCAGAAACTACCATTCATTAAGTGCTTTCCAAAACAAGAAATAACAGTATTTTTCATAAGTACAGGTGTGAATTAGCAACATACCTGTTTCAAATAATGTTGATTGCCAAACATTATAGCATATTGTCATCATTGGTGTCAAATATAGAAACCAATTTAATGATTCTTATATATTTTTGGCAATGAAAAGCAAAAAATATGAGGCATGTTTCTCTTAATCTTACAAATACAGAGAGAAAATGTTAATTTTTTTCTGAAGCAGATCTTCCTTTGTACCTGACGTTCATTTTGACAGTATGAAGAACCTGTAAACGGATTGATCAAAGTGTGTTGACATTTTAGTGGGTTTTAAAGGATTCTTGGTATTCAGGCAAGGCTGATGGCTTCATCTGCAGATGAGCCATATTGTTAAAATATTGAAACAGTTCCTTACTGCTCAGAAAAAGGTGCCCTCCATTAAATGCCTCCAGAGTACCTCTGCCTCCCAAGCACCAAGACCCTCTGTGATCCAACATCTAAGGGAGTTTTGGGACAATATATTTTTTATGTCAGACAGTCTATCTGGTTCTGTGATTTGGGTGGAGTTATTAGTTTGCATATAAAAATGTAGATTCAGAAATATTCATGGTTATTATTATTTTAAAACCCCAAAGGAAGTTTTTTTTTGTTTTTTTTTGTTTTTTTTTTTATTTATTATACTTTAAGTTCTAGGGTACATGTGCATAACGTGCAGGTTTGTTACATATGTATACCTGTGCCATGATGGTGTGCTGCACCCATCAACTCGTCAGCACCCATCAATTCATCATTTATATCAGGTATAACTCCCCAGTGCAATCCCTCCCCCCTCCCCATGATAGGCCCCAGTGTGTGATGTTCCCCTTCCCGAGTCCAAGCGAACTCATTGTTCAGTTCCCACCTATGAGTGAGAACATGCGGTGTTTGGTTTTCAATTCTTGTGATAGTTTGCTAAGAATGATGGTTTCCAGCTGCATCCATGTCCCTACAAAGGACGCAAACTCATCTTTTTTTATGGCTGCATAGTATTCCATGGTGTATATGTGCCACATTTTCTTAATCCAGTCTGTCACTGATGGACATTTGGGTTGATTCCAAGTCTTTGCTGTTGTGAATAGTGCCGCAATAAACATACGTGTGCATGTGTCTTTGTAGTAGAATAATTTATAATCCTTTGGGTATATACCCAGTAGTGGGATGGCTGGGTCATATGGTACATCTAGTTCTAGATCCTTGAGGAATTGCCATACTGTTTTCCATAATGGTTGAACTAGTTTACAATCCCACCAACAGTGTAAAAGTGTTCCTATTTCTCCACATCCTCTCCAACACCTATTGTTTCCTGATTTTTTAATGATTGCCATTCTAACTGGTGTGAGATGGTATCTCATTGTGGTTTTGATTTGCATTTCTCTGATGGCGAGTGATGATGAGCATTTTTTCATGTGTCTGTTGGCTGTATGAATGTCTTCTTTTGAGAAATGTCTGTTCATGTCCTTTCCCCACTTTTGGATGGGGTTGTTTGTTTTTTTCTTGTATATTTGTTTGAGTTCTTTGTAGATTCTGGAAATTAGCCCTTTGTCAGATGAGTAGATTGCAAAAATTTTCTCCCATTCTGTAGGTTGCCTGTTCACTCTGATGGTAGTTTCTTTTGCTGTGCAGAAGCTCTTTAGTTTAATCAGATCCCATTTGTCAATTTTGGCTTTTGCTGCCGTTGCTTTTGGTGTTTTAGACATGAAGTCCTTGCCCATGCCTATGTCCTGAATGGTACTACCTAGATTTTCTTCTAGGGTTTTTATGGTAATAGGTCTAACATTTAAGTCTCTAATCCATCTTGAATTAATCTTCGTATAAGGAGTAAGTAAAGGATCCAGTTTCAGCTTTCTACTTATGGCTAGCGCATTTTCCCAGCACCATTTATTAAATAGGGAATCCTTTCCCCATTTCTTGTTTCTCTCAGGTTTGTCAAAGATCAGATGGCTGTAGATGTGTGGTATTATTTCTGAGGACTCTGTTCTGTTCCATTGGTCTATATCTCTGTTTTGGTACCAGTACCATGCTGTTTTGGTTACTGTAGCCTTGTAGTATAGTTTGAAGTCAGGTAGCGTGATGCCTCCAGCTTTGTCCTTTTGACTTAGGATTGTCTTGGCAATGCGGGCTCTTTTTTGGTTCCATATGAACTTTAAAGCAGGTTTTTCCAATTCTGTGAAGAAACTCATTGGTAGCTTGATGGGGATGGCATTGAATCTATAAATAACCTTGGGCAGTATAGCCATTTTCACGATATTGATTCTTCCTATCCATGAGCATGATATGTTCTTCCATTTGTTTGTGTCCTCTTTTATTTCACTGAGAAGTGGTTTGTAGTTCTCCTTGAAGAGGTCCTTTACATCCCTTGTAAGTTGGATTCCTAGGTATTTTATTCTCTTTGAAGCAATTGTGAATGGAAGTTCATTCCTGATTTGGCTCTCTGCTTGTCTGTTACTGGTGTATAAGAATGCTTGTGATTTTTGCACATTAATTTTGTATCCTGAGACTTTGCTGAAGTTGCTTATCAGCTTAAGAAGATTTTGGGCTGAGACAATGGGGTTTTCTAAGTATACAATCATGTCATCTGCAAACAGGGACAATTTGACTACCCCAAGGGAAGTTTTAACCCAATGTGTATTGTATCAGAGAGACTTATCTAATACAAGTACAATGATTCAAAGCATTCCCTGTATTTAAAAAAAAACTGGTATAATTAATATGGCATTCTTTGGTGGGCAGGCTTAATAAGGAAGGAGAAAGAAATACTGGATCGTACTAATTATTACAGTGTTTGTCTTAACATTGTTTTCACTTTTTTTGCTTAACTAGAGGCTGTAAGTCAGAACTGGTAACTTAAACTCACAGAGACTACGAATTAGCATTGTTCACAGCACATAGGTTTAGCTACTAACACAAAAAAAATTTTTAAATAATTATTTTGCTCCTGTTAGACTCTATGATATGGGATAGAAGGTACTTAATACCTAGGGACCTTAACTTTCTCATCTGCAAAATGCAGAGTAGAACTAGGTTCTTTCTCCAGTTCTATAATTTGTATTCTTAGGTCCCATTTTCCCTTATGCATGATAATTCCACTGGAAGACTACTGAAGATAGACCCTGGTGTCCAGTTACAGTTTCTAGCCATCTGTTATTTGGAGCTAAATGAGAGCAATAACAAGACTTAATGAATAGTAGCCACAGACTTTCCTAGGCAGCATGACAATAATGTGATGTTTGAAAATGCCTGTCTAGATTTTGAATTCTAGCACATAGGACAATGCTTTTATTTTACAGATGAGAAACACTATGCCCTGAGAGTTAAGCCTGAAGTCAAGTTAGACAATTTCTTGAACTGGAATTTAGGATTTGGGCAAGTATATTTGGGGGACATAAGAAACATTTTGAAAATTAGACCTGTACTCTTTCATATATTATAATTACTATTATATAAAATATGTAAGTACTTTTAGGATGAGATGTCTCAGCAAACTGCAGAATCTATGATTAAAAGAATATTAGTGCTATACAGTAGCACCTAATGACTAAACAAACTTGGAAAGCTAAAATAAATCTAATAAATAGTAGATTGTTAGGTAAAAGACCATTTTATTGTTTCACTTTACTTTTGTTTACTCATAATTTTTCTAATATTCCTTTAAATTTTAACTTTAATTTTATAAATTCCTTTCAGATGTTCAAAAGATGTAATTTATTTTATTAATAATGATATGGTTTAAAAAATATTTGGTGTGTCTCTACCACCCTACAACCCCCCAAAAGCCTATTTGTTATCCAGCGATCATTTCAGATGTTTTCTTTTTAAATTGTCCTGCTCACCTTATAGACAATACAAATTGACCTTTAATATTTGTTTTTAGAATATAATGACTGACTTCATGCTTACATATGTTTGTGTGCTTATATGTGTATGTGTGAGTGCACATGGGAATACACATTAAGTAGCTCCACATGGGCTTTATGCACATAATTATTCAATTTTGAAAAAATAAACAAACTGAAGTTCTTTCTGTCTATCTGTCCGTCTGACTGGAATCACACTTATTGAGAAGACAGAGCATTGCATTCTGGCCATGGAGAAAACACTGAATACCTGGCTATACCTGCTAAAGTCAGCCAATGCCAACAAATTTTGTAGATTTTTTTTTTTCATTTTTAGATAATAAAGAGAGATTTTAAAAAGGTTTTATAAGAAGGTTGTACAATGTGAAATCCTAAAAAGTTGTCTGGATATGATATCAAAAGTAATAGTTTTTATCTTGATGACTTAAGATGAAGGGAGGATGCTTTTCTATTAAAAAGCAGAGAAATGAGATCAAACTCTTTTCTTAGGTTATATCTTAATTTTAGGGCTTGAGGAAACTTTACATGTGTATGAAATCTGTTTTACTAATACATTTCAAATTATACTGCTGCTGTTTCTCTCTCTTGTCTAATGAGATGTGGCCTCGCTCCCTCTTCCCTGCAAGTGAAATCTCCTTCCACACGTCTAAGCCTTGACTGAACAAAAAATAGCTATAGCATATGCATGAGTTATCAGCGAGCATGGACCCCTAGCATTGATGTATATTTATTACTGAGCACATATTCAATGCTGTGCAGGCACAAAACATGTATCTTCCTTGTATGTCATCGTTGAATCTTCACAATAACCCTATAGGGTAGTTCCTTTTCTTATTTTATTTAACAGTTAAGGAAACTGAGACTTAATAAGATAAAGTAATTCGCCTATGTAAACAAAACTGATAAATGACAGAGCAAGGATTCACACCAAGACTGACCTAACCCCAGACTTCAACTCTAAACCATTATGTTATCCTACTTCTCCCCATGATAGGAAAATTTTACTTACAACATTTGTATCTGAGAAGCCCAAGTCTTGCTTTGTACTATATTTTTGTCTTCTATTAACTATATTAACTATAAGTTAAATATTTATTGATATCACAAAAACATCTTTTCTACATGAGCATACTTTAAATAACATACAATATTGCTATTAGTTTCACCACAAATTTACTAAACTTTCAACCCAGATCAGATAGTACAGAAAGCTGAGGTGTCTTGTATTAGTAGTAGAAAGAGGTCTCTGCTGCACACTCGCTACAGTTGGGAGAAGAAACCCTGCTGATCAGGAGCTGCCCTCTTTTGGAGAAAGGCTGTGGCAACATACTTTTACGGAAGTATTATTCCGATAGCTGTGCCTTAAGATCTCACAAGTTTCTACTGTTACTTAACGAAGATTTTTTTAAGACACTGGATAAATAAAAGACAGTTATAAAAATTACTCCCAATTGTATTTCCATGTTTAATTAGGTCTTAAATTATATGTAACATTTTATGTCAATGAGTGTTCTTGAACCACATTATATTTAATACTTGGAGAATATTTCCCTGTATACATGTGCCATAATTTATTTTTAAAATTCTTTACCCACATCCTACATAGTGTGTCTCCAATTTTTCCAAATTACTAACAATGCTATATAACACTTGTACTTTCTCTGCATGCTGCATTTTGTTTCTAAGTTTTTCCTCTGTTGAGGTTAACATACTGTGCTTAGGATTTACAAATAAATAATCTATTCTATCTCTAGGAGTATTTCTAATGGAGTTGCCTTTCCCTTTCACATTATAAATGCTCTTAACAGGCAGACCATGATAAAAACTTAAAAATGGGTCCCCAGAATTTCCCCAAATGATGTTTGAATAAGATGTAAAATGACCACCCACAATACTTGGCCAAATAAGTATTCTGTGAAATTAGTCAGTGGAAAAAGCAATATCCTTTTACTACTCAAAATGCTCAAAAGAAATATAATTTTAACAATCAGAAATCACCCGAGAGCTAGCTTCAGACACTTGAATTGGATATGAAAATGAATTCCGACTTCTACTTTGCTTTTTTAGCTCTTACACTACACCCACTTGGTACTAATTATAATTTTTGCCATGTTTCAATTTATCTTAGACTCTGTGCTGTATAATGCCATAGTCATAGAACTTGCACACACACACACACACACACGCACACACGCCTCCAAGATCACTTACATCACTGACACTGTGAATGCAAATAAGAAATTCCTGAAAAGGCAAGTTCCGCCCTACCAAAACTATCATTCTTATGAAATAAGAAAGAGAAAAGGTATGATAAAGAAAGAAAAATGTTTATAGTTGTCATTTTTATCTTTCTGCCTTAAAGTCTAGGAAGAAAATCTTTTAAAAGAAAATCAAACAATTATTCTTTATGTTTTGTATGCACTGTATGATACTAGTGGAAAGTTCCTGATGACCTGTGAGTGTGAGAAAGGAGGTCAAAAGTAGGAAAACGTTAAAATTGGATGTTATGGCACAATGAAATTTTATGGCTAAATCATTCATTGACTTTTTATCTTCTTAAGGATATGTTCTGTTGAGAACATTTGGTTTAACTTTAAAAGTCTGAGTCTGTTCCTTTGAGAATATTAATTTCACAGTAAAATTGTCAAATATAATCTGATGCTTTTAGTAAATGCGAATGTAGTATTAACTAGATTTTTTCCCCTTTTCTGCCTGACTTAGTACAACCTTACTTTATTTACTGATGTAATTATTAATTCTACTCATAGCTTAAATAAAAAGTAACTCTGAAGAAGCATTGAATCAAAAATTTTAATGAATAAAATTGCAAAGTGTTTATTATAATTTGTATATACATTAATGAAGAAAAAGTTAATGAAATACATAAAAGAAAAGTAAAATTATCCATGATTAACCCAATAATCCCTGTGTGTATATTTTGGTACATATAGTTCAGATATGTACACACTGTTTTGCTTTGCCAGCTTTTTCTTTTTACCTAATGATGTAATTAACATCTTAATATGTTATTAATATTTTATTAAAGCATTTATTAAAAACTGGTGTATTTTTTGTGAGAAGTCAGTAAATATTTAAAAATAAATAGATTTTTTAATTAAGTGTGGAGACCTTTTCAAAGATGCTAAAGTAATTCAATAAACATTGCTGAAACAACTGGATATCCATCTACAAAAGAAAACAAAAAAAAAATTTAGAACTGTACCTCACACCATATATAAAAATTAACTCAAAATGGATTATAAACCTAAGTATCAGAGCTAAAACCAGAAAACTATTAAAATAAAATATAAGAGAAAATATTTTTGTTTGTTAATTGGGTAAACATTTCTTGGAATGGCCACAAAAGCATAAAACATAAAAGGAAAAAATTGATACATTGTATTTCATCAAAATTAAAACTTCTGTTCCTTGAAAGATGCTGTTCAGAAAATGACTGAAAACCAGACTTAAAGAAAAAGTTTATAAAGCACATTTTTAATAAAAGACGTATACTAACTAAAGACATATAACTAAATAGTAAGACAGCAGACAACTCCCTGATAATGGGCAAAATATTTGAACAAATCCTTCACCAAAGATGTAAAATGGCAAATTAGCATATGAAAAGATTTGCCACATCTTTAGTTACCAGAGAAATACTAATCAAAACCACAAATCAAATACTAATCAATACCCTTCATACCCACTAGAGTGACTAAAATTAAAAACACAAACATTAACAAGTGTGGACAAAATCTTGGTGTAGTTGAGATTAAAATAGATTAATGTTGGGAGCATAAAACGGAAAGCTACTTTGGAAAGCAGTTTGGCAATTCCTTAAGTTAAATATATGTTTAATATATTTCCCAGCAATCAAACTCCAATTTAGCCAAGAGGAAGAAAAACTCACATCCGCACACAGATATATATTCCAGTGTTCATAGCAGTTTTATTCATAATAGCCACAATCTGTAAACAACTCAAATGTCTTGGCTGGTGAATGAATACACAAACAAGATGTGGGAGGACTTTGAGGTGAATCTTACCCAATTACCCATATCATTTCTATGGAACAGGGCAAGGTTGTTTGCTACAAATTGGGGGTTCAGGGCAGGTACCAGTTATTCATTTGAAAATTCGTACTGAGAATTGGAATTTTAAAATTCATTTTTGAAAACAAGGAATTCCAGAAGAGTATTTCTTACTTTTGTAAGAAATATTTGCCATAAATATTTGTTTCAGGCCAATAGATCATATAAAATATATGTCTGAGACTATTGTAACAACTTCTGCTCCCATATTTATACTTCTCTGTTCTTTTAACTATAAGCTATAGTGTTATATAAAAAATTACAATAATACAAATAAATTACCCCCAAAGAATGCTTTTTGTTTTGTATTTAGGAAATAACATTTGAAGTCATATGACTCAGGAAAGTAAATAATATTTATTAAATAAATTACTCAAATACCTTTTTCACTGTAGGAAGGTTATGATATATGTTTGACCAAAACAAAGTCTGTCTTAATGTTATATAGCCTAAAATGAAATGTTTTGTAATTTACAGTGTCCTATGTAAAGAAACAATAGATATTTTTTAAAGCAACTTCAGGTTTCCAGTTTTAGCTCCTCATTGCTTTTTTGTGTGACCCTCCAACTTGCAGATTGATTTTCTATTTGTGCTCCTGTTGCAGTTTTGAGATTCTTTGAATAAGCTCATCAGACATAAACTACTTAGTAGAGCTTTATTTCTGAGAAGCACCATTGTGACACTCAACAATTCCAAATTAATTCCCAATGCAAACCGTGGAATTTTCAGCTTCTCCATTTCTTTGAAGGCCTGATAAATACTGCAGAGGAGGGATTCTGGGCTGAAGTAATTCTAAAAATGATGATCACATTAGACATTGCTGAGCTACCTTATTTTAATTTTCACCAGCCTTAAGCAGTTTATTAATCTGCCTGAACTAAACACCTTGTAATCTCAAAGCTAAAGATTTGAGCATAATATGTGAAAGAAAGAAGTTTAATGGAACAGAAAAACAGCTTTTAAAACATGTACCTACTAGATCTATCTGTGGGGGCTAGTTTGCAGCTATTTTGGCCTCATTGGCAATCTGGAATGGAATAAATTAGAGGACATACAAATAATCTAAATTCCCTGCTTTGATAAAATTTACATTAGGCCAGTAAAAGAAGCAAGAAGTTAGTATCAATTACATGATTGAATTAGGTTACTTTTAACATTGTCTTCCCAATCAGAAAGTCTTTGTTAATTCTATTCTCTTTATGTGGTTTGTGATTGAATATGTCAGTTGGATACCACTTGGGACTATTCACCAAAATCTTTGGATTTTTTGGGCAATTTGTTTGTATTTGCTTTCTACTTCTGTTATTCCAGTTAATAAGCAAGTAGTAATGGATTCAAACCCATCACTTCTACTAGCAAAATAACTTACACATTCAACAATTATTTGCTGAGTGCTTGGCACTTTTCTATGTATTTGGAACACAAACTGAACAAAGCAAACAAAAATCCCACTCTCATGAAGCTACATTTTATTGGAGAGAGACAGAAAATAAACAAAATACAATGTTTTTAAGTAGGAATGGTGGACAATGGAGCACAAAATAACTATTTAAAAAATCTTCATGTGGCAAATGTAATAAGAGCTATTTTGACTCATAGTCCAAAGATCTAGCCTTGAACCAGAGCTCTTTCATCCAAAGCAAGAGGATTTCCCACTAAAACATTTAAACATCATCAGTTTCATGGGTGTCTCAGTGCTTGCTTTCTTCCAACGAAGTTCCTTTGCTGGGGCTTAGCCAGGATGGCCTGTGTCCTTTTTGGCTAACACCGTAGCCTTCTCCTGAGTCCCGAGCCCACAGCACAGTATTCTTTAAAGCTGACAATAATGTGTTTCCATTCATCAGTGACTTTCAGAAAAATGTGGACTAAAAGTTGCCTTCTCAAGAGTTGTGTGATAATATCTATAGGATATAGAAAACAAAATAAAATAGAAAAAAAACGTTTGAGAAAGGACAAACCTGAATCTGTAGCATTGGGTAATACTACCATAATGAAGGATCTGGGCCTGGTGGATGAGGTGTTCCATCAAGAGCCTGCTAGGAAATAGGTTAAATGCAAAACTGTTAATAAAAACAGTATTCTCCTATCAACGTTATTTTCTTACCTTTAAAATTTAATCATGAAAATAGAGCCGGGCGCGGTGGCTCAAGCCTGTAATCCCAGCACTTTGGGAGGCCGAGACGGGCGGATCACGAGGTCAGGAGATCGAGACCATCCTGGCTAACACTGTGAAACCCCGTCTCTACTAAAAAAAAAAAAAAAAAACTACAAAAAACTAGCTGGGCGAGGTGACGGCGCCTCGGGAGGCTACCCGGGAGGCTGAGGCAGGAGAATGGCGTGAACCCGGGAGGCGGAGCTTGCAGTGAGCTGAGATCTGGCCACAGCACTCCAGCCTGGGTGACAGAGCGAGACTCCGTCTCAAAAAAAAAAAAGAAAATAGATTGAGACCAGAGAGTAAATTCATTTTTAATGTCTGAGATTAAGCTCAAATTCCCACTGGAGTTAAAATATTGAAGAAGGGGCTGACTGCAGTCTGTATAAGCCCTACCATGTGTTGACTTTTCGCCCTTGACCTGCTGTCCCTATCCTGCCCTCATGGTGGGCATGATCCAGGGCGTTTGCAGGTGAGACAGGGAAGAAAAGTAAGGATGCAGGCAAAGATTGCACAAAGCTGGGAGGCTGGACATAGGGGAGAAGGTGGAGTGCTGCTGATGCAGAGGACTCGGAGTGTGGCTAAAATGCAGGACCACCAGGGGCTGAGCTCAGAGCAGACCAAGCCTACACTGATTCAGGAGGACACAGGGCCAGAGACCAAGATCAGGAGCCAAGTTCAGGGGATCCAGAGTCAAAATAAGAGACTGAGGAAACAAAAGTGTCTGAATCCTGGCAGCCTGGGCCCCAAAAAGGACACAAGAACTGGGAAAATTCTGCCTTGCCCTGTTGTGGGGAAACAAGATTTTTTTTTTCCTTGTATGTTCACTAACTGGGTTGGAATTAACTTCCAGAGTTCAGAGCCCGTATCTTGGAATTCACCCCCTCTTACAATTTAGCAGGAGGGCAGAGATGACTGAGAACTTTTTACTACAGAAGCATCCATCACAAGTTGCAACATCTGATTATACTTTATTTCAGATATGGTCAAATTCAATAGCAGTAAGATAGTGGGCATTCTAATAACATTAAGTGTAGCATCAGGAAGTGACAAAGTGGGAGGATTAAGTGTCTGCTTAACTTAAGCAACAAAGAAAGAACAGTTTCCCAAATTGCTTAGGTTTGCATAATACAGAGATACAAGGTAAGGTCACAAACAACATAAAAGAAAATAAATTCTTACTTCACTCCCAACCCTTAAAAAGACTTTGGGTATGATTTTTGCGTTGTAGACATATGGCTTTTGTTTGGGGAAAAATATTAAGGATAATGTGGGAGAAAATATTAAAGGATAAGGAAGAAGAAGTGCAGTAATACTTCTTAGTGCTTCCATTATTGATCCTTGTCACCTATTTTTAGCATTTTATTCTAATATTTTCACAATTATTTTTTCAGAAAAAGTGCTTATTTTATATTATAAGCTCCACATTGAGTAAGTATGTATTACTCTTGTGAAAATTATCTTTTTAAGTGTAAAATTGAAGAAGCAATGATGAAGGCATGGTCAGAGAAATTAAAGAGAACAGGATGACTCTGCCTCCCAAAACTTAGAGAATTACTTAGGGAAAAGTAAAAATGATTTTTAAGAGGCTAAAATGTTAAATATCGATAAAGAGTTTGCATCTGACCCCTCTCCCCGCCCCCACCATTGGTTCTGCTGAGAGATGGATCTGGGCTGAGTGGAGGATGATCCTGAGCACAGATTTGTGTAGTGTTCTTGACCGTGGCAAAGATTGTAGTATCTACTTTTTAAGAAAATGTTTTGATTGAGAACTCTCAACTTAGAAGGACTAGACATCAAATTATTTCTATTTTTTTCAGTGAAGACTACCTCCTGAGGATTCTCCTTCTGTGATTCTCCTGCTATGAATTCATCTCTCTAAAAGTATTCTCCATCCAATTCTGTCACTTTTCAGTCACTTTCATTTAGTAAGAATAAACTGGTGTCAGGAGTGAGTTATCCACCCTCTTTAATATTTCAGTCTCACATTTGATCCCAGGTTCCTTCCTTCTACACCTTGCTTTCTCCCCTCTCTCCTCAGTATATGTCACTGTGGCCCATACCTGTGGTGGAGGGTGTGGGCTTTGGGGTGTGAGCGTGTCTTCTCCCCTTAGACACTTGCCTCCCTCTTCCTGCCCTGTCCTCCTACTGCTGGGGCTTGGAGCTGGGAGGGGAGAAGACAGTCCTCCTGTGGCATCCAGGGTGTGTCTGGCCTTCCTTGGGGAGTCCTCACTGCTTCTCTGATTCACACTGAACAGCCCTCAGTTCCCTCTGTGGGATGAATATCCAAATGCCTGTCTTCCCATAAGGTTTATGTGGTGGACTTTTAGAAGGCTCTATGGGAACCTGCACAGTGCTCCAGTGTGGGACATCTTCCTTTCTATATTTCCTTGCCAAATGGTGAGAATGCAGTCTGCTAGCACTCTTCATATTGCTCCTTTTTCCAGTTCCAATGGCCTCAGATATACCTTTGAGACAAGAAGCAATCACCAGTTCCCAAGTCACAGAATTATCAGTGTGAATTACCAAATTTCACACTTGAAAAAAGGAAGTGTGAAATTGAAGAGAGAGTGAAGAGAGAGTCACCATTATGTCAGTTCAGTACATCTTCCCAAAGATAGTTTCTTTTTTCCTCCTACCCTTTTCGTTATCTCACTCTTGACAAAGGCCAGAGACTGCTTTGTCTTCTTTTGCCTTTGAGGGTATGAAAAATAGGATCCACTTTGAACTTGGCCCTAGAAATTTTAGGGGTTTCTTTCTCAACTTTTCTTTTTCAAGGTATCATCTTTGCAATAATCTCATTCTGTTTTGTGAAGGGTAGGGAGAGAAGGACTTTACATTATCATCCTTCTAGTAATACTAAAAGTTTACTATGTGTTTGGAGGTATTTCCTAACTCATTTGAAACTGAGTCCCAGAAACCTTTGTCTTGTCTGTCCAAGATCATGCAGCTAGTAAATGGCAGAGCCAGAATTTAAATCTGAGTAATCTAGCGAGAAAGGCAGAGTTCTAACCACTTCCTCTTGAGGCCTGTAAGATGTAATGCCTAGTCTTGGCTTGTGAAAGCCTAATCCTAAAACAGTAGGGTGTGGCTCTTAGAGGACACACCTGAGAATATTCCTTTTACGAGTGAGAATTCCAAGTCTTAATGCTGTGAAGCCTCATTAAAGCTTGGTATCAGCTACAAGACAGTAAATCACTGACCCCAGAGATGGTAAGATCCCAGTAAATTTGCTTTCTGTCTAAATAAAAAGCTTATTAAAACAAATTATAATTATTTTAGTGTGCTCTCCTTCTGTGGTCTAATTAACCACAAAAGTGGTTAATCTTGCAAAGTATTATATAATTTAGTGCCCATTTAGCTGTTTTTTTTTTTTTAATTTAGTACACCCAAACATAAACAGTAGTAGATTTATTAGATGACCACAGAAGTTTTAAAAAATGATGCTCACAGATGAGTGGTAGATTCAAGCAAAGTGGAAACAAATGAATAATTTTATGCACTCTTCATGATATATTATGCTTTGTAAAAATTTCGCAATCAATGGTAAATCTCAGAAATATAAAGCTATTTGTTGTGAAGATAATGGTGTACATAGTTTAGTTTCAAGTGGTTAAAACTGTGTTGATGTCCTTTGGAATACAGTTGCACTTTCTCAAATGAAATGTTGATTCTGTCTCCTTCAAGATGAGAGTGTAGTCCTCACAACGTTATGGAGGGATCTGAAGCTCCTCCAGCTTCCTTGGTTACCAGTTAAAGGACCTGCTGCCTCTGTAGCACATGTATGTAATAGGATATTTTCCATTGTAAGTTCAGGGAACTCCATCTAGGTTGCTTAAGGGATACTGCAGTATCTTGTGGAATTCCAGGAAGAATGATGTAGAAGGAATAGAGTAATAGTGAGAAATAGGGGCAAGAGTACTCAGAGGAACCCTGGAAACTTTCACTTCCACTTTATCTCTGCAGGTGTACTTCCTTGGTTGACTACTCATTGACCTGCTTTCACTCTTTTTCATCTATTAAAATTAGAAAACATTCATTATCTACATTTCTTTGAAGTGTAAGCATGGTGGACTGTAAATATCATGGACTTTGAAATTGGACTGACCTAGATTTTGTATTTCGGTTTTGCCACTTGCATATGTTGGGCAAATAATTGAATCTGAATTTCCTTATGTGTAAAAATAATATGAGATTTACTGAGGTTTAATGAGAACTAAATGAGATGCCATAGGTTAAGCATCTGTATTTTTTGTCTATGTGTTTGTTATTCTCTTCCTTGTTGTTTGGCTAATAATATAACACAAACATAATCATACCATACAAGACACTTTGTTTGATCGTGTGTTTGTCAATTTACACTTTTAGTATGAAAAGGGAAAGCACAAAAGTTGTATTCACAAGCTGGTGGGGAATTTGCTTCTGAGTGAGAGGGTCCCTGCAGTTACACTAATTCTACTATGTTGGACCACAGGGTTAATCTTATTTAACCTATTTACTAGCTGGATAGACAGGAAGAGCTGAATGATAGCCTAATACTTCCTGAAGTGAACCTTCCAAGTTTAATTAGGTCCCAGAACCCAGGCTGTTTCTATAAGCATTTCTCTCAGGATCTATCCCAAAGTCTAACTAGCCTTGGCAAATGACTGACTCCTGTCTCTAAAGTGTCCCCAGTCCCTTTGTTTCTCACCATGACCAGACTCTTTGAACTGTATATCTTTCCTCCCCATGTCTCATATGTACATTCTGATAACTGTAGCTCATGTAGAAATGTTTGCACCATAGTCTCCTTCCATCTGATTTTTTAGATGGCATATTTATGTTGCCTATTTAATTTCTTTCTGTGTTTCTCAAATTTCTGAGAAAGAAAACAGAGGATCAGTAGACCCTTGGCTTTGGTGGAGAATTATCTGTTGGATTTACTCTTTGTGAGTGACCCCGTCAACCCCATTCCTGTAGTGGTTTGTTACTTTGTAGAAACAGATTTGGTACAGATTTGAAACAGATTTGAAACAGATTTCACTTACCGTGAGTTAAGATAGACAGGAGTAAAGATTACACAGAATGCTTGCCATCTACCTAGAGTGTTTTTGGCATCTCCTTGAAAATTCATGGACTGTACTCATAAAGATATATGCAGTTATTCTCCCCAAGTGAGGTGCATTTCATTCCTTTATGAAGAATGTTCCTGGAAATGAAGCCTATTTTAATGACTGGTATTGGAATAGAAAAGAACACAAAGAAGTCAAGGAAATAATGCTTTTGAATCAGAAAATAAATTCACGTTTACAAAACTTAAGAGTAGAATATCAGATTTGGCAGTAATTAATATATGTGACATGAATAAGTTTACAATACTCTGTAAATACAATCAAGCAATAATGATTCATAAAACTGTTTCACAGAGTACTGAAACCAGTCCCCAGATTTTATTTTATTATTTTTATTTTACTTTAAGTTCAGGATACAAATGTAGAATGTGTAGGTTTGTTACATAAGTATACGTGTGCCATGGTGGTGGACCTATCAACTCATCATCTAGGCTTTAAGCCCTGCATGCATTAGCTATTTGTCCTAATGTTCTCCCTCCCTCACCCACCACCCCCAAACTGGCCCTAGTATGTGTTCCCCTCCCTGTGTCCATTTGTTCTCATTGTTCAAGTCCCACTTATGAGTGAGAGCATGTGGTGTTTGGTCTCCTGTTCCTATGTTAGTTTGCTGAGGTTGATGGCTTCCATTTTCATCCATGTCCCTGCAAATGACATGATCTCATTAGTTTTTATGGCTGCACAGTATTCCACGGTGTATATGTACCACATTTTCTTTATCCAGTCTATCACTAGTGGGCAGTTAGGTTGGTTCCATGTCTTTGCTATTGTAAATAGTGCTACAGTAAACATACGTGTGCATGTGTCTTTATAGTAGAATGATTTATATTCCTTTGGGTATATACCCAGTAATGGGATTGCTGGGTCAAATGGTATTTCTGGTTCTTGATCCTTGAGGAATTGCCACACTGTCTTCCACAGTGGTTGAACTAATTTACATTCCCACCAACAGTGTAAAAGCATTCCTATTTCTCCACAGCTTCACCCACATCTATTGTTTCTTGACTTTTTAGTAATCGACATTCTGACTGCCATGAGATAGTATCTCATTGTGGTTTTGATTTGCAGTTCTCTAGTGATCAGTGATGTTCAGTTTTTATTCATATATTTGTTGGCCGCATAAATGTCTTCTTCTGAGAAGTGTCTGCATATTCTTTGCCCACTTTTGATGGGTTGTTTGTTTTTTTGTTGCAAATTTGTTTAAGTTCCTTATAGATTCTCGATATTAGACCTTTGTCAGATGGGTAGATTGCAAAAATTTTCTCCCATTCTGTAGGTTGCCTGTTCACTCTAATGGTAATTCTTTTGCTGTGCAGAAGTTCTTTAATTTAATTGTATCCCATTTGCCAACTTTCGCTTTTGTTGCAGTTGCTTTTGATGTTTCGTCATGAAGTCTTTGCCCATGCTTATGTCCTGAATGGTATTCCTTAGGTTTTCTTCTAAGATTTTTATTGTTTTGAGTTTTACGCTTAAGTCTTTAATCCATCTTGAGTTAATTTTTGTATAAGGTGTAATGTCCCTCTATTATTTGCATCATGAAATAATAGAGGGACATTTGAGAATTGGGGAGTTCACAGAGGTCTTGGGATTTGAACTTCGTGACTGTCAAGAAACTGCTTTTTATTTCTTTTTAAAATGAGAATAACAGTGGCATTTCATGAACACCTGCTACATTCAGGGCACACTCCTGGGTGTTCCTTATTTATTATTATATTTATTTCTCACAAGTACATGAGGGAGATCTTAATTTTCCTTTAAAGGTAAATAAACCGATTCAAAGGGGTAAATTTTCATGTCGAAAGTCACACAGTTTGTATTTCCATGAGTAACCCAAAGACATTTTCAAAAATACTGTAAACAGGTAGAGTTTGACTTCTTCTCTTCCTATTTACATGCTTTTTATATTTTTCTCTTGTCTTATTGCTCTGGCTAGGATTTCTAGCACTGTGTTGAATAGGAGTGGTGAGAGTGGCATTCTTGTCTTGCTCTGGTGTTCAATGGGATAGCCTCCAACTTTTGTCCATTCAGTATGATATTGGCCATGGGTTTTTCATAGATGGCTCTTATTATTTTTACATCACTAATTATTAGAGAAATCAAAATCAAAATCATAATGTGATATCATCTCACTTCAATCAGATTGGCTACTAAGTCAAAAAATAACAGATGCTGGTAAGGTTGTGGAGAAAAGAGAATGCTTATGAACTACTGGTGGAAATGTAAATTAGTTTATCCATTGTGAAAAGCTGTTTGGTTATTTCCCAAATAACTTAAAACAGAATTAACATTTGACCCAGGAATCCCATTATTGGGTATATGCCCAAAGGAATATAAGTTGTTCTACCATAAAGACACATTCCTGCCTGTGTTCATCACAGCACTATTCACAATAGGAAAGATATGAAATCAACCTAAATGCCCATCTATAGTAGACTGGATAAAGAAAATGTGGTACATATGCACCGTGGAATACTATGAAGCCATGAAAAAAGAATGAGATCATGCCCTTTTCAGCAACATGGATGGAGCTGGAGGCCATTATACTAAGCAATCTAACACAGGAACAGAAAACTAAATACCATATTTTCTCCCTTACAAGTGGGAGTTAAACACTGAGTATATATGGACACAAAGAAGAGAATGATAGACACCAGAGCCTACTTGAGGGTGGAGGGTGGGAGGCAGTGAGGATCAAAAAAAGCTGCTTATCAGGTACTATGCTTGTTACCTGGTTGACAAAATAATCTGTATACCAAATACCCATGACATGTGGTTTACATGTCTAACAAACCTGTACATGTACCCCTGAGCCTAAAATAAAAGTTAAAACATAAATTTAAAAATGTAAATTATAGAAGTTTAAAAAATAACTGTAAAAGAGTACCTTATGCATTATTATGCATAACTGAAATTGTTACTCTGATTTTTCTCCTCCAAACTGGAAAGACAGTAGACTTTTTTCCTTTCATATTTTCATATTTTGACTTCGGTATATGAATTCTCTTGCCTAAAAGCTTAATTCTACCATGCCAGCCCTATGAGTGCTGCATTTGGCCTCTAATCACAAATATGACCATTATCTTTTAAATGGGTAGTTGTCTTAGAATATTTCTTTTAATTCTTAATTTCAATATTCATTTAGCACTTTTACATTTATAAAGGAAGTTGAAATTGCTTGTAAGTTAAACATAATAGAAAATAAGAAAATTAAGGTTAAATAAGTAAATAGATTACCTAAACTATATAGTGTAGATATTAAAGCATACCTAAGAGAAGCTCATTTGTACACCTAGATTCTAACATTATTCTCAGTTTTGTGGCAACTAAAACAAGGAAAATACGTATTATAATCTACATTACTTTTCTAACACAAAGTAATCTGCAGATACTTTTCTGAAGCTATGCTTAAGAAGAGCCTATCAGAGGGTAGAGGGTGGTAGGTGGGAAAGGAAAAATAACTAATGGATACTTGGCTTAATACCTGGGTGATGAAATAATCTGTATGGCAAACCCCCATGACACAAAGTTTACCTGTGTAACAAACATGCACATGTACCCCAAACTTAAAGTAAAAGTTAAAAATAATTTAAACTCACATATTCAGGTGTGGCTCTCCAAACTGGCGAATTTCATTTGGTGCTGAGATAACACTGTCTGAATTCACTGCTTTCTGGACATCCAACTATATAACCAATACATACTCCAAATACAGGAGAATGGATACTACCATGCCAGCAAAATTGTGGCATATGTTGTCTAACTAAAAGAGAATCATTAGCAGTGTTTGGATGCAGCAAATTCAGGCTCGGATTCTTTGACATGGCTGTCATGGGAATAACCTTCTCTACTAGTTAAAGGTTCTGTTGTTATTTATTTATTTATTTATTTATTTTTTGAGATGGAGTCTCGCTCTGTTGCCCAGACTGGAGAGCAGTGGCGCCACCTCGGCTCACTTCAAGCTCCGCCTCCTGGGTTCACGCCATTCTCCTGCCTCAGCCTCCTGAGTAGCTGGGACTACAGACGCCTGCCACCGCGCCCGGCTAATTTTTTGTATTTTTAGTAGAGACGGGGTTTCACCGTGGTCTCGATCTCCTGACCTTGTGATCCGCCCGCCTCGGCCTCCCAAAGTGCTGGGATTACAGGCGTGAGCCACCGCGCCCGGCTGGTTCTGTTGTTATTATAATTATTGTCCAAACCAGTACACTTCTGACAAAAAAATACCAACAGAAACTATCCCAGGCAAACTGGGATGAAGGTAACCCTAGTAAAAGTGATCATTTGTTTAGATACCAGCCAGAATAAAAATTGTTAAAGCTGTTGGAGAACATATTTATATATTCACCCATGTAGAGGCTTCCCTACTTAATATAGGTGCAGTTGCATAGGTGCTTAGAAATCAGAATTGCTTTACAAAATATTCCAACAATATCATGGATTTATAAGGTACTTACTTGATTCCCCTGAAGGTGGATACAAAGTTGTTAGGGAAACCAACTGGTCCTCTTAAAGCAAAAGAAATCAAACCCTGATCTTGTAAATTTTATATAGAGAAAAGACTTCACAGCATGACTTTCTGACCTTGACCTTTATTCCCAGAACTTACCTTACTTTTTGGAATTTCTCACTCATCACCATGAAAACCCCCAGACTCGCCTTAGAGAGGTTCTGTAAAGACACATTTTCTGCGATTCTTCTTTTCAGAGATGACACCCATCTTTATAATTTAAACAAAATTTTATGAAAGGCTCCAAGATTATAGGTAGAAATACCCAGAAACTGATAAGCGTCTTGATTACATAGTTTGATTACAAAATGCTCTGCCCATCTTCATTTTGGAAGCCCCTCTGGGGTTGCACTGCCTGCCGGATTCTCAGTGTATCTCCACCTGATTGAGTCTGTCTTTTATCTCCCATCCCTGTAGGACCCCTTTCATATGTGTTTGTGCTCCTAGAGGTTCATGCAGAGGAGAGGATGGCCCAGAAATTTGTGTTTTCTCTCTTCCTGCTTTGGGTTCTCGGCTAGGTTCTGGTTCCTCCCCAAAGACCTTTTTCTTGAATTAGTGACAGCAGGTCTGTGGACCCATTCAGAGGAGTCCTCCTTCATCTTATTTCTTGCCGAGGACATCCCAAATTCTATGAGCACACCTTATAAAAAAACTTAACATAAACATGAGAAATACAAAGTTTCCTGAAAAATGCTTTGCTTCACATAATTCACAGAAGCAGTGCACTTGGTCTGAAAATATTTATTAAAGTAGTACCAGACAACCTCTTGATCTGTATAATAAGTATTGAAAATATTTGCATTATTAAAACTAGCTGTGGAAGAAAACAGCCTCCTGACTGGGTGTTTAAAGTACTACAATAGAGCTATTAATTACTCATTTTAACATATTAATAGTGGTAGTAAAAGGAATCTCCATTCAGAACTATGTATCTACTATCTGTACTATCTTCTTATTTCTGCCTTTAAATTCATGATTATCGTTGGGAACTACTATATGGTATATATGCAGAATATAACAATGACATGGTTCTATTAGATTTTTCATACAAAATGTATATGTTTCATGAGTTCATATAACTATGACATGTTTCTGCTAGGTATTTTGTTTTATTTTTAATTTTTTTGAGACAGATTCTTGCTCTGTTGCCCACGCTGCAGTACAGTGCTACAATCACAACTCACTGCAGTCTTGATCTCTGGGGCTCAAGCAGTCCTCCCTCCTCTGCCTCCTGCGTAACTTGAAACCTCAGGTTTCTGCTATCATGCCCTGCTAATTTTTTAAACTTTTTGTTGAGATGGGGTTTTGCCATGTTGCCTAGTCTGGTCTTGAACTCCTGGGCTCAAGCCATCCGCCCCCCTCGGCCTCCTAAAGTGCTGGAATTACAGGTGTGAGCCACCATGTCTGGCCCTCTACCAGGTATTTTAAATACCTTCTAAATCATATTGATTTAGACTTGTTAACTACTTTGTATTAAAATTCAATTTATTGATAGATTAAGGTATAAGAAGGATTAGTTAAACATAATAATGCCATTATACAATTTGATGCCTTATTAATTTATGTCAAAATCATTCTAATGTACTTATAGTGGTGGTCCTGTTGAAAACTGATAGCCCATGAACTGAATTCGTCTTTCAGTCATCAATCAATGAATCAATCGATTAAATGTGAATTATTTTAAATGTATGAATTAGAAAATTTCACATCAAAATCTGGATTTGCAGTTTTTCTAGAATAACTGAAATATTTGGTAGAATTGGATATGCCAAATTTCATATGAGCTAGAACTGAGTAGGTCCTCAATGAAGCTGCTTTTTATTTTTATTTTTTGAGAAAGAGTTTTGCTCTTTCCTGAGTAGCTAGAATTACAGACATGCGCCCCCACAGCTAGCTAATTTTGATTTTTTTTTTTTTTTTTTTTGTAAGTAGAGACAGGGTTTCTCCATGTTGGTCAGGCTGTTCTCAAACTCCCGACCTCAGATGATCCACCCGTCTCGCCTCCCAAAGTGCTGGGATTATAGGCATGAGCCACCGTACCTGGCCTGAAGTTGCTTTTTATGGAATCTTCCTGACCTTGACAAGCACTTGAATTTGCAGCCCCTGATCTAAACACTTACTATTTCAGTGCATCCTACACTCTGCCTCCAGATTAAACTTCCATCTGCATTACAGTAAGTGTGCCTCTCTACCACTTTTAATGAACTTCCTCAGCTCCTCACTGACTCTGTGACCTGACCTCCAAGGCCTTCCTGTTCTGCCATCTACCTGTTTTTGTTCTGCCTTACTTTCTGCTCTCCACCACTAGATACTATTGTTCTGATCAAGTAGGGCTACTTGTTACCAGATCACAGCTTGTGCATTTATACCTCTTCTCTTTCTTATGCATTTTCTTCTCTCTCAAATTCCTTCCCATCTGTAGTTGTGTATGAATACCAAAGCCATTTTTTTAGGTCCTCTAAGCCTGGTTCAGCATCTCAGTTATATCTTCCCTGAATAGCGAAGATGGTAGTAGTTCTTCCCTCTTTTAGACTCATAACACTGATTTTTCTGACTTTCAAATTACTGAGTGCATAATCTTTTATATTGAAATTATGTGCAACCAAGGCTTTTTTCAAGTACTGGATAGGGTCTAAATCTTGTTCACTTTGAATTCCACATGTACTTAACACATTTCCTTATGTTTATTTGCCACTCAATAATTATTTGTTGAATGAGAATTTTTCTTTTTTCCAGTGTACTCTATGTAAGTAACATCTTCTGAGACACAGATATTGATATTAATATTTGCATTTCAATTAGGTAAATGATAGATGTGTTTATTTAAAATATTGACTTTTGTGAAGTATGTGATTATTTGGAACTCTAGGGCCTTATATATAATCAAATATTTGACTTTCTTAATTTTTTTTTTACCATAATTACCGTGATACAGCTTGGTTCTTAATAGCTTAGACTTACTAAAATAATTCAGAAGGAATTATGAAATACCTGCACTATATCTTTGTTGACATTATAATACTATTATATACAAACTATAAGAAAAACTGTTAATTCAAAATTATAATGTGGTGTTAAATATTAGGTTAACAGGATTACATGTGAAGCTTAACTGGAAATATTGCGGCATGACACCAACAAAATTTAATATCCTTTTAGTTGCACAGTTACTCTGGTCATTGCTCAATGTTACTAACTCAAAAACATGTGCTTACATTTAGATTATGTTGAATAGTAACTATGGGTTGACAGTCTGTTTGTTTCCATGGATGGACTGGTCTGCTTTGCACTCACTCAGCTGCTGTGTATTACCGGCTTTCTAACTTCTGATCCTCTTCTGGCTTTTCTTCTGTTTCTTGTCAAAGTGTGGGTTTAGATAAGGTGGTGGTGGTAGATGGAGAGGCCTGGAGTTCACCCTTGGTTCCCGGACCCTCCTCTAGTTTTCCACTAAGCTTGTTTCAGCATCTCCGAGAAAATAGCTGACTGTAAAATGAAAAGAGCCGCCAAAGTTGCTCAATGTATTACATGCATAAAGTTCAAGTAAAAGTATTTTTCCTTTTAATATTTGAAATATGTTACCAGTAATTCTAGAAAAGATTTATAACACAATAACATTTTTATTTTTCCCCTAGGGGGAATCTTTAATTGTTTTTAAGACAGAAACAATTGCAGTCTCATAAATATATTCATGGCAGTGTTCATAAATATAATTATTCAGCACAGCTATGTCAGCAAGAACTACGGGGATAACTTGTGCTTGACCTTTACTCACAGTAGAAAATAAACCATTTTATGTTGGCACTTTAAATCTCTCAGGGGACTATTGCGACAGAGGGATATAGCCTGCAATGAATAGCATTTAAACTTATGTAGTGTCTATCTAACAGGGAACTTTGAAAATGTTTTCAAATTCATTATTAGATTTAGGGTTTTTTTCCTATTTATTTCTTAATATTTTATATTTTATTTAGAAGGAGTAATGAGGCAACTTAGTATGACAGTTCTGTCCTTGTGACATAACCATAAACTGACCATTTCCAAATAGTAGTTCAACTTATTTGATCTATATTATTTTTTTCAATTATCTGTGTTTATGTGTACAAACTACTTGGATCTTATGACTTTTTTTATACCACTTTCTCCCTTCTTCCCTCCTTCTTTCCCTCCCTGTCTCACTTCCTTTCCAAACCTTTGTTAAGTACTGACTATATGGAGAATGGTTTGCTAGTTATCAGAAGGGTTAAAAACAGCAGAAAGCTCAATGTTTTTTCTAAAGAATCTCAAAACCTAATTGGAAAAATACATTTTAGTTAAGCAGACTCTGAGATAATAGTTCAAGTTCAAGTAGTTTATTTGGGAGGTAGAGGAGCTACCTGTAGGAGAATGGTAAAGTGAGAAGACAGGTATAATGGTTTCCTAGGGCTGCCTTAACAAAGTACCAAAAACTGGGGGGCTTATAGCAAGAGAAATGTATTGCTGCACAGTGCTGGAAGCCAGACATCAGAATCCAGGGATCAGCAGGGACATGCTCCCTTTGGAGGCACTAGGGACAGAACGGTTCCATGCCACTTCCGTAGCTCCTGGTAGTGTCAGGTGTCCCTTGGCTTGTAGAGGCATCACTACAACCGCCATCTTCACAAGGCACATCATCTTTCCTCTGGACTTGTCTGTCTCTGTGGCCGATTTTCCCCTTTTCGTAAGCCCTAATGGATTAGGGCTTTCTCTAATAATCTCATTTTAATTTAATTACTTTATAAGGACTCTGTTTCCAAATAGTCACATTCAGAGGTACTTAGGATTGGGACTCTAGGACTCCAGCATATCTTTTTTTTGGGAGGACATAATTCCACCCATAACAACAGGTATGATAAGGAAGATGAAGAGTGAACTTGATTCCAGGAAAACAACACCTAGGAACAGGCTGAAAATACAAGTCTCAGAGTTGTCACACTAAAAGGGACAAAGGAGCAGGAGTATATATTTACAAACTCCTATCAGTCATGGGAGAGGAAGTATTAATTCCCCCTTACCTTATTTCTGCTCTGTACTTGAGGCAAAGCAGGCTCCAGTGCTCAGAGAAAGCCCTGAGGCACAGAAAGGCGAGTGATGGGAGCTGGGGGAATATGACTCCCCAGTGAAGTAGAGGAAGAGAACGTGGGAGGGACACCAACGGCATCTGCAACAATGCCTGAAACAATAAGTGTAAAAGAACACAACCCAAACTGGACTAGGGAGATACCAAGCGAGTTAAAATCTGGAGTAGCAGATGTTAACCAGAGCGGGACTTTGGGCATACCTTCAAACCCTGAAGGAACTGGTGAATGTTGTCCACTAGTGAGAGACCGACCAAGGAAGCCACAATACTCAAGGACTGGATAAAGTAGGAAGCAATCCATGTGGAATAGATCAGAGGAGGGACCCTCCAACTACAGTGGTGTCTCATTCTAGGCAGGCGATTCACATTTACTTCTAGGTGAAATTTCACATTTCTTAACATGGTTCTTAATGATGTGGCCACTGCATGTTTCTTAAATCTCATCTCTGTATTACTCTGTATTCGTTTTATCTGTGAAAACTAAAGTTGCCATCAATTTGCTAGGGCTGCTGTAACAAAGTACCACAGACTGGGTGGCTTCTGGAAGCAAGAAGTCTGGGATTGAGATGTGGCTGTGTTGGTTCCTTCTGAGGCCTCATTGGCTTGTAGATCACTGTCTTTTCCCTATGTTCTCACGTCATCTTCCCTCTTTACCTCTTTACTTGTCTGTCCCAACCTCCTTTTATAAGGAGTCTAGTCATATTAAATTAGTCTAATGAAATTACTTGGGCGGGCATGGTGACTCACACATGTAATTCCAGTACTTTGGGAGGCCGAGGTGGGCGGATCACCTGAGGTCAGCAGTTCGAGACCACCCTGGTCAACATGGTGAAACTCTGTCTCTAGTAAAAACACAAAAATTAGCTGGGCATAGTGGCAGGCGCCTGTAATCCCAGCAACTCGTGAGGCTGAGGCAGGAGAATTGCTTGAACCCAGGAGGCAGAGATTGCAGTGAGCCGAGATCGCGCCATTGCCCTCCAGCCTAGGCAACGAGAGCAAAACTCTATCCGGGAGAGAGAGAGACAGAGAGAGTGAGAGAGAGAGAGAGAAGGAAAGGGAGGGGGGGGGGGGGGGGGGGGGGGGGGGGGGGGGGGGAGAGGGGAGGAGAGGAGAGGAGAGGAGAGGAGAGGAGAGGAATTACATTTTGAGGTACTGGGGGTTAGGACTTCAGCATATAAATTGTTGAGGGGGCATAATTTATCCCATAACACTCTGCCCTCTGAGAGGGAGGGAGGGCAGGAAACAAGAAATTCATAAAGGGAAGAAGATCTGCTCACTTGATAGGAAGCTGTGAATGCAAGGCTGTGACAATGTGGTTCCAGCACAGCTGGGTGCGTCATCTTGATCAAGCGATTTAACCTCACTGGACTTCATCTGGTAAATAAAAGAGCTAGACTTTGTTTTTCATCTCTATGATGATGAAGTTTAAAAAAAAAATGTTTTTCAGCAGCTGAGAGTGGATTTAAGATGTGCTCAGGGCAGGCTGGGCTCTGAAGGACCACCCTAGGAGTCTCTTGTATAAATACAGGTGTGGGGTTCTGTTTGAAAGAAAGCTAAAATGATGAATTTTGTTTGGGGTTATGGTTTGGACATTCAACGCCTGCATTATGTTCCTGTTTTTTCTAGTGTATGCCTTTGCTGGCATGTGTTTGCTGTAACACAGGCGTGGTGTATACTACAGTCACCTCTTTAAAATATTGTTATTCATTTCCAGTATATAATAGAGAGCAATAGTATGAAGGTTATTTATTTGAAGTCCTGTTTAAAATATCTGTTTATGTTGTTAATCTAAATTGTGGAGATATGATTAGTTATTACTTAGCTGTGATTAGAGAACGTGTCCTGGTGAAAGGTGCAGGGAAGTCTTTCATGGATTAACATGGAGCAAAAAGAGAGCCATTTGGAGCTGAACAGGTCTTAGGCCAAACCCAAGCCTGAGAGTGATTTTGTGGTGCCTAATGGATACCAAATTCTTGTCAAGGCTCCTCTCTCATCTGCAGTTGTGTTACCAGTAACTTGACAGAAGAAGGAATTATTTTTATGAGAAGTTGAATCACAGTATCCCATTGAGATCTACTGAAGACATGTATGAAAGAATAATAACACTGCCTAATTTTACTAATAGAAATTGCAAAAGGTTTGTCAAAAACCTTTTGTCCTTTTAAATGTTAAAATTTTTAAAATTATTAATGTTGTTAACTTTACTTTTTATAATTTTTATCTTTTTGTTGTTTATTCCTCTCCTAGGAAAAAAGAGACAAAGGACACTTGGAATTCTAAGTACATGTAAAAAATAATAGAAATAATAGAATAATGACAATAATAATGTTAAACTTTTATTGATCTCTTACTCAATGCCAGGTACTTTATCAAAGGTTTTGTCTTTATTTATCTCAGTTGATACTCATATGAGGAATATTCGATTATCATGTCCATTTTACAGGTGAAAGCTTCCATAAGGCACAGAAAGGTTCTGTGACTTGCCCTTGACTGCATAATGGTAAATGATAGAGCTGAGATTCACATTCAGGCTAGCTGACTCAAGAAATCATGCTTTTAACCAGATATGCTGTATTTATAGAAGTTGATAATAATCGCTTGCAGAATAGGAATCAGAAATAATGTTGAGAGAGAAACAGTGGAATGAAAAGCCGAAAAAGAAAAGGAATGTTGGATGTGGCTATTCCAACTGAATTTATATTGTTTTGTGAATACTCCAAGATTAAGTACAGGAACACATGCCTTTTCAATTCAATTGAACTTTTTCTCAGGGGTAGTTATATATATGCAGGTAAAGACCATGGAGGAACTCAGATTAAATGAAGTATGTGGACAACCTCCTTTCTTGAGATATTTAAGTGCATTTGAGATAAACACAAGTTGGTAAATGATTCATGATCTTCTTACATACTTACAGATTTCAATAATCCCTTTAAATATGTAGTTAGCCAAGATAAAAGTATTTAGAGTTTTCAGTTTTCTTCGTTGCTTTCCAGGTACATCCTTGGCAGATTGAACCTATTATGTGACTTGATAAAATATTTCCTTGCATTTCACTGACTGAAAAACTGGAATCTTCTTTTTGAGGTCATTCAGTATTATAATTAATGCTATTATTGGATCTCAGTCAATTTCCAAGTTTGTTTTGTCATCATACATTTTCAGAATTTTGCTACTGACTGCAGTTGGATTTATCTCCTCAGCCAACCCAAATATTAGTCCACCTATTTATAAAGAAACTGGATCCTTTTCCTCTTTTGTTTTCTTTATAACCCTTCCCTGTGCTCAAAAGCAAATTATTTCGTTTCTTCAAGCCTGTTTTCTCTTCTGTAAAACTGAGATAATAATAGTTCTTACATCTTAGAACAATATGAGCATTAAACAAGACTTACATGTGTATCTTTACCCCAAACCACTTTCCCGAGGGCCCGATCCTTATAAATAAGTGATTATTCAACATCTTCATTCACATATCTAGTAGGCTTCTCAAACCTAGCTTAATCTAGATGCTACTCTTGAATTTTCTCCCTCAAATACACTCCTCCCCTGACTTTGTAATCTTCATAATTTACCTAATTGCTGGAGTCAAAAACTTAGGAGTCACCCTTAAAACTTCTCTTTCATTCATACCTTCTAGCTGATACGTTAGTAAATTCTGTGAGCTCCACCTTCAAAATAAGACCTGAATCTGACCATTTTCAGTACCTCCCTTGCTATCACCCTAGACCATCCTCCACTTCGTACTACAGATACGATTTGCTCTGGTGAACCCCATCTTCTTCACCAGAGCAATTCATATCTGCTCTTTCTACCCACTACTCTTGACTATGGATTCCTCCTACCCCCAGAAGCAGCCAGAGTGATCCTGTACATCTTTCAGTGAGATCATGTCTCTCCCCTGATTAAAATACTCCAGTCAGGTTTCATCCCACTAAACATAAAATGTTTGCAATTTGTCATTGATGATAGGACCCTACAGCATCTGCCCCCCACCCCGGCCATGTATTCAGTTTCTCCCACATTGCTCATGCTGAGGCTGCCCCACTCACCTTCCTGCTGTTACTTAGTTACTTCAAGCTTGTTCCTCCGTCAGTGCCTTTGTACTTGCTGTTCCCTCTACCTAGAATATTCTCCCTTAGATATTTGCATGACCTGTTGCCTCACCTTATTTGCATCTCTATTCAAATTCACTTGCTCATAGAGGGGCTGGGTCAGACCTTTTTAGGATAATGTATCTAAAACTGCCCTCCCACATGCCTAGTTACTCTTCAGCCTCTTACTTAGTGATCATGGGATCTATTTTTTGTTGTGTGATGTCTTTATTTGTTTATGTGCTCTCTCCCCATCTAGAACATATACCCCTTGAGTTCAGGATCTTTGTCTTACTCAACATGATATCCCCAGTGCCTGCAGTAGCACCTGGCGCATGACAAATTTGCAGCATAGATTTGTCAAAATAAGAATCAATGAATAAAAGGCACTTAACATATATTGCCTGGAGCATACCGAGTACTATACTCTTTTCCAATGATACACATTAGAAAATCAGAGCCTGTTATATTCTTCATTAATGTGGGTCAGGTACTATAAAAAATCGATTTATATTTTCCTCATAAATTATGTGAGGGCAATGTTTCCATTTTACAAATGGAATAACTGAGAGCTTAGAAAGATGGATAACTTTCCCAGAATCACCTTATCATTAGAAGTTCATGCTTGACCCAAACTGTTCAGGAATCATACAATAGAAGGTGATTTAAATGAAAGGATAGCATTCTTTTGATCACAAGATTTGGCTGATGTCACTGCTGGGCCAGTGCCTCTTCTTTTTCATGCGTAGAAGAAGATAAAAACATCCCACAGGGCAGGGGACCAATTTTTTTGGTCCATGGTAACGAGTATACTAGAAAATGTTCTAATATCCAGTGATATTATGCCTCACAAACCCCTGCCATGAAACTAGCCTCAATTCTTTTTTTCTGTCAAGCTTTGTAGCTTTTTTTTTTGTATTGATTTTCAGCTTACATAGTATGGGTAATTATTATGCAAAACAATTTGAAACTGTTTTTTTTTCCCCCCCACAAAAAGGAATCATGCTTAAGTGCTTATAGATAAAATATGTTCTTTACTCTTATACACTAATTGCAGGTCGTCTCAGTTGTCCTCAAAGGCAGAAAACAAGTGAGGAAGAGAAAGCAGATAGCAATAAAGCTGGGAGAAGTGGAGGAGTAGGGGGAATAAACGAGAGAGAAACAGTTCAAAGCTATGAGAAGATTGAAGGGAGATGACCAGAATTGCAACAGTATCATCAGTGATGAACAAGAAGTGGCAATGCCTGATAAGAATTTATAAGGTGCCATGAGCCGATGGGACTGCTGAAAGGAACTGAACTGAAGCAAGCAGAGGAAGAGGAAAGCTCCAGAAATAACAAACAGAGGGAGTAATCTATAGGAGATGGCGAGGTGTTTGGGAGTAATACAATTAAAATACACTGGACATACAGTGGAGGCTAACAATGGTTGTAACAGCTAAGGAAGTGAATGTAATATTGTCATATGGGGGAAGCATGACTTTAGTGCTTTTACTGAGTTGGGGGAAAAATGGGAAGCTGGACCTGATTTTCCCTGCTACTGATTTTACTGCTGTAGGAGATACCAGTGGCACCTAGGTGCTTTGCTGCTGTTAACGCTGCTATAGTATTACAATAGCAGCAGCTTCTGTTGTGGCAGTGCAAAAGGAAAAGGTAGCTGAAGGCCCTGAACAGTCAGGGAGCTAACAAACTGTAGCTCACTGTCCAGCTTCTCTAATAGAAGTCTCCGGTGGTTTGTTGAGCCTGTAAGGGCAAATTCAGCAATGCTTGTGATAAATATCAGATTGAAATTATTTCAGGAAGCTTTAGCTCTGCAAGTTAGTGTTGTGGCAAAGGTAAATGAAAAATATATGTCTCAGGATTTTAAAAAATGATGCAGTTGTTTCTATTTCTTTTAATGTGAAGTCAATGCTTTGTTTCCTGAGTACCTGCATTAATATTACTCACCCTGTGATCTACATGTTGCTGCTCAAAACCTTTATTCTTGATGCTCCTGAGAGATAAAGCTCTCTCTTTTGTTCTTACAGTATCTTTGAGCATAGGCCAATTACATGATTTTTGTTTTTTACTAGTAAATTGAGGCTTCAGATTGAAAAGTTCATCTTAGATCATCACTACAGCAGTCAAGACCTCTCCTATCCATGCAAGCATTCTTGGTTTTGTTTTCTGGTCCATGCTTAACTTAATTTGATTTATTTGTATGTGTTGGGATGAGGTAGAGGTGCAGACACAGTGTTCAGAATAACTATATGAATTGTTGCTCCCAGGAAAACATGTATGACACTTGAATTATGTTATCAGTAGTTTCAATGGAAATTTTAATTTGACACACTTGTTTTGCTTATCATACCTTCCCAATTTTTCCTTTAATACCTTGCATATTATTCTCGTATATTAATGTATTGAATTAACATACTTGAATAACAAATATTCTATATGCTAGGTAAGATTCTAAGAGCTAATAATACAATGATGAGCAAGATAGTATGTAAAAATTAGCACACAGACAATTCTTGGATCATTTTATAAAAGAGGTAGTTTGAAATCTGTCATTTAAAAATATGTGGAATGGAAAATCATATGAATTATTTTTATTCATATTTCATATTTCATTTTATTCATATAATCATATGAAATATTATTACATTTATGAACACATATTGATTTCTGATTATGAATAATACAATGATATTAGCCCAAAGGAGCTTATGGTCAACTAGAGGAAAGGCATTATAATAAATGATTTCAACAAAATATCATTATATGATGAAGTCTGTTAGGGCAAGTACTGTTGCCTGTGTTGCTCACCATTATATTCTCAGTACTTAGTCATAAAAACAATAAAGATATTCTTCAAAAGAAATTCAGAATTTTGAATTTCTTATTCCTTTTTTTAGACAGAGTTTCGCTCTTGTTGCCCAGGCTGGAGTGCAATGGTGCGATCTCAGCTCACCGCAACCTCTGCCTCCCGGGTTCAAGCGATTTTCCTGCCTCAACCTCCCTAATAGCTGGGATTACAGGCACATGCCACCACACCTGGCTGATTTTGTATTTTTGGTAGACACAGGGTTTCTTCATGTTGGTCAGGCTGGTCTCGAACTCCCGACCTCAGGTGATCCGCCTGCCTTGGCCTCCCAAAGTGCTGGGATTACAGGCGTGAGCCACTGCACCCAGCCTGAATTTCTTATTCTTAACAACAACTTTAAAATCAGGTTTTAAAACCTGTGCTGTACCTAAGAGACATCCAGGGAGTGTTTTCAGAATACACATTCTCGAGCCACTCTCCTGAACCACTGAAAAAAATTGTGTGGGGGATAGAGCCTCAACTTCACATTTTAAAATTTCTTTGGTCAGTTTTATTGCGAAGCCCTCGTTATGAAGGAATAACCTGGAGGGAGGTTTTTGTGCATGTCAGGGAGCTTTGACAAAGGCCCTCACATTCACATCACTTTTAGATTAGGAGTCAGCAAACCATAGTTTGGCCTGTGGGCCAAATCCCTCCTCCCACCTGTTTTTGTATAGCCTGTGAGGTATGAATGACTTCTACATTTTTAAATGGTTGAAGAAAATCAATAGAATAATACTTTGTAACATGAAAATTACATGAAATTTAAATTCCAATGGGTACAAATAAGTTTTATTAGAACACAGATGTCCTCAGGAAAAGTTTGCCTATGGTGATGAGAACAGAATATACATTACATTTCATAAGATATAGATCTAGGAGAAATAGGCGCAGCACAGTGGCTCGTGCCTATAATCACAGCACTTTGGGAGGTGAGGCAGAAGAATCACGTGAGGCCAGAAGTTCGAGATCAGCCTGGGCAACATAGTGAGACCCCTCTCTCTCCAAAAAAATTTAACAAATTGACTGGGTGTAGTCATTCATGCCTGTAGTCCCAGCTGCTTGGGAGGTTGAGGTGGGAAGATAACTTGAGTCCGGAAGTTCAGGCAGCAGTAAGCCCTGATCACAAGTACCACTGCACTCCAGTCTGGGTGACAGAGTGAGACCTTATCTTTAAAAAACAAACAAAGAAAACTTGGAGAAACAGTAGTTAGATAAGATAGTCACAGTCTATAAGTATTTTGTCCTTATAGAGGTATGGGCTAGATCTAGCAGGATAAAATTCAACAGGTAAGACAGTAAGGTCCTGTATGTTGGCCTAAATAAAACAACCATGCAATTAGAGCAATTTAGCTTTTGGAAGTGTAAAAATGACATTGGAGTTTTAGTTGACATTAAGTTCAAATAGGTGTCAGTTGTGTGATTATGACCAAGAAAAATCTAATGTGATATGGACCTATAAATAGAAGTATAGAATGTAAAATAAGGAATAGAAAGACTACACCTAAATAGTTGATTCCAGTTTGAGATGTCCTACTTTCATAATGGAATAGATATCTGAAGCATTTTCATGGGGGAACTATTAGGGTGGTGAAGGGCTAAAAAATCATACCAAATAGTAAATGACTTAGCCTGAGGAAAAGAAGACTTAGGAAAGGGCATAACAGATAGCAGCCTTCAAATATTTGGATTAATGTCATGTGGAAAAAGGGTTAGGTTTATTCTGAATAAGCCAAAAGGGTAATGCTGATTATGGAGATAGGGCAGACATGTTAAGCTCAATATGAAAAATATACTAATTATTGTAAATATGGAATTACTTGCCTCACAAAGTGATTCCCTTATCTCCCTTGAAGGTGTGGACAGAGTCTGGAAGAACTCTGGGTCAGGATGATGCTGAAGGGATTTGAGGATCAGAAGGAAATTTAGATTAAATTACACCTAAAATCTCTTTCTACATGAAGTGTCTCAGAGAATAATTCTGTTGTATTATGCATATATTTTAATATTCATTGAGCATTCACTATTTGCAGTGTATTTTTTAAATAATTGTGAAGGATACAAAGACAATCCAAGATATGGCTTCCAAGAGACAAAGGAATTTTGCAAACAAGGCAGAGCCACATAAAACATCAGGAGGAATGGTACATAAACGGAAATTCTATAGTCATTCAAAGAAGGTGGGATCAGTGAAGACCTCCAGAAGGAAGTGAGCTCCGAAAGGAGCTTTGAAGATTGGTTTGAATTTGAATATGTGGTGGTAAGGCACAGGGGTTCTAGGTAATGAAACAAGCAGGAACAAATATCAGTTAGGGAAGCAGATATGTATGATGGGGAAGAAAACTGCTTGCTAGAACAACATTCATTCATTATTCATTCAACACTTAAGGAGCACCTTGGGAAACCACAATGCAAAGCAAGGTGTGAAGGGGGTTACAAAGATGAACAAAAAAAGATTCTTGCCCTCAAGCAGCTCCTAGCCCAGTAAAATGAAAACCAATGTCAACACCTCCCCTCTATAGTAACTTAACTCTTGGGTGACTCAGCCATAAGATAAGTTACTGGAAATTTCTTGGACTATATTCCTGCAGCTTAAAAAGCTCATCAATATTTCATTCAACAAATATTTATTGAACTTCTGAATTGTTCTATCTCCTTGGGATGTATCAGTGAGCAAAATAGAGCCCTCATGCCAACCAGTATGCAAGCCAAACATATATTTTTGTTATTCCCTGGTTCTCCAAGAAAAATAAAACAATATTTATTGTTTTACAAATTTTGAGAGAGCAAAATCAATAGAGAAATACCTTTTGGGGCTTTCAGAAGGGTGTTTCGAGCCCTGGCGGTGGAGCAAATGGCGTGAGTTACTCAGCGGTATCTCTTTAAACCTGTGCTCCTTTCTTGAGCAGCATTTGTATTTTTGTCATCCATGCCATTTTTAAGGGGTTTTATTTTTGTTTTTTACCACCTGCAAAATTTAAACTGGAAATTTCATCCTTTGTGTCTTAGCTCTTGTCACTCTAAACATCTCTTGTGTGAATCCGTATTGGCTCTTCATACAAACAAAATGCAAATCATATCCTTGCCAGAGCTAAACACTTATCTCAACGAAATCAGAACAAATACTTGAAGGTTAAAACTGAGACTCACTGCTAGCAGAATAAAGAGAAAAACACTGAATACAACATGAATTTTCCACTGAGATGAATTCAAAATGCAAGCCGAAAATTCAGTAAAGATAAAAAACTTCTCATGTCAAATGATGGGTTTCACTCTTGATAGATATCAGACTTCTATCTCCACCATTTTTCTTTTACATGAAACTTAACACTGAGCATCTGATTGCTTCTCACTATTGAAAAATGCCATATTAAATTTCACAAAGGGAAGCATGTTAACTTTGGTGTCCAGGTCAAATGACTATTCAAAAGGAGTGGCTTTTCTGGTCAATCAAACACAACCATGTATTCTACTCACTGATGAGTCAGTGGCCTGGATTTTGTTCAGTTCTGCCTTCATCTATGTAATTACTTCCCTGGTACACGGTTTCCTCATTTGTTAACTCTATGAGGCTATGAATATCACTATAGGGTAAGTCATTGCTTTGCCCCTTTAAGTACATATCAGTTTATTATATTACATTTTTTAAAGTATTCTCCTTAATGTGTCCAAGAACTTAAAATGACAGTATGTATGCTTACATTAAAATTTTATTTAATATTTTGATAGCATTTTAAACATAATTGGTTGCCTTTATTATTCTATGTATTTTCTGGTATATACTTAAAAAATATTAATCTGAGAAGGGATCCATAAACTGCCAAAGGAGTCCATAACACAAAATTGGTCTGGAACCCTTAAGCCTCATATATTTCTGGTGAGGGAGTAGGGCACATTCTCTGACCCACTCTCCATTTGCCCCTTACTACCTCAAGAGAGGTAGTACTCTAACTAGATATGCTAATAAATGAAATAAGATACCCACAAAGCAACATTCATTTACATAATGGATTGTATTATATGGTATTCATAGTTATTTTTTGTGTTCTTGGTATATTTTTATTTTGTTTGAAATCTAGGCAAAAACAGAAATACTAAAATTTAGATTTGACTTATTGAAAATCATATTAGAGGTCAAGCACAGTGGCTCATGCCTGTAATCCCAGCACTTAGGGAGTCTGAGGTGGGTGGATCACTTGAGTACAGGAGTTTGCGACCAGCCTGGGCAATATGACAAAACCCCATCTCTACAAAATATACAGAAAATTACCTGGACATGGTGGCCCACACCTGTCGTCCCACCTGCTCAGGAGGCTGAGGTGGGAGAATTACCTGAGCCTGGGAAGTCGAGGCTGCAGTGAGCCGTTATTGTGCCACTGCATTCCAGCCTGGGAGTGGGAGTGAGATCCTGCCTCCGAAGGGGAAAAGGAATATCATATTAGAGTGAAACGTTGTGTCTATTAGCAGGGCAGTATCTTGAAGATTATTGAGCTCAGGTAATTGAAGTATGTGTATTGTTTCTGCAGTTTAGACAGCTGCTGCTGCAAACAGTAAGTACTTTCCAAGGGTGTAAGCTGATTTCTGGATTTAATTAACATAAGCAAATATCCATCACTGAATTCATAGACATGAAGTTTGTGGATTAATTAAAGGAAACTGCGATTGTAGTTATTCTTTTAGGTATTTCTTTTTTATTTCTTTTTAACTAAAAAATTAAGAGATCAAGTCTCACAGTATTACCAAGGTTGATCTCAAATTCTTGAGCTCAAGGGATAGTCCTGCTCATCCCCCAGGTAGCTGGGAGGACAGATGGGAGCCACTGTGCCTGGCTTCACTCTTTTGTTTTGAGACAGGGTCTTGCTCTGTCACCCTGGATGGAGTGCATGGTGCAACCACAGCTCACTGCAGCCTCGACCTTCTGGGCTCAAGCAATCTTCCCACCTCAGACTCCCAAGTAGCTAGGACCATATACCACCACACCTTAACTAACTGAAAAAAAAAAATTGTAGAGATAGGGTCTTACTGGTTTTTCCAGGCTGCTCTCGAACTCCTGGGCTCAAGAGATCCTCCTGCCTCAACCTCACAAATTGCTGAGATCACAAGCATGAGCCACTGTACCCGGCCTCTTTCAGTATTTTCTGACAGGAAAGGGGGAAGTTATCCTTCTAATGATAAATTCCATTATTCAGAAATCATCTTAAGAAGAAACCTATAATAATCATTTGGAAGAGGTGTTACTTTATATCATATTCTGGTCGTGGTAAACTTCATTTTTCACTTCTACATGGACTATCATGTAAAGAGCTTTAATCCTGGCATCCGTGCTTAATGAAGTTTAAAAAGATTATTATTCTGTTTAACTAAGATTAGAAAGATGAAAACAGAATGTTTACCAGCCCACCTGTAATCCTCATCAGTTCACTAGAAATCCCTTCTATGTGTCTCTAAATAACACAAAAGTTTAAACATTACAAGTCTATATCTGTTTTATAGCTCTAAATAAGATTTTTTAAAATTAAATAGTAAGAATTGTTTTCATAGAATTCTTCCATGAAGGCTGTTCTTTTAGACTAGACCTTTAACATATTCATCCAGCTAGGGGAAAAAAGAAACACAAAAATTCTCTATGAGTAAATACGCAAGTATGTGACCTGTTTGTTCATGTGTGAACTACATTTATTGTAAATATTCACTGGCAAGCTTGAAGACTTTTAAAATTATTATTCCTATGAATTTAACCTTATTAATCATTATGACTTGAGAAGATTTTATGTTACATTAGTTGTGGCTGCTATTTATCCGGACACTGTGCTAAGTCCTTTACTTGTTTTATTTCATTGAGGTCTCACAACAATGCTATGGAATAAACAATATTATTATTCCCATTTTACTGACAAGGAAACTCAGTATATTAGCTTAGGCTTCCATTACAAAATATCATCGGCTGAGTGGCTTAAAGTCCATGATAAAGATGCCCATCAATTTTGTTCCCTGCCAAGGGCCATCTTTCTGGCTTGCAGATGGCCCCCTTCACACTGTGCTCTCACATGGTGGAGAGAGGGAGAGGGTTCTGGTTTCTCTTCCAAGTATTATACGGACACTCATCCCACCTTGAGAGCCCCGCCCACATGGCCTCATCTCCACCTAATTACCTTCCAAAGGCCCCACCTCCAAATATGACCCCTACACTGAGGGGTAGGGTTTTAACATGTAAATTCTGGGGGAACACAGATATTCAGTCCATAACACTGAGGGTTAAAGGAGGTAGAGTAATTTGCTTAGTGTTACAGAGCTAGTAAGTAGTTACAAATGAAGTGCACTCCAGAGACTTCCAGGGATGATGCTATCCTGGGAAATAATTTTCTGTGCTAAAATAATATTTTACATTGGTGTGAGGGCTTAAAAAAAATCCTCAGCTTGACTTTTCCTTACTCCCTCCAGCATAAGCACTCTTTCAAAGAACCACGTGGCTTGCCTCTCTCCTGGACTGCCTTGCTTATGGTCTGGTTTCCATGGGAAAAACAAAGGGATTCTTTCAATTCTCTGTCTCATCATATAAATTTGTCAATAAAAATCCTTTAGTGGCCTCCCATTCCACTTAGAAGAAAATAAAAAATCCCCTCCATGGTTCTCAAGGCATTCCTGACTTCATGTAACTGACCTTATCTCCAGTCCCCACTCCACTCTGCCTTGTTTGCCCTGACCCAAGCTCTTTCCTGTCCAGCCTTTGCACTGGCTGCTCCGTCTGCCTGGAATCCTCTTCCCTACACAGGTGGAAGGCATGTTTCTTCTCATCCTTCAGGATCCCACTCCTCACTCAGGCTTCCCTGACAATCCTGTCTATGTAGCCTTGCCCTACCCCTAGCCAGGGGCGTGTCTGTATGTTTCCCTCTTTTATTCATCTTCCTAGCTGTTAAAGCTACCTGTTATTTCTCTATGTTCTTTTGTTAATGTGATTTAACAGTTGCCTCTCTTAGTTACATACAAGTTTTCTGTGAACAAGGACTTAGTTTTGTTCATGTTTATATCACCTGGTATGCAGTAGATGCTCAATTATTATGTGTTGAATTTATGAATGTATCACTCTTAAGAGAGAGAAAGAATCCCAGTTCAGAAGTGCTAAGGGGCTATGTCCAAAGTTGTCCAGGATGTAAGAGACAAAACCACAACTCACACTTAGGTCTTCTTACTTTATTGGACTTTCCGTTCCTCTCTCCTACCCTTTTCTGTGGAAACAGAATGAGGGGCAAACCATACTCCTCTGAAAGTTGAAAGTGGTGAAAGAGAACTGAGATCTACTAAGCATTAAAGCTGTGTCAGATACTACACCAACATTCTCTAAAGTCCTAAGAGGTACAGTTACTACCCTCAATTTACAGATGAGGGAAATAAAGCTTATATGGACTAATTCACTTATTCATGATCACTCAGCAAATCACTGGCAGAGCCTTTGTTTCAACCCTGGCTTGTATCTGGTAATAATGCCCTTACTCAGAGGATGCTGACCATGGACATTCAATGAAACACTTTTCTGGGCTTTCATTAACTCAGAAATCAAAGAAAAGGGATAGCTTCACCTTAGATGATAGTGAAATTTTCTAAAATGTATAACACAATCCCCCCTTGCCTCATGCCTCTACGCTTTTGTTTACTATGATGGTATTTAAAGCTAAAACAAAACCCAGAAATCTTTGGGTTTTGAAAGCAATCTGTTAAAAACTATAATAATCCATGTATCCTTAGACTTGAGAGCATTTCTAAATGAAGCTTGCAATGTGATCATTTGGTGATGTTTGGATTATGTGGTTATACTAGGATTTAAAATGCCTTGTCACACCGATACTATAGAAAGGTGAGCAGCAGGATGCACACAGTGACAAATTAGCGGTGCTCTTAGCCAGGCCGTTTAAATTATTTTTAGGCAGGAGACATACTGTACACACCAGGTTTTAGATGCAAGTGATTAATATGAAATGTTACCTCACTCTTTGCCTGTAGTTTATCTGAGCTCTCCTTATTTCTGTCTCTTTCCTTCCAGTTCTATTCCCTAGTACTTCATGTATTATCTTCCTTGCAAGTTCCCTTTTTCTGTGAAATTGTTTCTTGTTATATTGGCAAGGATACCTATCCTTACTAAACTGGTGGTGGCTGCAGCAGCCATGCCCAGAGCTTACTATGCAGAGGCTAGTGCCTATATCTGGAGTTGAGACAGGTTGCTATACCACACCTATCTTTAGTTCACTACCTGTTTGCTCCATTAGGTAGAAGCTTTCTCCTAGACTTACGAGAAGCAAAAGCAAACACAAACAAACAAAAACAATGCTCCTTTATTTAAAGAAGCATTTTCTCAGCATCTGAATCAATTATACATGCCTATTTTCCATATCTAAATTTATAGCAATGCACAATGAAAACTCATATTAAATTGAAGACCTTGAGGGTCTGCTGTATCCTGGATCATCTAACAAAGTTTTTTTTAGATATATATTTATATGTGTATATATATCTGTAAACACATACACACAGATACACATACACACCCAAACACTGTACATACTAAACATTTAACATATTTGAGGAAGTTAACTTTATCACATCACAGTTTACGTTTGTGTAACTTCCTAAGAAAAGGTGAAATCTACTACAAAACAAACAGAAAAAGATGATTTAAAAAGCCCTTACGAGTTGGAGCTGTTTTTATTCCTTCATAGAGTTGCATTCTAATAACCATTTGATATAACCTCTACCTTGATTTGTACATGGACTAAAAAGGTATGACCACTGGGGCTTGGCACTGAAGCAAGAAGAAACAGAAAAGGGTTGAAGGAACACGACTTACATAAGATTTCCAGACGTGAGATTACTGTGTATTCAGATTCCCTACACAATGTTAATAGCACATATAAAATAACTAAAATTTCTGGGAACTTTAAAGCTGTTTGATGTATCATGCAGGGTCTACCTTCACGTTACAGTGATTGCCAGGTTTTAGATGCTGGGTAGGTGTCAGGTGGGTACTTCATTCATGATGCCAATAGAGTGTCAAGTAAACATGGATTTTCTATGAGATAATATATTATCGTACTTCTACATCCTCTTCCAATTATGAGACACAGTTTTCTTTGATGTCACTCAGGCTCAGAAAGTTGAACACCCTCCACTTGGTGTGATTTGGCAATAATTGTCTTTGATGCTGAGAAAACATGCACAGTATGAAATAGAAAAATGCAGCTGGGTGAGGTGGGTCATGCCTGTAATCCCAGCATTTTGGGAGGCCAAGGCAGGAGGATCAGTTGAACCTAGGAGTTGGAGACCAGCCTGGGTAACATAGTGAGACCCTGTCCCTACAAAAAATTTAAAAATTAGCCAGGCATGGTGGGGCGTGCCTGTAGTCCCAGCTACTTGGGAGGCTGACATGGGGGGATTGCCTGAGCCAGGCGATTGAGGCTACAGTGAGCTGTGATTGTGTCACTGCACTCCAGCCTGCGTGACAGAGACTCTGTCTCAAAATTCAATCAATCAATAAAATAAAATAGAAAAATGCAACCTGATAATCGTGTTTTAAAAAACAAAATAGGGGCTGGGCACGGTGGCTCACTCCTGTAATGCCAACACTTTGGGAGGCTGAGGCAGGAGGATCACTTGAGGTCAGGAGTTCAAGACCAGCCTGGCCAGCATGGTGAAATCCTGCCTTAACTAACAAAGAAAAAAAAAATACAGAAATTAGCCAGGTATGGTGGCAGGTGCCTGTAATCCCAGCTACTTGGGAGGCTGAGGCAGGAGAATCGCTGGAACCTGGGAGGCAGAGATTGCAGTGAGCCGAGATCATGCCACTGCACTCCAGCCTGAGTGACACAGCGTGACTCCATCTCAAAACTAAAATAAAATACAAAACAAAATATATAACAGTCATGAACATAACATATGTTTGCCTACACAGACTCTGGGAGAATTAAAGCAAGGTAGAAGGAAGATGTATCTGAGCACTCCCCACCTCCACTATCAGAGCTATGGTCCAGACTTCTATTGTTTGTAAACTGGATTATTGCCAGGCCTCCTGACTGGAGTCTCAGCTTTCCTCCTTGCTGTCTTCTATTACAAACATAGGAGCCAGAGGGAGCACATGAAAATGTAAGTCCAGTTATCTGATTCCTCCGCTCAGACTCTTCCAGTGGCTTCCCATTCACCCAGAGTAAAAGCCAAATCCCTATGACAGTGAAGAAAGCTCACATAACCTGTGTACCCTCTTCCTCCTCTGCCTTTGCTCAGTCCTTCCCCACCGCAGGGGCCCACCTGCTTTGCCTCAGCCTCACCAGGTGAGCTCCCACTTCAGGCCTTTCACACTTGCTGCATCCTCTACCAAGCCCCGCTCTCCATAATGTGCTACCTCACCTCCTTCAGTTCTTTGCTCAAATTTCACCTTTTGGTGAAGCCTTCTCTAACTGCCTTATTTAAACTTTAAAAGCAGGGAAATCAGTAGTAACAAAATGTTACTTAGCATTCGAAGTCTGCAGATGATAATATAATATGAATTTCACTCTAAATAGCTAAAATATTTTCAATATGCTAAGTTTAACCGTAAGAAGGGCAAAGGGCAGTAAAACTTAAAGAGTCAAGGGACAAGTAGATTTCTCCTTAGAATCATAGGGTTTCTTTCCTGGGCTACTCCACTGAATAACTTTCAGTTCAATTGAACTCCAAATATTTACTAATTGCCTGTTCTAAGGGACCTGATGCAGGGGTTAGTGAATTGGATAAGAAAGTATGAAACCCAGATTTTAAGGTTAAGATGATTCATCAGAGGGGATTACTCAAATACTCAAAAGAAATGACCAAAAATATATAAAATAGGGTGTTGCTCATAAGTGAAGTACAGCAAAGTGTTTTCATTTTGACCGATTGCTACAAAATCAATAGAATTGTTGGAATTAGATTGTGCTTAATTTGATTGTATCATGACAGTGACAAAAACTGCAAGATTTTCTGTCCAGGGTTCTGATACAGTCTATTGAATTAAATGTGGTTCAAATTCAAAGTACCTTGTTATTATTCACAGTTTTTCATAGATGGTGCAATATTAGGAAAGGTAAAATAACTGCTCCTAGCTTTGTGTGCACTGTGATTAGTGAATGCATTATGACACATTTTTTTTAGTATCTAAATATACCATACCATAAAATGGTAAGTTTTAAAAATACACTTGATTATTACCAAGCAGTGGTTGGTGAGGGTAGAAAAGGTTGTCTGGAGTTGATTAAACAATGGTAGGGGTTCTGGGTTACATGAAACAGATATAGAATACATCTGTATTTGTATAAATTAAAAATTCTTCTGATATTCTCTGGAATTTTATATTCTACATTAGCAGTAATATTTGAATTATTTCTTTTATGATCTCTCTTTCATGGACATAAAAGAACTTAAGTTATTTACAACACCTGTTATATTATTTAGATGATAGTTAGGTTTTATATGCATATTAACAATGTATTTTAATTAAATGATGAAAACAGATGTCATCATTAGCAAATGTAATGGGAAGAAAATTACATCTTGTCACTTACCTTGAAATGCACTCCAGAATGCATTAGAAAATACTGTACCTAATGATGGTTGGCTAATTCAGTACACTGTGCAAGTAAAATTCAGGAAGCTTGCATTCCTCTGCTTTTAAAAGTGAAAAAGAGGAAGTCTTTTTGGAATAAACTTTTTATTACTAGGCTATTCAACTTAAGCTTTACAAATAGAATATTTGATGGCACTGCTTTCAAGAATCTGGACTCAATCTATATATTTTATGTCATAATTCTAGATCCTATTTATGTATTTCAATCCATTGAATAATGTTACACTTCACAGGACCATAATAGAAGTTTTATCTGATTTTTGTTCACTATTTTCTCTATACATTATAAAATAGCTAATATTTTACTGAGTACTTACTATTGTCTCCACCTCCCTAAGTGCTTTGCACATACATATTAGTCATTTTAATCCTCACAACAACCCCACAGTAGGTAGGCATTATTATACTCATTTTACAGAGGAAGAGGTGGAGTCTTTGCATGTTAAATAACTTGCTAGGTCAGAAGCTAATAAGAGGGAGAGCCCAAGAAAGTTTTGAACCCCGGAAATTTGGCTCTAGAACCACTGGGCTCTGCTTTTTTCTCAAGTATTGACACACACGGAGATTAAATCTAAAACCAAGAAATACACTTGTGCACTCACTTCTTGGGGTCAACAAGCAAGTAATATACTTTCCTTCTACACTCAGAGTAAGAGCAGTATATCTTCGTTATCCCCTCACTAGAGATAAGTGGGTGTTCAGAACCTCGGAACAGACAAGACAGAAATGTCACAGGTGGCCCCATAGAGACCCTAGTAACCAGATGGGTGAGCACAAACATTACCACCAGAAGAATTTGTCCAGGGAGATGAAGTCATTAGATGTTCTGGAAATTAGGGGACATTGCACTTCTCATTTATTCCCTTGTGGCTCTGTGATTTCTGAGAAACAAGGCAGCTTGAAGAGCTTTATAGGACCATTGAGGTTTTAAAGGAATTATTCTGATCAAATATTAAAAATGTAAGGTAATACTTGTCAAAGTAACATTGAAAGCCCCTCTCCCTTAACTAACACTTGCCTGAACATAGTTTATCATCTAAAAGAAGAAAAGGCAACAAAATGTGGTTAACTCACTAATAAGAAGAATACATTCGATGTTTGTAAATTTATCAGACATTAAACATGAAAAGGAAAACAAGTCTTTCACATTAAAATTTTTCTGTATATCGTTCATTCACCAAGTATTTCAGAGCATTGGAAATATTTGTGATTCAGGCAATTTACATTTACCAGTGCAGTGATAATACTAATGATAATACTCTTTTTATAAATATCAGACTTTTAGAGTCTCCTTTTTTTTTTTTTTTTTTTTTTTTTTTTGTTGTGAATCAGCAATGACCATAAAAATGCCAAAAAAATTTCAGACAAAATTACACGTGTTCCACCAGTGGTTGTATCTTCTGGAGTTTCCACAAAACAGATTTTACTTGTGGGTTCATTTTTCACTCTGACTTCCATCTTACAAGATGACCTTTTTTCCCCTCACTAGTGGTCTATTGATAGATCATCCAAGCCACTCATACTAATCCTCATCTGCCAGGAAATCCTCCCAGTCATCACTGCCTCCCAAAGTTATCAGCTAAGTGTACTCAGAAACTTAAAAGCAAAGTACTCTGTTTCCCTCATGTATTATCTATGTCTACGTATAATAATAATAGCTAATATTTATTGAGCTTTTACCATAAGCTAGACACAGTGCTAAGCACTTTACATTGATTATCTCAATTAACCCTCCCAACAATCTTACAAAGTTGCTATTATTATCACCAGTTCATAAATGAGGAGACTGAGGAACAGAGTTTAAATAACTTCTTCATGGTCATGAAGCTAGGAAGTAGAACTAGATTTGATCCTGACCATGCCAGGCTCACACTTATGCCTGAACTATTATATTTAATTCCTTCCAAAAAGTGTCCCATTGTATAATGTCATTGGGTTGGTTTTTTCCCTCCTTATAGTAACATAACAAAGCAATTCTGGTGAAGATAGTTGACAATACAGCAAAGGCAATGTTTACAGTGTGTTGTGCATTCCAGAAGATGCAAGCATGAATTGGTTACCTAACACTTTGGCTTGCTCATATGTGTAGACACCACTGTCTTCTAAATTGCCGACACATGGCGTTTGCTCTTTATGCATTAGGTAGGTTGGCATGATCACCTGACACATTCTGGAAAAGTTTGCATGGAGTATGATTAGACCTATTTAATATCAGTTGATTACATATCTGTTACATAGATGATCCCAATATTACCTATTAAGATTATTTCCTTAAAACTTACCTTCATTCCTTTTAAAAATTATATTCCTAATTCATATCCTACTTTATGATTTCTCATAATTTTACTTGATTTTCTTCTGTTGAGTTGTACTGTGAATGAGATAACTTGTTTGCCAAAATATTAAAATGACCCTTTCTTGAACCAGGTTTTCAGTTTCAGACCTCTGATATATCTCTAATATTAGAAAGCAGTAATATTGTTCCATAATATCTAGAAACAGTATTTCTAGGACCTAGCATATGAACCTTCTACACATGCAGCACCTCACAGCATTCAGGAACACAGTGAAAGTATTTACTGGGAGATGGAGTGCAGCAGAAAACTTAAATCTATGCTAGTGGGCCTCCATGTCCTCAGATGTCTTCATTTAATGCTTACTCAGGAGTGGCCTCCTATGGTAAATTGAAAATGGAATTAAAAATAAATGCTTGACTGAAGTAATAGACTATACAACACAAATAGCTAATCATCAGTTATGCTCTTATTTTTCGTAAGTGTCATCTCTCAGTGCTTTCAGAACACTGTGGGATGCTGATTGGATGAACTTCATTTTTAACAATGCTAAATGGAGGACCATAAAAACTACCAACAATAGAAAAATATACAAAAACCCTTAATATATAATATTTTAAAAGGTTATGTAAAATGATAGTCCTCCACAAAAGAGCAGAAGTTGCAACATTTTATAAATTTTTCTTTTGTTCTTTTTCAGCCACCACTGAAAACACATTTTCCTAGTAACTCAAATCTCCTGCTGATTGTACTAATTTTTTTTCAATATGTAAGATGTTTTAAAAAGTAATTTAAATAACTATGACAGAATTGAATGCAAAAATAAAAAGCTTTAGTGCCATCTGCTGGATATTTGCAATAAGAAAAAAGTATACTCATTTTAAACTAAAGACCAAACATGTTTTTAAGATACAAACTGATAATTTGTTGAACTGTAGTAATTTTCAAAAATTACTCAGTAACATCTGGGGTAAATTTCTGAATTACTGAGGTATTTAGAATATTGCCTCTGAAGCAACCTATGTTTAAGCCTGTGTACAAAACACTATGATGCTTTTTAAAACACAAATGTGCACATTTCTTTGAGTCATAAAATTGTAAGTTTTAAACAATGATGATTATCAGGTTAAATATGTGTATATGCCATAATATTAAATTATTCAGCATATTTCCAGAGGGATAGTGCCCTAGATTTTGCATTTATGCTTAAAATTTCATTGGGATGATTATTTTTATGAAGTGAGATGACAGATCTGTGAAAAAATTGCCTTCATCTTCAAGTTTATTCTTAATGTTTGCAGTCTCTGCCACATGGTGGTCTCTGGATAATTTGCACCAGAACTACTAAAAAGGCTTCTTCCTGGAATTTATCCCAAACCTACTGAATCAGAAGCTCTGTAGGTTTGTCCAAAAATTTGCATTTTAACAAGCCCTTTAGATAATTCTGATGCATATTAAGTTTGAGGATACCAAGGAAACCCCTCTTACAAAGCAATAACTTTCCATTCCTTTAGCCATAATTAAAATTAGCATTCTGAAAATAGAATGGTGTAGTGGAAAGTTTGAAATAGAGGACCTAATTATCACCAACCATTTTACTAGCCTTATGTAAGGCACATAAAGCATGTCCCTAAATGTTCCCATTTATAAAATGAGGAAATTGTACCCTCTAATCTTCAGAGTTTCTCCTGTGTCTGTATTTTCCCAAATATTTTCATTTTACACTGGGTTTTGGAATCCTTCCTTTATCTTGTCTCACTCTAAGAAAAGTGTTTAAACGATGTCATAATGATGAACCCCAAGTCCTGGCAAAGAAGAAAACCGTGGTTTTAAGCTTGTACCACTATATTTCTTAAATTTCAGCAGTGATTCACAAAAAGAGTTGAAGCAGACAACAAAGGCAAATGGTAGAATAATACATAGTTCCTCCAAAAGAGAGCCTGTATGCTCATATCTAGAATAGCATATTATATCCTTACAGCTGGTGTTAAGTGAAAAATTCACCTAAATAAATTTGTGTTAGTAAAGTATTGATAATATTTGATGATACTTGGTAAGGGTTCAAGCTATGAAAGGAAGTTCAAAGCTGAAGGAAAAATACACTGCTGTAAAAGCGATTTCATCTGAGTTACATATGTTTGCAATTGCAATCGCTTCCTTTTGCAGGATACTATGCATATGCCTGACACCTGTAAACAACTTGTATTTATAATAAGAATATCAGGTAATAAAATAATTGAAACTCAAGACCTTCTTATGCTACTTTCTTTGTACTCCCGGAGCTTTAAGGAGTGGGGGTTGTGCAACAGACCTCAAAATATGTTTGTTGAATTGATGTTTGGAAGATTCTAGTGTGTTTGACAAATAGCTAGAAAGTTTAATTTTATTGTAGTGTAAGATGTATGAGAAAATGTATCTGAGAGATCCTAATAGATAAGAAAGTGGGGGCCTTGTACCACAGGATGAGAAACTGAACTACCTCAGAGATGATATTTTATCAGTAGATTGACATGATTGGTTCCGTTTATTAGGAAGATCATTCAGGCAGTATGAAAGATGCACTAGAATGACGGAATCCATCGGCAGGAAGCCTAGTTAGAAAGCTAATGAAATAATCCGAGCTAAGAATAATGAGGGCCTTCATTCACAGGGGATAGATTTGTGCTGTTCATTAAATCACTACGGAAAGAAGGAGGTTTTTTGTTTGTTAGATTGTATATGTACCTTGTATCTCAGTCCAAGTTTTACGTTGATTTACTGTCCCTGCAGCTTTTTAACCAGATAAAATGAACTAGACAGACACGCGTACATGTATCTACAAAGTTTGCAGAAAAAAAATGGGATTAAAAATTTTAAAATTATAAACTTTATTTCTCAACATAAGATCTATGAAGTTCAAGACATTTTTATAACCCTTGATACCAGCCATTTAGTTTATCCCTAAAGAACTGAGAGTCCTGGGGATTTTACCATGCCAATGCAGTCTTTTTTACAACATTAACTGAAGAAAAATGAGTGCCCTTCACAGACATTTTAAGATTAGGAAACAAAAGGAAATTAGAAGAATTCAATTTAGGACTGTAAGGTAGATGCCTAACGATTGCCTATCAAAACTCTGGCAGAATTGCCCTTGTTTGATGAGAGGAATGAGCAAGAACATTGTCATGGTGGAGAAGGACTCTCAGATGGCCTTTCCCTGGGACTTTTTCTACTAAAGATTGGCTAACTTTATCAAAACACTGTCATAATAAGCAGATGTCATCATTCCTTGGCCCCCCAGAAAGTGAGCAAGCAAAATGGCTTGAGCATCCCAAGAAACTGTTGCTATGACATTTGCTTTTGACTGGTCTGCTTTTACTTTGATTGGACCACTTCCACCTCTTGAAGGCCATTCTTTTGATTGTGCTTTGTTTTCAGGATCATACTGGTAAAGCCATGTTTCATCTACTGTTAGAATTCTTCAAATAAATACTTTAGCGTATTTATCCTGTTTTAAAATTTCCATTGAAAGCTCTGCTCTTCTCTGCAGCTGATCTGGGTGCAATGGTTTTGGCACCCATCAAATGGAAGGTTTGGTCAACTTTAATTTTCCAGTCAAAAATGTGTAAGCTGAACCAGTTGAGATGTCTATGGTGCTGGCTACTATTTCTGCTGTTAATTGTCAGTACCCTTCAATTAGGGTATGAACAAAATGATTTTTTTCCTCACAAATTGAGGTATGTGGTCTGCTACTGCAGGCTTCATCTTCAGCATCATCTCATTCCTTCTAAAAATGAGTTATCCATTTGTAAACTGATGATTTATTTGGAACATTGTCCCATAAATTTTTCATAAAGCATCAGTGATTTCACCATTCTTCTGCCCAAACTTCACTTGAATTAATTTTTATTTATTTTATTTTATTTTGTTTTGTTTTATTTTATTTTATTTTTTTGAGGTGGAGCCTCACTCTTGTCTCCCAGGCTGGAGTGCAATGGCACTATCTTGGCTCACTGCAACCTTTGCCTCCCAGGTTCAAGTGATTCTCCTGCCTCAGCCTTCCGAGTCGCTGGGACTACAGGCACCTGCCACCATACCTGGCTGATTTTTTGTAATTTTTAGTAGAGATGGGTTTCACCATGTTGGCCAGGCTCCAGTCTGGTCTGGAACTCCTGACCTCGGGTGATCCACCTGCCTCGGCCTCCTAAAGTGCTGGGATTACAGACTTGAGCCACCGTGCCCAGTCACTTGAAATTTCATGTTTGTTCTTGCTTCAATTTTAGAGGAATTCGTGTTGCTCTCATAGGAGCTCTTTTCAAACTTATGTTTTATCCTTCTTAGTGCCTTGAACTATTAATAGATACTTTTCAGACATGCTGTAACAAGTTAGTACAAGTTCATTTTGGTACAAGAAACTTTTGGAATCTATGCATAGCTTTTCAGTAATACTCATTTTCTATGAACTTTTTGAAGACCCCTCATATAAGTTATTTGCTTGGGGAACTGAATCTATTTTTTAAAATTTCCCGGTGGTGGCGAAATGCTTTCCATAGTAGTGTATGATGAAGAAAAACAGAGGGAGGGAGAGGGGGGAAAAGAAGAGAGGGAAGGAGAGGTGAGGGGAGCAGAAGGAAAGGAGGGAAGGAGAGGGAGGGGAGGGAGATAAAATGGAAAATGAATGGGAAAGGGAGATCTTAGATATTGTTCACCCATGGTACAGTGAAAGGAATTAAGCAATTTAACATAGATTAGAGGTTTGTAGCTGAAGTGGAAGACTGACCCTCACAATATATATTTCAAAATTATTTTAGGAAGTCTTATGAAAAAATTAGAAATCGGAAACTGAATTACATAGACTCTCTTGCAGCTAGAATCCCTGATGTAATTTAGGTTCCATCAGTCGAATGTGCTTGCATGAGATTTGAATGGAAACTGAATTAGATGCAGAGCCGTAACAACATACTGGGCATGATTTTCCTGGGATCTCCTGATGTGGCTCTGGTGGTGGCTTCTAGATCAGAATACCTTAGCAGAGGTGGTAGGACAGTAGCACCAGCCATTTGGACAGTGGCTTTCTGATTTCTGCAGCTTTCTGATAGAGCAGCTTTGGTATTTTTGTTTTGTTTTGTTTTTTGTATTCGACAGGGTCTCAACCTGTCACCCAGGCTGGAGTGCAATGGCATGATCATGGCTCACTGTAGCCTCGACCTCTGAGGCTGAAACAATCCTCCCACGTCAGCCTCCTAAGTAGCTGGGTCTACAGACATGCACCACCATGCCTGCCTAATATATTTTTAAATTTTTTTATAGAGATTGGGTCTAGCTTTGTTGTCCAAGCATTTCTCAAATTCCTAGGCTCAAGTGATTCTCCCTCCTTGGCCTCTCAAAGTGCTGGAATTACAGGCATGTGCCACTGCGCTTGGCCTGATGGTGGAACTTTGAGTAGTTAGCTTGTGATCTTGTTTTGAAGGGCATTCCAAGAGACCAATCCAAGACACCACAACCATCCCTCTTCCAACTGTTTTGTAGCAGAAAACCCCATTATTTAACATTTTGGTCAAAAAGACTGTGCTGTTTGTTATTTTCTACTCAACTCTGACACCAGAAGCCACTATTTGCAAACATCATTAAAAAAAAATAGTGGCCCTTGAAATTTTGTGAAATTTTACAGCTCCTCTATTATGGAGTGAAATAAAAAAGGCAGTTTCACTAAAAGGGGGACAATTGTGTTGTCGGGACAAGAAAGAGTTTTTTAACTGTACAACTATATGACTTACTGTCCTTCTTTGACACTGGTACATGCTGTCATAAACTGCTAATTTATATTTACGTATAACTTACTTTCTAAATCGATTATTCACGTGAATTTATGTTCAACAGTATGGTGTGATGTCAAAATGTGTATAAGCAAGCCTCCAACCTACTAGACTAGAAAAACATTGAATTTCAGACATTATTAGGGCTCCCTCTTGGACAACCTCATGTTTTTTGGAGGCTCTTAATCAGGCCATCAGTCTCAGAACAACTCTCCTGCCTTTAATATCCATGCTACTAACTTCATAAGGCCTTGGTGGTGCCCATGTGCTAAGGTTGATGAAGGGAACACATGATGGATGGTACTGATCTGTTTTCTGTGCCAAGGGCGACAAGGGAAACAGAGGCCATGCTTATTGTTTTCAGCACCCATGCCCTTCCGCCATTGTATACACATCCTAAAGCAATCCTCCATTTGGGAGTACTGCATGCAAACTATCCTGGCCTCTGCCCTGCTTTTATCTCAGAGAAAGCCCTCACCTGCTCTCAGAACCTGCCACTTGGAGTTTTAAAACTTTAAAATGATAGCTTCCATCCTTTCCTCCTCTGGAAAAATCCAGTTCTATTTGCGTAGACCTCAAAAAAGAAAGCCAGGAAGAAAGGTAGAAGTTTCTCTAGATTCTCATTTCTTCGGGAATGGGAGAAGAAAAAAATTCAAAACAGAAAAATGTGAATTGCTGCACTAATTAGAAAGATTTTCTCTACATTCCACTATTACCATTTACTTGTTCAACAAATATTTATTAATTTGTACAAATGTCATCAATAATTGCTTGTTTAAATTATTTATTTTGCATTGATCGCATGCTATTTCACTTTTGAGACATTTACAGAATGGTATTTAGTTTTTTAGGCATTCATCTTTGTTTCTTTCAAAATATATATTATTAATCACCCAAACAACTTGTTTATAAATTGAATTTTAGAGTTTCTTGAATTGAATGTACAATTATTAAAATAATGCAACAATTATTATATAGTAAAACAATGAAAAAAAATCATATCCTGGAAGAAAGTTTCAATATCACTGATTTTCTTTTGATAGCATTGTGTATTTTATAATACTCTCCATTTTCCATATGGATAATTTAAATCTGTGATTTGTGATTATATATTTTGTCAACCTCACTAGTCAATAAGAATATATTGTTAACTCTAAAATTGAAGTGTACAAATAAATTTCACAAAAAGCTTTTACATTTGCAGTCCCACATTTACTGTAAGACCATATAATAAAATATGTATTTCCATTTATTATTCATAATAGAACACTGTCACAAATTTGATATAGATTAAAGCATTAAAACATCAGATACAAAAAATAAATATGCTGTTTATGGTTTCACTACCAGTATCTTGCTTCCAAAGGCATATTTTATTATGAGGACAGCATCTTGACAGCATGAGATATCAGCGTAATGTAAGGGAAATATGAATTGAGAAAAGGGCATTAAGGTTGTATTTTAAGAGAACAATTTAATAGAGTAGTGCAGGTTATGGAGTAGGTAGATTTTAAAGACGTGGGAGTGAGGAATTTCATCCCTCCCTCCCTCCCTCTCTCCCTCCCTCCCTCCCTCCCTCCCTCCCTCCCTCCCTCCCTTCCTTCCTTCCTTCCTTCCTTCCTTCCTTCCTTCCTTCCTTCCTTCCTTCCTTCCGTCCTTCCTTCCTTCCTTCCTTCCTTCCATAGTGTCTGCAGGTAAAATAAGGAGCATCCCAGGAAATAAGTTGGAGAAGTTGACCGGGACCTAAGTTGGGCTTTTTCTTCCGGAGCAGAATAAGGGAATCTTATCTGTAAATAAAGGAAAAAACCCAGAAAGAAAAAATATTTGAATATTAAGAGAGTTATAGGCTGAGAAAAAGCAAGCTCTTTCTTCTCTCATTATACTCCCTACTGGGATGTCTATACCAGTAGTTTAAACAAGGACTGCTGCTGAAATGAAAAAGGAATTTCTAAATTTCTAAAGCACATGAGAGGAAGGCATAGATGGGTAAAGTTCACCAAGGACCAGCATTCAGAAGGATGTGATTCCTCGTAGAGTTTGGAGTGATGACTGTGTGAATGGCCTCATGAACTTTGGGAGGAAGCACTTGGTGAAAAGCTGCCCCAGGTCACTTAGGTATGTCCCTCTGGGAGAAGAACACTGTCCCCTGGTGGCTGTCTTCCTTAGGACCTACTCCAAGATCCCCCATGGAGAAAGTGAGAAGCTAGAGATCTCACTGTCATACCTTAGTGGGGAAGTCTCATCCAACCAGCTCATTTGCCATGACCAACTAGAAAAGGAACAGTTGCTGCCTACCCACCTGTCACAGCCAGGAGACCTTCAATTCTATGTAGCCCTGATTTGTTATTCAATGCTATTCGATGAGCTAGAAATGAATCTTTTTCTTTCTAATATTAAATTGTTCATACATACAAAACAGTATTATAAAACATATATGTAAGGTGTAAACAAAAAGTAAAACCTACGTCACGTAACCCCTCCTCCACCAGCTTAAGAAATAAAACGATTTTAGTACTTTTGAAGCCTAGAGTTTGGGAAAAGTTTAGATATATGTTAAGCATATATATATATATATGTGTGTGTGTGTATATATATATAAAAGCATGTGTATGTGTACGTATATACATATACACACACACAGAGAACTCAAAATTAACAAGTGAGTTTAATCTACTGTATAAACATATGTTATATGCAATTACGTTTATAATTGTCATGTAAAAAATAAAATGAATACTTTTTAATAGAAGTTTACACTCTGTAGTAGTGCTTTTAAATTTAAGTTCTATACCAGTTTTTGTTTGTTTGCTTTTCTGTTTGTTTTTCTTAATAATTCCCTGGGATCTCTTTTTTCTATCCTTTTATTTCAAACATTCTGTGCCTTTATGTTTTGGGTATATCGCTTCAGAACTTCATTTAGTTGGATTTTTAAAATCTAATGTGATGATCTTTGTCTTTTGATGATGCTTCTTGTAATGTATAACACTTGTGATTCCTCATGTGTTAGATTTTTTTTACCATCTCATACTGTCATAATTAATTGCTCTGCTTTGTTTGTGTTTATGTATTTATTTATTTTAATTCTTATCTTCTTTGGGTTTACACTTTTCTCATTCCATATTTTGTCCGCTACTGGTTATCATGCATTCTATTTCAATTATTTTTGGTGAATACCTAACTAAAATTTTATTTTCAATCACTTGTACGAGAATTAAAACTGAAGTTCTTGGTCACAGAACCTCAGTACACGTTTGTAGGCATCTGCTTCAGAGATATGTTACTTTTCTGAATTACTACTTCTCTTTCATTTTTGTCCTTTGAGAATTTTGCGTTCTTTCTCTCCAGCTCAAATGTACATTAAAAGTTATATTTTTAAATATTACACCCAGAATTTTCAATGTTTTGTGAAGTAGGGTGTATTAGGATATTTTGTCCTCAATATGAACTTGTTTGTAAATTGTATGGTTTTTTTTTTTCTCAAAACAGACTAAGAAAAATAATACATATATGTATAAATTTTCCATTCAGCAAATATGAGTGTGTATTGGCTGCTACTAAGGAACTATATGTCTGAACTGTTTGCTAAACTGTGGACTTCTAATATTGTGTACTGTTTGATAGAAGAGAGGTGTTAAGTATAGAAATAGCAATAAAACATAGTAAAAATATTAAATGGTCTATAAGTGACCCAGATGAAATGCTATGAGATTGTAATAGAGTAAGGTTTTCTCTCAGTGGTCAGTGCCCTGCATGTGTACATTGTACAAAGATTTCCTGAAACAAGTGCCCTTTTGATTGGGTCATATAAAATTCCTTTATCTTTGAATTTAAAAACAAACAGAGGCTTTGGTTTTCAAGCCATTATAGCTTAGCATAAAGCACATACTAATCTGGAATTGACAAACTGCTCTATGGGCAAAATCTGGACTACTATCTATTTTTGTAAATAAAGTTTCACTGGAGCATATTTACATTCATTCATTTACATACTATCTGTGGCTACTTTCCTGCTACAGCAGAAATGAGCAGTTGCAAAAGAAACTACGTGACCCTCAAAGTCTAAAATATTTACAGTCTGCCTTTTTTTCCGAAAAGTTTGCCAACACCCGTACTCCATCATGTTCTATATTTTAGAATAAGTTTATAGGGAAACTTTCCTTAGCCTAGTTTTCGCCTTCTCATTTATATTTACTTAAATGGATTTGATTTGGTAGTTCTCACAAGAAATATTTATTTATGTACTCCGTCTATGCTTAGAGTTTCCTTGGTTAGAAATATTTCCTTGCTCCCATTCCTTAATTATTATTATTATTATTATTTTATTTTTTTTATTTTTTTTATTTTTTTGATGGAGTCTTGCTCTGTCGCCCAGGCTGGTGCGCAGTGGCACGATCTCGATTCACTGCAAGCTCAGCCTCCCGGGTTCACGCCATTCTCCTGCCTCAGTCACCCAAGTAGCTGGGACTACACGCGCCTGCCACCACGCCCGGCTAAATTTTGTATTTTTAGTAGAGACGGGGTTTCACCATGTTAGTCAGGATGGTCTCAATCTCCTGACCTCGTGATCCGCCCGCCTCGGCCTCCCAAAGTGCTGGGATTACAGACATAAGCCACTGCGTCCGGCCCTTCCTTAAAATTATTTTCTTTAGTGGAAGAAGTAAGATTGTCAGTGCAATTTTGCATGATAACTTTTGAAATAACATTTGTTATTCACACTTGTTTTCTACTAACTTGACCCTAGTTTTTATACTTAAAATATAAAAACATCAACATATCAAATAACTCTTCAATAAATTGACCAGGTATTCTTGCATTCATTAAATGAAATAACACATATACTCCTTTATAAAGTGAAATTAGCTGGCCTTTAAATTGGGAAATATTTCAGATCCTAAACTACACTGTTATGTGCTGGTGCTTGTATGTTTGCTTTAATTATTGGAATTAAATAGAAAAGGTGTCAGCTGGCAAAGCTGCAAAGAGATTTGAGAATTTTTAAAGTAATCACAGAAGTTCTGCTTAAGAATTATTAAGGTTAAAAAGAAAATATAATGAAGTCTCAATACCTCAAACACTGCAGTACCTGGAACTAACTTATTTGATTCTATTTCCAGGGAGTATCAGTTCCTCATAGTTATCTTAGATTGAGAACATCAGACTAACTGCCTGAATTAACAAAAGCATCTGTGTGCTCTGTGTTCTAGGGAATACTCAAATCCGGAAAACTAGCTCAGATACCCAGATGAATTTGAGCAGGAGTCCCTCTTTTGGCGAAATAGCCAATAACTATTGGCTAGGCTCAGGACAACTCTCAGTTCTCAATTTCAAAACCAAGACATCCTTCCACTGGGGGATTCACTGGATGTTCTTGTGTTCTATTCAGAACAGCAAACAGTTCTATTTATAGAGATTTAAGATTAGAATTTGAACTGATGGTGATGGGAGGAGACTTTAATCACATTAAATGTGAACATTCTAATGGGGAGTTTCCCTAGACAACTTTAGCTGTCCCCACAGATGGTAGTTAATCAGGAGTGGTTGCTAGGAAGCTTCATACATATTACCTGGTTAAAATAATGAAAAATTGGACTATGTAAAAATCTGCATGTCTACAAGGTAAGATTTAGAACTTTTAGTGTGAACTGGAAGAACTAGGAACTCAAATATGATGCAAAAGCTAACATTCTGTGTAATGTATTAAATTAGATACTTGATGCCAAATAGGTAAGTAGCCTCCAGGAATGGGGGCAAAGGAATCTATTTTGTAGAAGATAGATTGTCCAGCAACATAGTCTAAAACAATATTTTTCAAAGTATGCATCATGTTCAAATACTGGGTCATGGAATCAATTCACTGAGACAAACTTATTTTTGAATTATATTCAGTATTAAAGTTAGAATAGGATAGAAAATATTGGAGTACATCATATGTATTTAGGCTAAATATTTTGTGTAATTTTTGTTTCAGTTATATGCACACATGCCTGTAGTTGTAAAGTGTTGAGCTCTCAGTTGAAATATTTTGAAAAATCTAAAAGAAACAGAGGCAGGAAATAGATACACAAATTTCACTGCTGGCGATAAACAGTGCTTATGTAGATTCTACATACACATAGTTCAGTGCTAATGAGCAAAACTGGGATTGTGGAATCATGCTAATATATATCCTACCTTTGGAGGTAAGGTTAGTGGGGAAAATAGCTTTGTATGTTTTGCTTTAGTTCAAATAGCTATGCTTCCTTTTTGATAGGAAAAATTCCTTGTTTTGTTTGTTCTGATTTTGTCTTCCACCATTTACTTAGTTTGCTACCATTTTCTCTTTTGCCTAGGAGATTGCATCAACAGTTTGAAAGCTATAAGGAACAAGTGAGAAAAATAGGGGAAGAAGCACGGCGTTACCAGGGCGAGCACAAAGACGATGCTCCAACTTGTGGAATCTGTCATAAAACAAAGTTTGCTGATGGGTGCGGTCATCTCTGCTCCTATTGTCGCACTAAGTTCTGTGCACGCTGCGGAGGCCGCGTGTCTCTACGGTCAAACAACGTGAGTATTCCATGAACATAAGGGGCGTTGTGAATGTGGATAAAAACTATTGTACCTTCCAAACATGAGAACACATGCATCTTAGAAAGCAGACATGTGCATAAACATACATATTAAAATGAACCTCCCTCATTTTGTTCATGTCCTTAATAAGGTAGTGGAATACTGATGAAAATAATTCCTAAAAAGAACTTACTTTATCTGTGTTTCTTAATAAATGGTTCCAATTGAAAACCAACAGATTACCTGTGAGAATGCATTTAGTTTTTGAAAAATGCAGTTAATGTAGATTTAATGTTATCATGAATTATAAAACTCTTGAAAGTTATAACCAATTCTTTTTAAAAAGTTAATTACTTTTGATTTCTGTAACATTAGTGTTCAGATTGAATGCACGTAAAATGCAAAATAACTGAATGTCATATATTAAGCAATGATTAGCCTCTATGAGAATAAATTCAGATTTACTGACATGTTAAAGAAATATAGCATCAAGCTTATCTCATGGAAATTATTTAGATATTTAAAGACTATTGAGATTTGCACTTCTCGTTTTCTTCTCTATAAGATATATTCTCACCTGATGATGTTTCCTTATTTGGCTTAAAAAAGAGCTACTCCTCTTATACCAGTACTTTAAATAAATGTAATTTTTGAAGCATTAAGATGCTAATATGGTAGGAACCAATATTATTATTTATGAAATACTAGAATAATTCTAATAAATATTTAGTTTAGAATATATTTTAATGTTTTACTTTATCATATTCTCTAAAATAGTACAGTATAATTATTTATAGGAAAATCTGAGTTTTCCTTAATAGAGATCCGCAGCTTAATGTAGAACAGTTACAAGTATGTAGCTAATGAATTCCCAGTGTTTCTGTAAAGAATTTGTCATATTATCTAATCATTAATAGATTATAATATAATACAAGGTCATGTTTAAAAATAACATGAAATCTTTAAGCTCTCTTGATATTTCTCTAATTTGCACATTACAGTTAAAATTAAAACAATAAACATTATATTCTTTAGTAGTCTAGTTGAGTTATAAGTCAGATATTCTAAAATTTATTCCAGTGGACTTAAGACACTGAGTATTATCTATCTATCTATCTATCTATCTATCTATCTATCTATCTATCTATACATATATATATTTTTTTTCCCCTTGAGACAGAGTCTTGCTCTGTCACCCAGGCTGGAGTACAGTGGTACTTGGCTCACTGTAAACTCCACCTCCCGGATTCAAGTGATTCTCCCACCTCAGCCTCCCGAGTAGCTGGGATTACAGATGCCTGCCACCACACCTGGCTAATTTTTGTATTTTTAGTAGACACGGAGTTTCACCATGTTGACCAGGCTGGTTTCGAACTCCTGACCTCAGGTGATGCGCCTGTCTTGGCCTCCCAAAGGGCTGGGATTACAGGTGTGAGCCATTGTGCCTGGCTGATCGATATATCTTATACTTTAAGATGAGACTGTTACTATCTCTGTGGCTTTAGGAAGATAATGAACTTCTCTGAACAATTTCTTTACTATGAAAACTAGATAGTAATATTTACCTTGTATGGTTGTTATGAAATTTTAATAAAAATAATTAAAATCTAGATCTTTATGATATGTATATTTAATCTTTCTTTAGGGTCCCATTCTTATGACTGCATAAGTTTTATTTTCCTCTCCTAATAGTGATTTGTTATAAGCCATCCTCATATGCCACCTTACAGGCTTTCTAAAATAAGCTTAGGTAGTAAGATTGTATCTGGCACATAGAAGGTATGTAAGATCTATTTGTTAACTTCCCCTTCTATAGTGTTCTTTAATACACTATTTTGAAATACATTCTTTCAGGTAAAACTTGGAGGCAACATCAGAATATTTAACAACCCATGTGGTAAGGACACTGTTCAGTCTGAAAAGATGCTGGCAGTGAACAATGAGGTACAGATCAGCTGAGTGCTAGTGCTGGCTAAGCACCCACAACTGTTAAATGCTTTTAACTTCCCAATATAAGTTGAGACAAGTCAATAGCAATACAGTTAATGGTTGATATATTAAAGTCATCGGGTCTTAAAAAGGAGAGGGTGTTTAAAGAAAATTGAGCTAGGAGGTACTTACGCTTTGGAGAGGACACTCAGGCCTAGTGTAGTTCATCTTTACTAAACCCAACCAATCTTCGAAAAAATATTTAAAGGAACAAAATAAAAGAAAGCACACATCTTAAGATATTTCAGTTGGAACGCAAGACAAAAACATTGTATAAGTTTTTTTTCTATAGCATAAATGTTGAAATGTGTAGCACAAATAAATATTGCCGGTGGAATAGTTTATAGTCAAAATGGTTAGCATATTTCTCTTCCCATTTTTGTTTATTATAAACATTTATCATTCTTAGATTTTCCCAAGTTATGACTCTCAATGTTTTAACAATAATTTGACAAAATTATTCATACAATTTTATGCATTTTAATAAAATATTTTTCAATAATAGGTAGACTACATGTGGTAGTGAATTAACCTTCTTTATGAAGAATATTTTAAATCTAGATTTACTAATCCAAGTTCTAAAATTTTAGGAAATTATTCTGCCTAACTCATATCTAACGTATAGCAGGACCCATAATATGGGCATTTTCAATGAAGGATTGAACAATGACTAATTTTTAGGGAGAGTAAACGTTTACTTTTCAAAATTGTTGTGCTTTAGTACTTTGAAGAAACACATAATTGTTTTCTTAAAGCCAATTTATTAATACATGGCTCAATTTTGTTTTTCTCTTCTTTTTCTTCTTTCTCTACTCTGCTTCCTTGGATGCTTTCCCAAAGGAGGACAAAGTGGTTAGAATCCATACTTTCTTTTCTAATATTTGTTCTTGTATTGTTGTGAACTTTATTAAGTGAATGTTGCACCTAGTGTTGTGAATAACTATATTTCACGAAGAAATTATATACTAAGAAGAGCTCATTTCCAGTTCTCATGAAAAAAATGAACATTTAAGACTATTACAGAGTTTGATATTAATAGATGAAGTCTGGATAGTTTGAGTTCATGATGACAGTGAAATTTTAATATAATTTATATCACTGCAAGCTCATTTATCTGCTTAACTCTGAGTTTTGATGATTATTCCAACTACTTTCAGAAACAATAAATTCTAATGGGCTCTACCTGTTTCAACATGCAAAGGCAGGTGATTTGAAACTTTATTGTGGAAGGAACGGAAAGCACTTAGTAGAGGGAATGGATCAAATGCAAGTAAAGAGGCCAAAGTATAATTATTTTTCTATAGAACACAAGTAGCAGAGTTGTCATATTGAACCACATTTTGCCTTTTTCTTCTCTCCTGTGCATATGAATAACTTGTTAGGAGAGTAAAAGGCCACTTTTAACTCTTATCAGCTGTAGAAACCACAGAGGCTGTTTGTGCCTGGGAAGATGGGCTCCAAGTAGGATCTTCAGTCAGCCTTTCCTTGGTATACATACTATACACCTTCATTTGGTGTAAATTACAACTTCCTCACAGCTCATTAATCTACGAATATGAGACTGAGACAATGAGTATTTCAGGTTCAATATATCAACTGAGCTGCCTTTGTTCAAAAATTGTATAGCTTATATGATACACTGCAGTGCATAATTAGCAAGCATGACATTAAATTGAACATTAATCTGTGTTTTTAAACTTATGCTAGTATATGCTCATAAATTTTTTCTATGAAAAAGAAATAGAGTTGAAAAATTATATAGGGTAATCTATTTTTGCCATTTATTTTTGCCTGTACCACTGATTGTATGTGGGATAATTTTAGGGGATATTATTATAATGCCAATTTTATCAATATTATTACTTTGGATGAGTCCACAGTCGAAACGTGAAATTTTAAGTTCCTTTTAAAGAGTAAAAGTGTAAGTAAATAATGCTGGCATTTAGGCAGATTTGGTGATGAAATTTAAACTGCTCTCCTGTAGGGCTGGCCAAACTCACTACCCCTTTGACAGCACTTCCCATAATGGTAGGTTATTTGTGCTTGTTATGATAATAGTGTAATGAGAGTACAGGTGGGTTTTGTAGACTCAGACTAAAAATAGAGTGGAAAGACCTGTAAAATATAATCACCTTCAACTATTTTCTTCACTTTGGTTAGAATGCATATATCTATCACTTTATTTCTAAGTACTCTGTCATAATTTCTTTAAAAACCATTTTAGCCTATTGAAGGAGTTCAATGAATGGCCTTTCTAGCCAAGGGAAACTGAAGCCACATTTTGTCTTAGCCATGTTAAAGAGAATAACTGACTATTACATGAAATATTTCATTGCCAGTTCTTTCCCTATTCCTCTGATCTCTTTTATTTTTTGGTAGAGAAATCATAATTTACATGTGTGTGGTGTTGGTATGGGTGGAAAGAGAAGAGAGATAAGGGTGAATAAAACTTTTCTAAAGGTAATCTTCATCTTGATCAATATAATAATAATAAATTCTACTTGATCTGTTAAATTGGTGAAGAGCTGTGATTAAAATAAAGGAGTATGTGATACGAAGTCCTAAGAATAGCTAATTTATAAATATTTGCTTTGTTAAGTCTAGCAGAACTATTGTCATATTTTCCATATCAGCAATATTTTATTTTAAAACTTCATCCTCAGCCTAAATCATGTCTAATAATAACTTGGAAGATTTTGTGTTTACTTGTAAAGAAAATTGCTGTCATAAAGAATGACTTTGTGATGGGCATATATAATGGTTGATAAAAGAAAATGATCTTGTCAAGTACATACTCTCATTGGCAAAATTATGATTATATTTTTTACTTCATTAAAAGCCCTCTTTGAAGCCTAAATATATAGCAATACTGTAAAATTTCCCATAGCCTGTTTAAACTACTTTTATCTTTGTTTTACTATTTGGTGGCAGAGGATTGAATTTAGATAGCTCTCTTGATAATATTTAACATTTGCTGCTGCTAAGCCAACTGAATTGAATCCTGCAAATTTAATTCCTTTGGGATTTCCCATAAATTTTCATCACTATTTTTTGTAGTAGGGATGATTGGTTGATGACTATAGCAACTAAAATGAACTTGCTATGTTTCTAGTTAATCTATATTTTCAGAAAGAAAGTGTCAGGTTTTATAAGTTGAGATTATTCTACAATAAATGTTAGCATTACTCTGAAAAATAGAACCTTCCTATTTTCTTATTCTTTCAAAATATGAAAGCTGAACATACCTACCTTTTAAGTATCACATATACAAAATAATTTTTATATCAAAGTAATAACAAGGCACTAAATTGACAAAGTTACAATTTTTCAACTAGTTTTTCATAACTATCCATTGATGTTTAAGACATCATACTAAATGATATGTTAGTAAATAAATATGCTTTTATAGAAAGACTTATAAAAGGTGGGAATTGGCTTGGATGGGACAGGATGTTGGCTTGAATGGTACAGTGCCAACTGAATTTGAAGCTGGCTGTATTATAAGGTGATGTCTGTGGGATGGTTGATTCTTAACAGCTTAAAAAACATTACTCTCAAAGACTCAACTCTTTAAATACCAAAGTGATGATTTGTTTTTTCTCTGGCTAGCATTAAAGGCAACCAAGAATAATAACCATTTTAAAAATGATTTGCATGATTGCATTAAATATTTATTCTTATTGTGAAAAGTCTTCTCAGAGTTATCCATATTTAGCTCTTGGCATGATGAAGCATATGATTCTAATTTACAACCTTCAATCTTTTGAAAAAGTTATTGTAAGAGTTTGCCTGGACCCACTTTTATGTTTTCTTCTTTTCATCTGGAAGTTTTGATAGATTTCTCTGACAAAAGTTCTCTTTGAAATTCTTCCCAGAAAAATAACATAAGTCTATATAGAAAGTTTATAAATATAGATAAATATATCAATAAGAAAAGTTTAGAATATATCAAGAAAACTTTCATTTGGCAGTTTGGGTGATTAGATTTCACAAGTTGTCTAGTTTTGCTGAGCTTATCCTAGAGAGGAATGAAACATCACATTGCAGAAACTTTTATGGAAGATAATTCAGAAAGCTGTGAATTTTTTATTACAAATCTATTTTTGAAATTTGCTAGCCTGTTTTTGAGATTTGCTAGCCTGTTTTAATATCTTGCATTCAGCATTACTATTCTTTAAACTTCATATGATTATTGCATATTGTGTATTATTGCATATTATCAAAGTCCTGGTTAGTCTTGGTTTTGTACCTTCCTGAATCATCTTTTAGTACAGTTATAACATCTGTTTCAATAAATTATAATTCTTCAAATCAATATTAAATAAGGATTCATAGTAGGACTATGGGAGCTGCTCAAGGGTATAGAAAAGTAGCCTTTTCTAGTGTAAGGGAAGGGCTATGGTAGAAACAGCTTCCACAAAGCTAAGGACTATGGACAAAATTCTTGATATCTTGGTGAACATACATTGTCAAATCTTATGTTTATGTATCTAGGAGTGGAATTACTGGGTCACATGAAAACTCTATGTTTATCCTTTTGCAAAACTGCCAGATTTTCCCCAAGCAGCTGCATAGCAGTAAATGGGGGTTTCAATTTCTCCACGTTTGTCAATGTTTGTTACTGTCTTTTTGATTAGGAGCCATCATACTGCATGGAAATGAAGTAGTATCTCATTATGGTTATCATAAAACTTTTTTTAGCCAAAATTATCAAACTTGTTTGATATCTCCAATGATTTGGTTTGTGTGAACTTTTGTTAATACATAAAAATGCTTCTAGGTTACTAATTTCTTGAGAATGAAATTTTTAAAGACATGGTCATAGTATTAGAAATTCAGTTTTTTTCTTCTCTGGGGATTCTTTATTTCTCTAAATTAGAATTATATAGGTACTTATTAATATGTATAAGTCAATCTGAACAGGAACTCTGAAATTCAAGGTAACTTGGAATTTAATATCTGTCTGTCTGGACTAACTATCCCTAGGATGAAATGTAAGAGATTTTTATGACCAGTTGAAATGACTACTTTTTAAGCTCACAAAGAGAACTAGCAGTTTCAGTTTTACCTCTCAGCCGTAGGTCCAAGATTAACAGTGAAACTTAAGTGCCTACTTTAAAAGGCTATTCTTTCATGGTGCATACTATATTTTCTTTAGTGAGTTTTCAGTAGCATTCAAACAGAGGCACATAAATACTGACAACCAGATTTTCTGTCATCTGCCACCCAACTTTCAATATACGCCTCATACCTGCCATCCAACAGATTTCATGGGCAGGGAGCCCCTGACCACTCCACTGCAGTTACCTATAATGGAGCTTCTGAACCACAGAGCTGGAAGTGGGGATAAGAAATGTTGGTAGCTGCTCCCTCTGGGACTGATACTGTAGTCTTTGAGAACTGGGGAGAGAGAGAGGGCCCATGTACTTGGCTGTACCTACCAAGAATATAATTTTCATCTTGCTGAGCATGGAGCAGAGAAGAAAGGAAGCTGGTTGTGGCTCAAGTCTCTTGGTGTTCTTATAAAAATTTAGTAGAGTTTCTTGAATAAATGTTTCTGCATTTGCTGTATACACTTCAGACAATTTTCAGATACTTTAAATGGCTGTTTTTTTTTTTTAAATAATTTTTATTAGTTATAGTTGTTTTGCTGGGAAGAAGGATCTGCAGAGGTCCTTACATTACCAGTCTAGAGCTACCCAAATAGACTCTTCATAGTTTTGTGTTAATTCATCCATGCACTTATTTATTTATTGAGTTATTTGTTTTTGAGAAAGGGTTTCACTCTATCATGCAGACTAGAGTGCCGTGGCACAATCACAGCTCATGGCAAACTAAACGTCCCAGGCTCAAACCATCTTTTCACCACAGCCTTCTGAACAGCTAGGACCACAGGTGTGCCTGGCTAATTTTTTTAAAAAAAATTTTTTAAAGTTTTGTAGTTATAGGGACTTCCTATGTTGCCCATGCTGGTCTCAAACCCCTAGGCTCAAGTGATCCTCTTGCTTTGGCCTCCCAAAGTACTGGAATTACAAGTGTGAGCCACCACATCAGCCTTTTTATTCATTTATTTATTCATTTGTTGGCTTACTGTCATCAGTAGTCTTATATGTAATTATTTTTATTTCAAAATTACTATCTCATTATTTTCAATAAATGCATTTTACATGGTAATTCATGCTAAGATGCTCTCTTTCTGTTCATTTTAATGTAAGTTATTTGTATTCAGGAAAATTGAATTGCATTTCATCACTAAGCTTACTTTTGTTTAACCAAGTGGCCACTAATATTAATTATTATCATTAAGAGTAAAGTCTATTCCTTGGGTTACATGAACTCATTCATTTATTCATTCATTCAGGGACTTTTAATTCAATTTTATTAAGACTACATTAGGTTAAATGGTTAATATGCAACATAGATAAACACTTTCTTTTGCAAGTTTATTATTTAATAAATTCAGCTTAAAATGTGTATCTATATACATATGTATACTTATAGTATAACTATAATGCTATATTGATGCATAATAATTTTATGGAATGTTGTATTAAAGAATAAATAGAATTCCCTCAAATTTCCCCTTAGTGTTCGGGATGACAACTATCTAGTAATTCAGCCAACACCCCACCAAACCTTTTAGTGCCAAAAGTATCTTGTGCCGATTGGCTTTTAAGCCACAAATCTACTAGACTATGACTATTCCTCATATTCTATTTATTAAAGAATAAATAGAATTTTTCTTTAATTTCAAATTTGGGAAAATATGTTCTAAATTTATTAGTTTTGCAGTTACTTTAAAAACTTTAAAAATATGTTCTAAATCTTGTAATCATAACTTGAAATTAGATATGTAGATCTTAAAAAATCCTTGTTTTTATTTATGGCCTTACTAAGGCATTTAACAAATACATTTATTCACTGGCCAATTTATTTTGTTTTTGTATGTATATGTATATATGTAATAGTTTTTTCATACACAAACTTCAACAGCAATTGTTTTGTTTTCAGAAAGTAATCCATTTGAATCACTTTATAATTGTGGCAAAATAATTTTGTGCGTTTAATTTATGAACATCTTTATTATAAAAGACTTAATTTTTATAAAAATCAATCAAGTGTTTTCATTGACCAATAAAGTGCTGTTACAGCAAATTATATGGGAAAGAGTAGAAAACGAAATCTTTCATGGAGAAAATAATATGCCTTGTGACTCTTCAACTACTTCTATGGAATTTGAAAATGTCCATGTCTTTTAAACTACATAGAAACAGAAGACCAACAGTGTCAGTCATTGAGCCAATGTGCAGTTATAATGTTTTTCAACACAAGCTAAAACAGGAATGACTATCACAAGGAGAAGATGCACTTGATGGACAGTATCAGAGAAGTTTCTAGGTACGGCAGTAAGTCAAGCCTCAGATCAGTAGTTGGGATTTTTCTTGTTTTGTTTGCTGCTGTTTTTATTGTTTGTTTGTTTATTTTAATTTTAGACATGGTTAAAACTTGTATTACGGCTGGGCACGGTGCCTAACGCCTGTAATCCCAGTACTTTGGGAGGCCGAGGTGGGTGGATCACAGGGTCAGGAGATTGAGACCATCCTGGCTAACACGGTGAAACCCCGTCTCTACTGAAAATACAAAAATTAGCTGGGCATGGCGGGCACCTGTAGTCCCAGCTGCTGGGGAGGCTGAGGCAGGAGAATGGTGTGAACCCGGGAGGTGGAGCTTGCAGTGAGCCTAGATTGCACCACTACACTCGAGCCTGGGCAACAGAGCGAGACTCCACCTCAAAAATAAATAAATAAATAAATAAATAAATAAAAATAAAACTTGCATTACTTTTTACAATGACTTTGTTAAATTATGTGTCAGACTAGTGTATGATTGTTCCGCATAAAAAATATATCCCTCTACATACTGCTTTAAATGTGTCCCAGAGATTCTGGTATGTTGTGTCTTCGTTCTCATTGGTTTCAAAGAACATCTTTATTTCTGCCTTCATTTTGTTATGTACCCAGTAGTTATTCAGGAGCAGGTTGTTCATTTTCCATGTAGTTGAGTCATTTTGAGTGAGTTTCTTAATCCTGAGTTCTAGTTTGATTGCACTGTGATCTGAGAGACAGTTTGTTGTAACTTCTGTTCTTTTACATTTGTTGAGGAGTGCTTTACCTCCAACTATGTGGTCAATTTTGGAATAAGTGTGATGTGGTGCTGAGAAGAATATATATTCTGTTGATTTGGGGTGGAGAGTTCTGTATGTCTGTTAGGTCCACTTGGTTTAGAGCTGAGTTCAATTCCTGGATATCCTTGTTAACTTTCTGTCTCGTTGATCTGTCTAATGTTGACAGTGGGGTGTTAAAGTCTCCCATTATTGTTGTGTGGGAGTCTTAAGTCTCTTTGTAAGTCTCTAAGGACTTGCTTTAACAGCCCGGGTGCTCCTGTATTGGGTGCATATATATTTAGGATAGTTAACTCTTCTTGTTGAATTGATCCCTTTACCATTATGTAATGGCCTTCTTTGTCTCTTTTGATCTTTGTTGGTTTATAGTCTGTTTTATCAGAGACTAGGATTGCAACCCCTGACTTTTTTTGTTTTCCATTTGCTTGGTAGATCTTCCTCCATCCCTTTATTTTGAGCCTATGTGTGTCTCTGCACGTGAGATGGGTCTCCTGAATAAAGCACACTGATGGGTCTTGACTCTTTATCCAATTTGCCAGTCTGTGTCTTTTAATTGGAGCATTTCGTCCATTTACATTTAAGGGTAATATTTTTATGTGTGAATTTGATCCTGTCATTATGACGTTAGCTGGTTATTTTTCTCGTTAGTTGATGCAGTTTCTTCCTAGCATCGATGATCTTTACATTTTGTCATGCTTTTGCAGTGGCTAGTACCTGTTGTTCCTTTCCATGTTTAGTGCTTCCTTCAGGAGCTCTTGTAGGGCAGGCCTGGTGGTGACAAAATCTCTCAGCATTTGCTTGTCTGTAAAGGATTCTATTTATCCTTCACTTATGAAACTTAGTTTGGCTGGATATGAAATTCTGGGTTGAAAATTCTTTTCTTTAAGAATGTTGAATATCGGCCCCCACTCTCTTCTGGCTTATAGAGTTTCTCCTGAGAGATCCGCTGTTAGTCTGACATAGTGTTGGAAGTTCTGGCCAGGGCAATCAGACAGGAAAAAGAAATAAAGGGTATTCAGTTAGGAAAAGAGGAAGTCAAATTGTCCCTGTTTGCAGATGACATGATTGTATATTTAGAAAACCCTGTCATCTCAGCCCAAAATCTCCTTAAGCTGATAAGCAACTTATGGAACTAAAAAAGAGCCTACATTGCCAAGACAATCCTAAGCCAAAAGAACAAGGCTGGAGGCATAATGCTACCTGACTTCAAACTATATTACAAGGCTACAGTAACCAAAACTGCATGGTACTGGTACCAAAACAGAGATATATACCAATGGAACAGAAAAGAGCCCTCAGAAATAAAACCACACATCTACAACCATCTGATCTTTGACAAAACTGACAAAAACAAGAAATGGGGAAAGGATTCCCTATTTAATAAATGGTGCTGGGGAAACTGGCTGGCCATAATTAAATGAGAGAAGAAAGAGGTTCATTTCAATTCTGACATATTATATGTATATTAAATGTTGATAGTGTAACTGCAGTAAATCATTCTTAGAAACTAACGTTTATTAGGCATGTCTTTCTCAAACACTAGATTGATCACAAGGCCTAATTCCTGTGGTGTTTATATCAGAGATTCCACAACAGCCTTAGCATTCACTTGTATCAGCCCAGTTCCATTCTGTTTTTGTTTGTTTGTTTGTTTGTTTGTTAGTTTTTGGTTTTGTTTTGTTTTTTTCAGACAGGGTCTCACTCTGTTGCAGGGCTCACTGCAGCCTTGACTTCCCTAGGCTCAGGCTGTCATCCTATCTCAACCTTCTCTAACTGGGACTGAAGTGAATCTCCTGTAGCTGAGACTGACGTGGCTGAGACCATCTTGGCTTCCTGCAGCTGGGACTACAGGTGCCCACCACCACACTTGGCTAATTTTGTGCTTGTGTGTGTGGAGACTGGGGTTTTACCATGTTGCCCAGGCTGGTTTGGAATTTGTGGGCTCAAGTGATCCTCCTGCCTCTGCCTCCCAAAGCGCTAGGATTACAGTTGTGAGCCACTGGGCCTTGCCCAGTTCCATTGTTTTTAATTGTTATTCCTTGACCACATCATCACCGCTGAACTATTTTAAGAAACAAAACAATACTGTCACCTAACTTAGTATTTCATTTCTATTATGTACCAGGATCATATGTTCCCTTATTTTTTATTTAAAGTTCTCTCTTTTCATGGAGATTGAAGAAACAAAAGACTATCCTCCTGTCCTCACTGTGGGTTAACTACAAGTAAATGTATCTCATTTTTCCCTATCTATATTGGATCCGATTTTTCCTGTATCTTTGAAATTTTAAAACTAAAGTTTCAGTTTTTAGTGAAGAGTAAAAGTTGTGATCTTAAGATTAATTCGTGGATATGGTGTATAAAAGGTAATAGGGAGTGTCTAAAATAAAGAAATTGTATATTAGCACTTCTTATGTTTCCACCTCAAAACTATTCTTTAAAAAGCAATTTTGATGAGCCTGTTTTGGATGTCTTTAATGTTTCTTTGTATTCATGATAAAAGAAAAAAATGTTTAAAGACATGGATATTTGGCAGTGTCTTATTAAAGTTGCTTGGTTCTTTGTGTGTTCTTTTGATCTGTAGGCATGCCTTTCTTTAGCCTTGATCATTGTTTCTCACTTATCTACTTTGACCTCTCCTTTCTATTACCCAATGTATGTTGAATTTTCTGTACCTACCTTCTCATACTTTTTCTCATCATCTTCACCACCTTCCATTAGTAATATTTTTCAAACTCTCAAAGCTACGCTTACATGATTATTCATCCAGGTAAATTTGAATGATCTGAAAACAAAATTTTGTGATATCACGTTGTCCTGTTTTCATGGAAAAAATGTCTTCTCATAACCCCTTACAAATATGAATTGCAGTTTTCTTTTTAATGTAATTTTCCCAAATTCTTATAATACTGTATAATATGGCTGTTTCTCAGAGAAACATTTGCTCTGATTCCTCAGTAAAGTTCCAGTTTTTCAAGTTTTCATCCATTGGTTCGTTTTTGGAATTTTATATTGATTTTCTTCTAAATTTTAGTTTTAGATAAACAGGAGAGTTTTACTTTTCTATGAGTCCCATCTGTCCATTTCTTGAAAAGTCTATGAATGATGCAACAAGTAGGATGCCAGGCAGCAGGGAGTTTAGGGCAGGGTTTCTGGGAGAGGTGTCTCTCTGGGCCACTCCCACTCTAGCATTCCTAGTCTGCATTCCTTTGGTAGCGTCCTCAGTACTGTTCAGGGGATTCAGATTTCTTTCCCTCCAACAGTCCCATGGATCATACTTGTCTCCAGCCTCTGGAGATGCCTCTGAACTTCCAAGTATCTATAACAGAGTTCTAATTGTCCTAGTAAATAGTGAGACCACCAAAGAGGCTTCAGCCTGGTAGCCAAATACATTAGCAGATGTTTAATAAGCATCTCAAATTTAACATGTAAAACCCAATCCCTGCTTTAGCTCTCCAAACCTGCTTATTTCGGCCTTCTTCACTGCAGTAAATGACTTATACATCATTAAAGTTAACAAAACTAAAAACTTTGGAATCCTCCTGGCCTTTCTTCCCTCTGCATCCAATTCATCAGGAATTTGGCTCTGTCTTCAAAATATATCCACAATGCAACCTCCTCTTACCACCTCCACTTTCGTCAAACTGGTGCAAGACACCTTCTAGTCTGGTTTATTGCATTGAACCCCTAATTGGCCTTTCCTCCTCAACACCTCATCCTCCACCCCACTCCCAAAGACAAATCTGAGTGAGAATAATTGTTTGAATGTGTAAACCAGACCATACCATGTACATCTATGCTCAGAACCCTCCAGTGGCTTCCCGTCTCATCCAAAGTGAAAGCAAAGACACCTACAATTATACCCAACACCTTGCATCATCTGTACTTCACACATACACACATCATCTCCTGTCACTGTCCTACCTACCTGCTACCTTCCGCTCACTGTGTTCTTCCTGGTCCTAGTGCATACTAAACAAAACCCTGCCTCAGGCTCCTAGCATAACTCTTTTTTTTCCTGGAACATTATTGCCACTTCTCACTCCCAAACTCTCTTCAGGTCTCTGTTCAAACATTACCTTATCAAAGAGGCCCACTGTAATTACTCCATATAAAATTATAGCCACAGCCCAACCATAGAACATCCTTTCTTTTTACCATGTTTGATTTTTCTCCATAGTACTTCACCCTGTGAAATACATATCTATCTATTTCTTTGTTCATTGCCAGCTCTGTAGAAAAGGGGGACCTTAACTTTGTAGTATTCTCAGTGCCAGCAACCTTGCCTGGCACAGATAAGCATTCGAAATATGTGATGAATGTTGAGAAGTGTTTGAGTTCTGAGTTTGTGGAGTCAGTTTCATGTTACTGGGGCAAAGTATCACCTCTCAATTAGCACAATCCCTCTACCTTGAGAATCCCAACAGGCAAAGCCCTGCTGTACCTAGTATGCTATATTTGCCATGGAAAGGTAATGAAATAAATGAAATTTGCAGCCACACGGCAGTGTGCAGAGTCATGGTATAGTTATTTAAGGCTTTTTCTGCCCTTACCCACTGCACCTCCCGTTTAGTCTGTCCTTACTCTAGGATCATGTGTCATTTAATTTAGGGATCTCTGGGGAAAACCTGTTTACTTCAAAGGTTTCCCTTCATCTGTCTTGGATCGTAGATTGACCATTGTTTTACTAGGCTTGATTCTTATCTCCATAACTTCCAAAATTTTCTCAAGGTTTCTACTTTATTAATGATATCCATCCTTGTGTCATGGAATATGTCTAGATTTTATTCTTATTTTTATACTTACATAGCATTTGAAAGATTAGGAAATTGTGTTTTTGAACTGAAACTCTGTTAAGTAATTTTGATAAATTTGAACTTTCGGAAAAATAATGGAAGGCCTTGAATAAAGTAGTAGCCCTCTGCCAATTGAATAACTTCTAGCTTTTATGTTGACATTCTACATGATTAATTTTTAAACTTTCTTTTGAATTCTAGAATAAGCAGCAAAAAAATAATTAAAAATTACTTTTTTGGTAAACATATTCAAATATTACTTTAGTACTTTTATTTTCTTTCCTATAAACCCCAAGTGTTTTTTCCTCTTTAATTCTTAATATTTTCAACTCTTACTGGGCTGACCACACATTAGTGAAATTCGGTGACTTTGTATCTTAGTGACTGCAATGGGAAAATACACACCAAAAATGCAAATGATATTGAAATATCAGAGAAAAATATAGAATTCTCAATTAGTGGTTGGTCCTGTGCAATAAATGCTGTATGCAAGTCACTTTTTAATCATTTCACTCTTTGCCCTAAAACACATTAAAAGACACAAATAATGTAATCTACAATATATTCATTTTTTAATAATGGGACTGTTTTATGAACTATAATTATGTCAAACATCAAATGAACATTGAGTAATTATTCTCTAATGCATCTTGAAATTATTTTAAAGAGAAAAACGTTTCAATTATAGAAACTCATTGTTGAACTGTAGCTACTCTGCCATTGGTGAAGTAAGATATTGTGATGATAAGAGAAAATGAGGAAATTAGAATTTGACACAATGTAGTAAATGTAAGTCAGTCAAAAATATACTTTTATAATTTGTTTTTAAATTTGTGTATTATTTTAAATGTATAAAGAGTAGTTTCTAATATGCATTATTTCATGGAATTTTATTTACACTAGAGTCATATTAGTTATTACAGGCAAAATTCTTTATAGGTGTATAAGAAAAATGAGGCTATAGAAGTTTAGTGATTTTCTATACATCATAAAGTTGACAGCATGTGGTTGAAAATCCAGGGCACTTATGTCAGAGCTCCTGACTTTTAAATAAGATCATTTGATTAATTTATGTCAAGACAAATTCTTGTTATAAAAATTTTATGCTTATATATTTTAAAGGAAATATCAAAATTTTTTTTGTTAATTCCTTCACTTTGCTGTTTGCCTGGGTGACATGAGCCATGCTTAATTTCCGTGGTGCTTGTGCTCAGCGTTTATAGTACCACAAGTATAGTAAACACTCAGTGAACTTTGAATGAGTGAGTGAATGAATGGCACTTCTCTGTACCTTTTTTTCTTTAATTAAGTTGTTTTGAAACTCCAGTGTTTGAAGCTATAAAACATAATTTTGTATTTTAGGATATCTGTTTCCTAAAATAAAATCATTAGAACTGTACTTAGCTATTGTTGTGGAGCTGTCTCATCAAACCTATGATCTCTGGCTTTGAATTCTCTATTCAGATTTTATGGTATGAGAGGGATGTTTGGTCTTCTTCCTCACACAAAGTTCTAGAAGATACTTGAGTTGAGCAGAATAAAAAGAGGCTCCCATAAGCTCTTTTGTTTAACCATGTCCAAATATAAATTACCTACTGAACACTGCATATATGATAAGTGGAAACAGGTAGATTTTAATGTTTTGGAACATTCACTCAAATCTTTCAAGTAATCCAGTTGCTGTTTCATGAATGCTTCTTAATCTTACACTTCTTGGTCAGTGATTTATTATTAATTGGAATGTATTACTTAAATTCATACCTTTGACTGGCATATGAGTTTGATTACAGACATTGAATTTTCTTAGACATACCTAAAATAGCACATTTTTAACAAAGCACAGTATTATTAGAAACTGATTTCATCCATTACTTTAATTCACATTTTTATTAGAAAAAACATCTATTTAGAATTCTGTGGCCTAAATACATAATGTATATAGTATTTTTGCTCTCCTTCTTATGTCAATCAAATGTACAGTGTCAAGTTGATGAATTTACAAAGCGATTAAATTTGTTACCTATATTTGAGATTGCCTTTATCTAGGTTTATCAATACTCTGTAAGAATTTCTTCCCACTTAGACTTTTGGTTAGTGCATTAGAAAGTATTTGAGTAAATAAAAATTCTAAAATAGTATTATTCCATAATAAGTTACTGTATGTTTTTGTGATTTTTAGAGGCTTTTGCCGGTGTTATTTTTGCTTTTTAATTTCAGGAAGCTAAAACTTTGTAACAAATTATACCATGAGAATTGGATATAGCAAATAACTAATGTCCTACATCTCTCTCAACTGTAGGGTTAATATTATTTAATGTAGGGTATATATGGAAAAATGACAGCTGAAGGTTCATTCGTATCCTTTAGTTCTTTTTTAAATATCTTTTATTTCTTATATTAAGATGGTTTCATTCGAACCTAACTTTTTTTTTGTTTGCATTCACAGAAACCTTCAAAAATATCTTTAAAATATTTCATTCAAAATTGTGATACAGATGTAAATGTACATGTTTAAACATATTTAGAACTAGAGACTATGGCTAGCAGGAATAATTCTTACTGACAGAATATAAATATGTAATTACTGTATATTTTTGTTTAGGAATAGTATACATCTTTTCTATTCCTACTTGATGTATTTCTTGTGACATTGCTGAAATGACCAGTGACGCAGTCTGGACTAGAGTGAGAAGCACTGCAATTAATGCTAGAGAATCTGAATTTAGTCACAATCTAACCTGTCTTCGAAGTATTGGCAACTCACTTGAAGTATCTCTGACTCAACTCTTATACAGAAAAAATAGGCAGTGCCCAACACTAGTTCTCTTACTGCTTGGCTTAGACCATGGGGATCTTTATTAGGTTGGTAACAAGAGTCATCAAGATGTGTCAGTACAGATGTTGGAGGAAGGGATGTTGTCACATCAGAAACTAATTCTGAGTGGGAGTCAAGGTGTACAAAAAGGAGATGAAAGAGAGCTAGCCCAGAGACCATTGTTCGAATCCAAGAAAACTGGAAGTAGACTGAAGACAGTTTTACTGTGTAGTGTTTCATATAAATGTAACACAGGATGCAGTTCCACAAATTTATACTCATATGATTGACTCTTTCAAATCCCCACTTACTTACATTTAGGCAATTATTTAATCTTCTTAATTTCCCTACTTTATAGAGGTCTGCAGACTTTTTCCATAAAGGACAAAAAAGTAAATATCCTAGGCTTTATGAGCTTTACAGTCTCAGTTACAACTATTCACATTTGTCTTTATGCCTATATATAGTCATAGATAATACAAATAGATGTGGCCATGATCCAATAAATTACATATGGAAACTGAAATTTTATGTAATTTTTATGTGTCATGAAATATCAATTTTTAAATTTCTTCTCTCACCATTAAAAATATAATAGTTATTAATTTGTAAAACATTACCATTGAAAATATTACCAATTGCAGAGGCAGACATTTTTGGGCTAATATTTATTGAACACATAATATTGTTACAGTATTCTCAGTTGTAAGTGTGTATGTATCATAAATTCATGTGTTATTATTTAATCATCACGACAGCCTTATTAATATCTTCATATGACAGATGAGAAAATTGAGTCACAGCACAATTGCTCCAGGTCATGTTTGATTTGCTCTATGCTTCTCTTGGAGAATTCCATTCCTCATATCTGGTCACTTTAAACTCTAAGCCAGTGCATACACATCTTCTGAGGGGCTTGTTTAAAGGCAGATTTGTTGGTGTCACTCCCAGAAATTTTAATTCAGTAAGTTTGGAATGGGGCTAAAAAATCTGCATTTCTAATAATCTTTCTCTTAGTTCCTGAGCCATACAAAATGGATGGCAGGCGGAATTTGGCCTGTAGGTCATAAGTTTCTGACCCCTCTTTAGTACAATAGCTCTTTCTTCTGATCAGTACTGTCAATCAGTCCTAAGTGGAACAAAAGAAGCAGTAAGAATGTTCTGTAAGCATCTGTTAAGTCCATTTGTTCTCTGGTATAGTTTAAGTCTATTGTTTCTATGTTGACTTTCTCTCTTGATCTGTCTAGTTCTGTCAGTAGAATATTAAAGCCTCTCACTGTTATCGTTCTCATCAGCACATATAACATTCTCCAAGACAGACAAAAACAAGTCTAAATAAATTTAAGAAAATCGAAATCATATCAAGTATCTTCTCAGACAACAGTGGAATAAAACTGGAAATCAACTCTAAAAGGAACCCTCAAAACTACAGAAATACATGGAAATTAAATAATATACTCTTGAAAATTATTTTTAGCTTAACAATGAAATGAAGATGCAAGTTAAAAAATTCTTTGAAATGAATGGTAGTAGTAACACAACTTATCAAAACCTCTGGGATTCGGCAAAAGCAATGTTAAGAGGAAAGTTCATAGTGTTAAATGCCTACATCAAAAAGTCTAAAATAGCTCAAATAGACAACCTAATGTCACATCTCAAGGAACTAGAGAAACAAGAATAAACTCAACCCAAACCTAACAGAAGGAAAGAAATAACAAAGATCAGAGCAAAACTAAATGAAATTGAAATAAAATAATACAAAAGAGAAATGAAACTAAAAATCAGTTATTTAAAAAGATATACAAAATCAACAGATCACTGGTGAGATTAACCAACAAAAGAAGAAAGAAGATCCGAATATGCTCAATTAGAAACAAAACTGGAGATATTATGACTGATACCACAAAAATACGAAAGATCATTCAAAGCTACTATAAAAACCTTTATGCACACAAACTGGAAAATCTAGAAGAGATGGATACATTCCTGGAAATATACAACACTTCTAGATTAAATCAGGAAGACACAGAAACCCAGAACAGATCAATAACAAGATTTGGTATTTGCCATTATGGGAGGCTTTATCCACTGATTCCCCCTATTTTATTTTATTTTTTTTCAGTAATTAAAAAAAATGCCAATAAGTAAAAGTCCAGGGCCAGATGGATTCACAGCTGAATTCTATCACTCAAAGAATTGGTACCAATATTATTGAAACTATTCCAAAAAATATAGAAAGATGGAATCCTCCCTAAATCATTCTATGAAGCCAGTATTACCCTAATACCAAAACCACGAAAGGACATAACAAAGAAAGGAAACTACAAACTGATACTCCTGATGAACATGGAATAGATGCAGAAATCTCCAACAAAATACTAGCTAATTAAATCCAACAGCATATCAAAAAGATAATACATCATGATCAAGTGGGTTTCATACCAGGTATGCAGGGATGTTTTCACATAAGCAAGTCGATAAATGTGATACATCACATAAACAGAAGTAAAACAAAAATCATATGATTACCTGAATAGATGTAGAAAAAGTATTTGACAAAACCCAGCGTCCCTTTACTATAAAAACTCTCAACAAAATAGTCATAAAGGGGACCTACTTCAAAATAATAAAAGCCATATATGATAGACCCACAGCAAACATACTGAATGGGGGAAAAGTTGAAAGCATTTCCCCTGAGAACTGAAACAAGACAAGGATACCCACTTTTACCACTTCCATTCAGCATAGTACTGGAAGTCCTGGCCAGACCAATCAGACAAGAAAAAGAAATAAAAGACATTCAAATTGGGAAAGAGGAAGTCAAACAGTTGCTGTTCACCATTGATATGATTGTATACCCAAAAAACCTTAAAGACTCATCCATAAAGTGCCTAGATCTTATAAACGAATTCAGTAAAGTCTCAGGATACAAAATCAATGTACACAAATCAGTAACACTGCTACACACCAACGACCGAGCTGAGAATCAAATCAAGACCTCAGTCCCTTTCACAATAGCTGCAAAAAAATTATAAAATACTTAGGAATATACTTAACTGAGCAGTTGAAAAACCTGTACAAGGAAAAGTGCAAAATGCTGCTAAAAAATAATAGATGACACAAGAAAACAGAAGTACATCCCATGCTCATGGATAAGTAGAATCAATATTGTGAAAATGACCATAGAACCCAAAGCAATCTACATATTTAGGACAATTCCCATCAAAATACCATCATCATTCTTCACAGAACTAGAAAATATCATTCTAAAATTTATATGGAACCAAAAAAGAGCCTGAATAGCCAAAGCAACACTTAGGAAAGAGAACAAATCTGGAGGCATCACATTACCCAACTTCAAATTATACTACAAGGCTATAGTTACCAAAACAGCATGGTACTGGTATAAAAATAGGCACCTAGACCAGTGGAACATAATAGAGAACCAAGACATAAAGCCAAATATTTACAGCCAACTGATCTTTAACAAAGCATACAAGAACAAAAATTGGGGGAAGGAACACCCTATTCAATAAACAGTGCTGGGAAAATTGACAAGCCACATGTAGAAGAATGAAACTGGATCTTCACCTCTTACCTTAAACAAAAATCAGCTCGAGATGAATCGAGACTTCAATCTAAGACCTGAAACCATAAATATTCTGGAAGATAACATTGGAAAAACTCTTCTAGACATTAGCTTAGGCAAAAAATTCATGACTAAGACCCCAAAAGCAAATGCAACAAAAACAGTAATAAATAAAATGGGACCTAATTAAACTGAAAAACTTCTGCACACCAAAAGAAATAATCAGCAGAGGAAGCAGACAACCCACAAAATGGGAGAAGAGCTTCACAAACTATGCATTCAACAAAGGACTAATATCCTGAATCTACAAGGAACACAAAGAAATCAACAAGAAAAAAAAAAATTCCATCAAAAAGTGGGCAAAGAACACAAATAGACAATTCTCAAAAGAAGATATACAAGTGGCAAACAAATATATGAAAAAATGTGCAACATCACAGGAAAATGTAAATTAAAACCACAATGAGATACCACCTGCAAGAATGGCTATAATTAAAAAGTTAAAAAAAAAAAAAAAAAAAAAAAAGATGGTGACCTGGATGTGGTGAAAAGGGAACACTGCTCCACTGCTGGTAAGAAGGTAAACTAGTACAACAACTATGGAATACAGTTTGGAGATTCCTTAAACAATTAAAAGTTGAACCACCATATGATTCAGCAGTCCCACTACTGGGTATCTAGCCAAAGGAAAAAAGTCATTATGTGAAAAAGGTATATGCACATGCATAATTTTGAGAATGAAGATCCAAAGTCCCTTCTCAAAGCTTCTGTGTATTCATGTTTTATAAATTTGCTTATATCAGAGAAGAGACACCCATCCCAATGCATATTTCCCCACTACCAGAGGATTTTTCCATATATTTTGGTGCGTAGAGATGGTATTATTGACGTTATATTTTATATTTGTCTCTTTTCAGCAAAAGAAAAGTATCAGGTAGTTTTTAATTTGAGAGCTTGAATTTACTTCACCAACTATAGCTGCATTCTTCTTTCTCGTGGGCTAATACCAGTACATGCTGTGAAGGTTTTTTTTTTTTTTTTTTTTTTCCCTCCTTGTGTGTTTAGTGTCATTTGTATATATTCCACTGAAATGTATTCTGTTTTTCAACTTTTAGGGATATAAACTGTGCAGTGTACGTAAAGTTATTTAAATTATCTTAATTTTCATTAACTTAATTATGTCTTGAGTTTATTTTGTGAGGCCAGCCAGGAATTCAGTCTCAGTAATCATTGAAATTTAGTCTTCCAATTCTCCCAGGACCTCAGAGACGTACCTTATATAGACACTATCAAAGCACTGTAAAGGACCTTCCAGTCATCAAGTCTACACTGGCTACTACAGACACTCTCCACAGGTTCTATGCCCTACTTGATGCATGGCTATCTTTGATGAAGCTGAGTCCCTGTTCCTCTGGTCCAGCTTTTGGGGGAAATATAATTAAAAATAAAATCATCTTCCAACCCAGAAATCTTCTTCATGAAGGTAGTGGAGAAAGAAAACACTTTTTTGTTGAATAAGCATTAAGCCAAAATGTGATGCCTATCACAGGCAATCTGCTGAGATTGCAGAGACAGAAATAAATCTCACCCTTACCTACAACCAACTAGATACAACCCATTCCATACCTGTTCTCAAGATTAAAAATAACTAGTCCTTGGCCGGGCGCGGTGGCTCAAGCCTGTAATCCCAGCAGTTTGGGAGGCCGAGACGGGCGAATCATGAGGTCAGGAGATCGAGACCATCCTGGCTAACACGGTGAAACCCCGTCTCTACTAAAAAATACAAAAAACTAGCCGGGCGTGGTGGCGGGCGCCTGTAGTCCCAGCTACTCAGGAGGCTGAGGCAGGAGAATGGCGTGAACCCGGTAGGCGGAGCTTGCAGTGAGCTGAGATCCCGCCACTGCACTCCAGCCTGGGCGACAGAGCAAGACTCTGTCTCAAAAAAAAAAAAAAAAAAAAAAAAAAAAATAACTAGTCCTCTAGTAAGATTTGGCAGCAGCATTTAGCGCACATAGTTTGCCCTAAATTGGTAATTTGGGTGAATTGGTAACTATCTATGTTAGGAAATTGGCTTTGTCCAAAGGGAAAATAAGCTTCTCCTATTCTTATGACAAGAGATTGTTTGGCAACATGGAGCAAGGTGCCTGCTGAAGTTAGATCCCTACACTTCCACACAAACATAAAGAGGGGTGCTGTCTTCCTGGATGATTGCATTTCAAACAGACGGCTCCAGGTCCTTAAAAAAGACAATACCGGGTCATAAAGCTGGCAAAAGTCTTATTCAACCTTAAAAAAAGATGCACGTACATTTCAAAGGACGGAGAGAATTTAAATTAAATGCTCCGAGGAGACCAGAGAAGGAGGGAGTATCACTTGGACTCGGGAAGGGGAACATCACACACTGGGGCCTATCATGGGGAGGGGGGAGGGGGGAGGGATTGCATTGGGGAGTTATAC
>NC_045438.1:100103738-100166556 GCF_002776525.5 Piliocolobus tephrosceles | reverse complement strand
AAAAAAAAAAAAAAAAAAAAAAAAAAAAAAAAAAAAAAATTTGCCCCCTTTAAAAAAAATGTATTTGCCCTTACGGAGCTTCCCTATACCCAGAACACAGCCATCCTCTTAAAGGTGTTACCACATTCCCAGGACATTACCAGCTAACCAGGCTGCCAGCGTCCAGTTTCTTCAAGACTGGGGAATCTTCCAGAATTTCTCTCTTAAAATTCACAATGTGTTTTCTATTGTACAGAAAAAATAAGAAGTCCCTGAGACAAATAAATCAAGAATATTCTGTCTGATTTGAATGTGACTTTAAAAATCCAGGAACAACAAACAGAGATTAATATCTTAAATTACTTTCCACCACACCACCATCATTACTTTTACTCCTTAAATATGTTTGAAATAAAGCAAACTGACCAGATTTTATTAAATACAACAATTTTTTTTTGTGGAAATATTTCTTCTTTCTGTAGCCTTAGTACCATATACATCATTGAGGTGTTAATTTCCTTTGTGAGAATAATACTCATCTTTAATATTTCCACATTGCATACAGTAATTCCAGATCATTTTATGACATTAAATCAACTCATTAGAATTTGTAACATAGCATAATTATTGTTCCCATTTCATTACTGCCTTTAACAAATTTTACATCTGTTTCCTCCACATTTGAATTTTTTCCTTCAAAATTGTTTTTAATATGCTCTGTTAACTGTTCTGGATTCCAGGAAGCCTGTGTCTTTTAATTTGTTTTGCCCTAAAATTATATTTGAAAATTTAAACTGGTGGCAAGTTTACATGTGGTTAAAGAACCATTTATATTGATCTATCCTTATGAAATACTATCTGTGAAGCATCATAATATTCCATAATTACCTCAGCAGCATGTGAATCTGTGTGTCGAATGGTATATACATTTCACTATATAGAGAATTAATAATTTTGGCTGGGTATAAGAGGTAGACATGTTTAGGGTGATGAGATTAGTGACATACTAGGAGTTGGATCATTTTGGTCTGAGTTGCAGTCCTGTCACCTGAAAAAAAGAAAAATCATAGCTTCTCTAGATTTTTTTCTTACTTGTAAAAATGAGAATAATATTATTACCCAATACATACTTCTCAGAGCTATTGAGCAGATAAAAATAGTAAGAAATTTGTAATATCAGATTATATTTTATTAGTATAAGGGTTTTCTAATTTATGTTTTCTTGCATATGATTTGGATTCTAAGTAAAACAGAAAGATTTAAATGAGCCTTAATCAGTACTGCTCATTTAATGCAGATGGGACCCTTTGTGATTTACTTCTCTTAAAATGTATTACACCAGAGAAAACTGCTAAAAAAAAAAAAAAAAAAAGGACAGTTCAGCTTTGTTGGCTTGTAATCTTTGCAGTAAAATGGTAACTGCATTCAACCGTTACTTTAGGGCTGCCTGACCAAATAGTCTCGAGAAACACACATGAATTTTAGTAAACAAAATGTGGCCTGGAAGGTCATGGTGCAAAACTAGATCATCTGTTACTTATGATTTCTGTTCAACTATTGTGATGTATGACTTTTCTATGATTCCTCCTTTACAAGTTTTCTTTTCTACATACATTATTTCAGGATAATATCATTTTCAGTCTTGTAAAATAAATAGAATTAAAACCAGTTCAATAAGTTGATTTTAGTTAGAAATTTCAACCGATTTTGTTTCACTTACTCTGGAAAAATATATTTATTTACTTTATCTTGCTGGCTATTTTGAAGTTGAAATTATTGTTTTCTCTGAATGCACCAATTATTTGTGGGAGCCCAAACTCTCTGACAAGATGATTATTTCAGAAACCTTATTATTTAATATGTTGAATGATATTTACTTTTATGTGGTGTAAGTCATTCCCAGCTACTTTTTTTTCTGAATGTATTATTTTGTATACCCGCCTTATTTTTCAGAGAAAATCATTTTTTACCTTATTCATATATTCATTTCTTTGCTGTGCGGTTTTAATATTTTTAGGTCAAAATTTAACAGTGCTATTGCTGTGCCATTAAGCATAAATTGTGTATATTCTGCTTCTGTTTTTAAAATATAATATCAAGGTAGGAACCGATTATGAAAGTAGGTCATAATGATGGATAATATCCTTAGAGACATGTGTTTTGGGGATATTGTGCTGCTTGATCCACTAAATTCTATTATGGTAGCAGCAAGATGATAATGTTATTATACATTTTTTAGTTTAGTCCTTTTATTGTTTTAGTTATTACCTTTCTTCCAAAACACATTGTTTTTAAATATATTTTGAAATACATATATGAGAGACATTTATGTTGCAGGAAAATATTAAGTACCACAACTATTTGGGGAGTTTATAAAAAGTAAAAGTATTGACATTTTGATATGCCTTGAGGAAAATACACTAAGGCACTCAAAAATAATATTTATAAGGCCATAGTAAGAGATACAAAGGCCAGGCATTTCTTTGCAAAAATGAAGAAATTGGCAATATATTTTTCAAAAAGCCTTGAGAGACTCCCCCAAACAGAAAATATTCTATGTTGTTATTTCAAAGAAATTCAACACTTCAGAAAGTACAAAGTTAAAAATGAGAGGCAAAGAAGGAACTAGGAATTTTCAATTTGGTTTCCCAGGCATTGATTAATTTCCTATGGTGTTCTTAATACATCTTTTTGACTTGGTTCCTTCCTTTCTAATGGAGAAAGTACCATCTCCTACATCTGTTGATATTTCAAATTTTGATTGTAAAGGAGAAATTCATTAATCTTCATTCTTTAACATTAAGGAAGTTAGAATTCTCCTATACTGAGCATAGTGGAAAGTGGACCTGTTTCTCTCTAAAGATAAAGTAGGAGTATCATGACCTAACAACTGTGACTAAATTATCATTATTGACAATTAGTGTCAATAATATCATAGAGTTAATTCATAAAACATCACTTGAAAATATCACCAATTGTTGAGGCAGACATTTTTGGACTAATATTGAGTACATAATATTATTGTAGTGTTCTTAGTTGCATATGTGTATGTCATATATCTATATATTTTTATTTAATTGTTAATGTAAACTTATTACTATCTCCATGTGACACACGAGAAAATTAAATCATAGCACAATTGCTCCAGGTCATGCTTGACTTCCTACATGCTTCAGTTGGAAAATGGTATTACTCAAATATGGTCACTTTAAACTCTAGGCCAGTGCACAAATCTCTTAAGAGGCTCATTTAAATGTAGATTTCTTGGGCCTACACCAAACATCTTATACTCTCATATTATATCCTAAACATAGAATGTGGTTTAGTAATGAAGTAATATCTCATTTATCCAAAACTCAGCTCTCTATCAACTTCACCTTTCTTGTCTGAAAAACACATTTTTGGACTAATATTTATTGAGCACATAATATTAAAACAATGTTATTTGTTGTATACGTGTGTAAAATATCCATATGTTTTTTATTGTCAAGACAACCCTATTACTATCTTCTTGTGACAAATGAGAAAATTGAGTCACAGCACACTTGCTCCAGGCCATGCTTGACCTGCTCCATGCGTCACTTTGAGAATGCTGTCTAAAAAACAGACAGGCAACAGGAAATAAGCAAAAAGATAACGTGGAACTTCACAAATAATTTGATCATGTCAAATCCATGCCATTAACTCATAACAGAACTTAGTGTACTCATAGTTTATTCATTGCTCTGTCTCTTTCTCTCTCTCTCTCTTTTTATTTTTTTCTGAGACAGAGTCTCACTCTGATCCCCAGGCTGGAATACAGGGACTCAATCATTCATAGCTCTTAAAATCTAGGTTTTGTTGCTAGCCTTCAAGTTTGTAAAATGTGTTAGAAAAAAAGAAAGGCTGCTCAAATTTAGCAGATATGATGGGTGAGAAGAATCTTCCAAGTTCAGAGGATAGTCAAAACTGGAAAAACAGACACAAGAATTCAAAAACTTAGCAGTTTGGATCTAAGACATGCACAGTCCAGCTGGCTTGCACATATCAGTTGGACTTGACTATTTACAGTTCTCCCTCACTGCAGCATGAGCAAATAAATCTGCTTCTTCCAGTGATGTCTATAGAGAAAGAGAAGAGTATGTAGAGTCAAATATATTCCATTTGGAGTAGTTTCAAATCTCATCTCATCTACTCACTGACTGTAGATGACACTAAGTTTTCTGCAACTAAGTTTTTTGTTTGTTTGTTTTGGTCTATGAGGCGGTCATAGCAACAACCTCCCTAGATAGAGTAAGTAATGCAGGTGGGAAAATTCCCTATCAGGATACCTAGCACATAGAAATCCAAGTCTTTCCTTTGTCATCTTCCAGAAGCATGGAAGATAGTTACAGAGGGTGGGATATGGTGTCAGGCAGCTGTGGACTCAGATCCTGGCTGCATAGTTATTAGCTGGATAACTTTAGGAAAATGATTTCAACTCTCAGTGCCTCGGTTTTTTCATTTGCAAAGTGGAGTTAGTAATGCCTATTCTTCTGGGTTAATGTAAGAATGATCAATAATATAGACACAGCACCTTTAATATATTAGGCCTTCAATAAATGATAGTAATTATTATATTCCTAATTTTCAATGTCTTCTTTTAAAGACAATACTGCAGATGTGTTATACATTTTGGAAAGATTTGTATCCTAAATCATAAGCCATTAGTATTTCAATATAATTTATTCATCATGTTCCTGGTTGTGTATAGGTTAATGTTTAAACCTTACCTTCATAGAGAAAAACTACATACTTTATTATTATGAATATTTACTGTGATATATATTTATATTTATAAACATATGTTTATATGTGGATTTTCATTTTTCCTACATTCTCAGCATTACACACAGCTTTATATCTTTACTCTTACAACATTAGCTTGTGTAGATTTATTTTGGGATGAGAATTTCAGATTTTAATACACTTTAATATTGATGTTATTACTGTTTAGGAAAATAACAGAAAAACACAGTTAGGATTCTGAACTTAGAAGTGTAAAAGAATTAAAACCGGCTGGGCACAGTGGCTCATGCCTGTAATCCCAGCTACTCGGGAGGCTGAGGCAGGAGAATCGCTTGAACCTGGGAGGCGGAGGATGCGGTGAGCTGAGATTGTGCCATTGCACTCCAACCTGGGCAACAAGAGTAAATCTCCGTCTCACCAAAAAAAAAAAAAAGAAAAAGAAAAAAAAAAAAAGAATTAAAACCTGGCTTCTCTACTCATGAGTTTGGTAACTTAGGAGGATCTATGAAACTTCACTGAACCTCAGTTTCTTATTCATAGAGGCAATAATATTCCCTACTTAGTATTTGGGGATTATTACTAGCATTTATAATGTGTTTAACACGATGCACATTATAAATTCCTAAGATGAGGTAGTCTAGTCTATTTTTCATTTGACTGTCACATTTGATAGTGATAGTAATAAAATTTGACTACTTCATTTTCAATAATTAGGTTCTAAAAAAGAAATAAAAATACATTCTCCCTAGTCGCAAGGACAACACAGTTAATAGATAGACAAGCATAAACAAATGAATACCAGTAAGGGTCACAGATGTTTTAGATGTTTTGAATAAATTAAATGGGAGAAAGAAAGGGAGTGATTAATTCAACCTGTAGAAATCAAGGCTTTCCAGAATGTGACATTCAGTTTGAGTACATTTAGCTCAAGCACAAAATTTTCGTTAAATGATAATAATAAATATATAATTCATAAGACTAGATCAAGGTTCTGAATAGAACACACATATAAACACCTCACCACCCACCCAAAATTCATTTAAATAACAAGGAAAATTTTTAGATGCAGACAAATTCAGAACAAAGTTAAATGTAAGAAAAGATGTGATTAGCAGACCATAACTTTTTAGATACTCCTCAAAGACAGAAAACCCAAAAGAGTTAATTAATAAAAGCAAATCACATACCAGCTCAAAACACAAGCAATAGAAAATTATTAAAAAGATAAAAGCTGGAGAGTTTATTATGTTTAATGATAGGCAATATAAATTTTAAAAGAAGAGGAAACTGTCAGTGCAATTAGTCAAAAATATCATGCATGCTGTCATGGACATTTGAGTTCACCTCACCTCCCAGCACTACTCCTTATATATCCACTTAAAGAAAAAATGCAGCAGCTAACACTCTAACGCTTGAGAATTTGTAGTCAGTACTCTAAGGAAATTTAGCTACTTATTTGAGGAAGATGCTTAGTATGGGCATCGGTGTCTGAGAATGGATGCTTAGTGTGGGTGTCAGGGTATGAAGGAATCAGAGAGCCTGAGGTAGCTTGAGATCCAAAACTGACTTGGAAAGGAGAAGAAAAAAAGTTAAAGCAGCTACATCACAGGGAAATTCACTAGGATATTCTACAATAAGAGAATGGCCAATTTTGTTTCAATAAGTGAAAAACTGAGAAATGTTTTTATGGGTTTAGGTAGCAGTGGGTGGTCACTGCCATTCTGCACCTGTGTAATATGCCTAAGTGATAAAACAAAGCCAGTCAGTCAAGGTACCTACCCATTTACACCAAACCCTCAGTGACCCCATCTGTTTAGAAGATGGGGACCCTTAGAAAATAACCCTATTACCTGCATAATGGCAGAAGAAATTCACTCCAGAATGAACAAAGATGATTCCATGAAATTTGAAATAACAAAGATTTGCATACACCAAATAAAAACAGTCTGCTGAGGAAAGGGGCAATGAGAGGATAAGAATGATTTAGGAATTAAAATAAATTTGCAATAATTGTTTTTAAACATCAGTTTAACTGGTAAATAGAGCAGACAGAGCTAAGGACAGAATCAGTAATCTATAAGATAAATATATGATATTTTCACTGGTTTAAGAAAAACAAATAGTTAGAATGTTAGAAGAGTTAGTCAAAGATACTTAGTCAAGGAAGTCTAACTTCAACTAATAGGAGTTCCAGAAGATAAAAAAAGAAAATAATCAAGAATATAAATACAAAAATGGAGGAAAATATTCCCAAATTGTTAAGTATAATTGTTGAAAAAATACTTATACAAATATGCATCTTGGTGGAATTTTATTACTTTTAGTATAAACAGAAGAATCCTAAAATAATTCAAGGAGGAAATGAAGAAAATGTGGCACATATACACCATGGCATACTATGCAGCCATAAAAAAGGATGAGTTTGTGTCCTTTGTAGGGACATGGATGCAGCTGGAAACCATCATTTTCAGCAAACTATCGCAAGAACAGAAAACCAAACACAGCATGTTCTCACTCATAGGTGGGAATCGAACAATGAGATCACTTGGACTCGGGAAGGGGAACATCACACACCAAGGCCTATTATGGGGAGGAGGGAGAGGGGAGGGATGGCATTGGGAGTTATACCTGATGTAAATGACGATTTGGTGGGTGCAGCACACCAACATGGCACAGGTATACATATGTAACAAACCTGCACGTTGTGCACATGTACCCTAGAACTTAAAGTATAATAATAATAAATAAATCAATAAAAAAGAAGAAAATGAAAAGGTTTACTTACAAAGAAATGAGAAACATTGCATTCTGATTTATCTTTAACAAAACGTTAGATGTTAATTAAGCAATATATTCACTGTTCTGAAACAAACATAAATTTTTGAAATCTAGAATTCTGTATCTAACTAGTTGTGAGGGCAAAGTTAACAAATTTTTGTACATACAAACATTCAGAAAGCTTATCTTTTACATACTGTTTCTAAAATAATCACTGCAACATTTAGTGCAACCAAATGATCAAATAATGTTTACTTTTGGAAGATAAGGATGGTTTAACACCAAGAAATCTAACAACATAACTCAGTGTATCAAACAAGTAAAGAAGAAAATTATATAATTAAATCAACAAATGCTTGAAAAATGTTTCATAAAATTTACAGCGAGTTCTAATGAAACACTAGCTTTAAATATAATAAAGCCTCCTAAATATGAATAGGAACATTTACCAAAAGTTAACAACAGTTATTATTTTTACAGGTGAAACACTAAAACTCTATCAATAGAAATCAAGACATGGGACACTAACTGATTATCATTTAACATAGTCTTGGATGTTTTAGTTAATGTGAGACAATAAAATAAAATAACTAGAATAAAAGTGGAGAGAAGGAAGTAAAGATGTATCTTTTTGCTGACTGTAAAATTGTATACCATAATAAAAATTAATGAGAAATTTAGTGAGGTGGTTAAATATAACATAAATTTGAAAAATCCCTCATGTATATCCCATAATTTATTCATCACTGTTGTTGTTTTAAGGATTTTTAAGAACAACACCACATTTTTCCTTGTGCATATATTCTTAATAGCATTTTATATTGTAAGAATGAATTCCAAAAAATAGATTATTTTCAAACTGCTTTCCAAAAATGTTTTAGCAATTCAGTAATATTTGAAAGTGTACATTTCTCACATAGCACCAATAATAAATATTAATACTTTTCTTCAAATCCTGTGAACATGATACATATAAATTAGCATTTTATTATTAATTTAATTATTTGCATTTCTTTGATTTGTTAAGCTTATGCATTATTTCATGTGTTTTGAGACATTTAATTTTTATTTTTCTGAGAATTACTTGCTCATAACCTTTTCTCATTTTTCTATTGAATCGTATTTTTCTTGTCCATTTGTAAGCACTCTTTGTATGTTAAATATATTAGCATTTTAGCTATTAAATGCATTTTAAATATGTATATATTTTCCAGTCTGATATTGTTTGTTTACTTTATAGCTTTCTTGTTTTGTTCTTCTGTCCTAAAATTAAGATGCAAAGTTGTCTGCAAAAATTAACTCTATACAATCTAATGCAAAGATCATATGTGAGTCTGTGTGTGTGTGTATGTATATGTGTATGGAAGGTTCAAAAAGGTAGACTTTCCTCCTTTTAACTTTTAGGGATATCTGTGATACATTTTTATTTTAAAAAGCAAGTTGCTAGAAATGTGTATACATCTTCTTCTTTAAACAATTGATATATAAATGAAACTTATTATTTTGAAATGTACAATTTAATGTTTCTTAGTAACTTTCAGTGTTTCTTGGTAATGTTACAGAGTAATGCAATCATCACCACAAACCAGTTTTAGAACATTTTAATCTCCCCAATAAAATCCCTTAAGCTCATTTACAATTAAACCTCATTCCCGTCCCCAGCTTCAGGCAAAAACTAATCTACTTTTTATCTCTATAAATCTGCTTTTTCTGGACTTTTCAAATAAATGAAAGTCAAATAATTTTATATATGTATAAAGATGTTTGTATACGTTTGTATGAATAGGAGAAAGCTGAGAAGGCATACACATCTGGCTGTTGACATTGGTTAAAATCGGAGAAGTGGGATGAGAACAAGGGAGGCAAAACAAAAACAACCAAATAGACACTCTTAAATAAAAAATAATTCAACAAAAAAAATGAAAATAAATTTGCATAAGATATGTTACAAAAAATGAAGAAATATTTTAAATAATGAACTGTAATGAGCAATGAAAAATCATTTTCACTATCAGATTGACAAAAATTCATAAGACTAATAACACCTAGTGTTGTTGGGGGTTTTGAGAAGTGATCACTATCATATGTTGCTGGTGGAAGTGTAAGTTACTACTGCTTGTTGTGAAGGGCAATTTGTTAGCCTCCATGAACATTTAAAAGGAGTTCACCATGAACAATTCTACTTTTATATTTTTAAATTCTATGGAAATTACAGATGAGCAGTGCTGTATTTTATAATAACTTAATTAAAATCCCTATAAACACAAACATAAACATATATGTGTCTGTATGTATATGTATGTAGATACACACACGTACGTATACATAGAGAGAGATACATACCTCTCCCTGTGTGTCTATGTGTGTGTGTATGTGTGTATCGAGTGTTGGAAGGATACATTTGAAAAGAGCCTGGCCTTTTCTAGGACCTAAAACATCCTGTTAGAGCTGTAGGGCTCCTCCTCTTCACCACACCTCTCCCAACTTGATCTCATCCTCTCATATAATCCCCTCCAAACACAATGGTCACTTTGCTGTTCATGAGCACACCAAGTAAGGCCTTGACATTTTCAGCTTCCTATTCCTAGAATGACTTCCTTTATCAGTCTGGCCCAAGGTTTGTGCCTCTCTTCACTTGGCATCTCATTGGAGAGTCCCTTTCTAAAAACTCCTTCTTAAAAAGCATTCCCCACCCACCTCTCCTACCCTGCACTGGCCCTTTGTGCTAATTTACATTTCATATAGCACTACCTAACATAGTATATACTGTCAGTGTATCTGCTTCTTCCCACTATATTATAAGCTTTGTGATCATGGAGACTTGTTTCCCTAGGGTCTGATTAGTACCTGGCATATAATAGACACTAAATAATATGTATTAAATGTTATGTGGATGAACTAAATTATAATACATTTGGTATGAAGGGTAAGTTTCAGATTTCAGTTCTTAATCTATATAGTTCTTTATTTTTAATATTTTTTTCAAAAGAATACATTTCCCTACTGTGTACATTGTTGTTTTATTAAGTTATTTAAAAATCACAGACCAAATGCAAATCAGTCTCTCATCTTTCCAAATTAATCCAAGAGGCATGTTTTTAGTTACATTCTTCCAAATTACCTAAACAAATTCTAGCTTAAAATTAATTAAAGCCTTAATTTTACATAAGAGGCTTGAAGGTTGATTTAAGATATTACATGAACAGTCATGGAAGAAACAGCAAGTTAATTTCTTTGTATTTAACTTTGTAGGCTAACTGTAGCATTGATCCAGACAGGGAACAGGTTTCCTTATTTCTGCTACTCTAACTGAAAAATGTTCCTCATTCTTGTGGACATCTGAGCTCCAACTAAGTGGAGCTATCTTGGTTTAGAAAACTATTCTGATCAGTAATCTATAAAACGCTGATTTATTTTATTGTGACCTTTTTTATTTAAAAAAAATCACTTAAACTGCCCACCTTTCTAAAGAACTTTTTTCTTCACTTTAATACTTTTAAATGTATAATTATCAGCAAGGAACACTATTATTTTAATTTCTGTATAATCCTATCTGCCAAGTAATAACAGAATTAAAAATCAGAAATCATGTGGGTAACATAATTAAACAGAGGCTACAGTCTATATAAGGAGGATATCAAGATATTGAATCATTCCAAGGTATTTCAGTACATTTAGAATTTTAAATATTCTTTAATATTTTCCCTGGCAGAATTTACAAAGCATCGGGAAGAGAAAATGTCCCTATCATACAGTATGATAGATAATGGTGAAATATTTCCACTTGGCATGATTACTATATTTAAAACTTAATGCCTTGCACCCTTTATGATAGTTATTTGTATTTTGTCTGAATTTATGAGAAAAAGCACCTTGATTTCTCCAACGAGAAAGCAGAGCCCTGTTATGTGTGTCAGGGCTGTAAGACCTCTAACATCCCAGAGTTTTTGAGATGGGAAAAGAAGACATTTAGATTGCATTTCCCATCTTCGGATTATCAAGGATTACAGACCATTTTAGTTCATTAGTATTTCTGTCCTTAAAAGACATCAACATTTATATAATATACACTCAAATATAACTGTTTTCTTGTTGTCATATTGATGTAAAGATACTTTTTAGCAAAAGTACATAGTTTTCCTAAGGGTTTGGGGTTGAGAAAACTAAATTGGGAACAAGTCTCCAAGGAGAGAGGAATTTATTTCTTAAGATGATGATGTTCTCTATCCTTCTGCAGGATGGCAGGAAAAGCTTGGTAATTTACCCAATTGATGAGTAGTAGGTTATATAGATCTGTATTTTAAGGTGGGTATGACTTCCAATATTTCCAACAATATTTTGATAGACATTTCTGCATATCTTCTAGGAGTAGATAATGTTTTCACTAATAGTTTAACAAACTATTTGAAGCAAATCTATGAAGTTAGCCATCTAATAACACAGTTGTGGAGTTTAGATAAAGATTCATTGAGAAGCCATATGGTCTATGAATATATGGGAAGAATAATAAAAGCATCAGTAACATAGTGCCAGACAGTTGAGCATGAAGGCCATCAGCATGCTGTTACTAGAAAATAACTCCAGTGGAACTTTTAATGCTATTAATTTTCCAAATTCCCTCCTCCCCCTCAAAAAAGATTTAAATGTATTTCTAGGTTTTGGGTATTTAAGTCAAATGACTAGTAAATCTGATAACCCATTATTGTGACACTTGGTAAATTAGAGGCCGCAATTTGAGGCAACGCTCTCATTAAAGTTACATTTCCCCTAAGAATAATAGTGTTGAATGGTGTCCAGCATGCTTAGTACTCAAAAAGATAAAACTTGCCTTCAAATGAAAGAAAATAAGGAGGGTATTAATTAATTTTCCTCATATTTTGACATTTTATAAAGTTATTTAAATTTTATCACACGATTTAAATAACCCATGATACAGTAAATACTAAAATTTTAAGTTTTAAATAAGTGTTTAAGCATAGTGAAAAAAATCTTTGGTGTTGTATTTTTAAAATGTGTTTTTCAGAGTTTCATGGTAAGTCACTAGACTTGGATTAAAGCAGTTGGGTCTCACCTCAGCTGAGCTGATAGTAAAATTTATCACTGTGGACAAGTTATCTAAATGTAGTTTCCTTTCCTAGAAAGTGATAGGTATTGAATTAGGTGGCCTATTATCTTCCTTCAAGTTCTAACATTTTTGTAATAAAAATAGTTATAATTTGTATTCTTTGATAAAATATTTTATATTATGCTTTTAAGACATCTATTAAAAGTGACATTCTGCATTTGTCTTAGTTATTAGTGGGTCTTTTAAATGTTATATAATGTCCTATAAGAGATCACTGTTTTTAAATTTGTACACTAAGTACATGACTGAAAATTAATTTAATCTGGCCCCTGTAAATATCAAGCCATTTAATATTTTATCTCTTCTGGCAGAAAAAAAAATTATTGGGTTAACCATTATTGTCCTCCCTTTATAGGAGAAAAGTAAATTGACCTACTATATTTACAAAGCAGGTATGTCTAACTCCAAAGACTATGATTTTCCCCCCTACAGTGCCATTTTAAATGAAAACACATTATTTATTCCTTAGAACAAAATGTGTGGTATTTTGTTGTTATTTTAAGGTGATATTCTGACAGAAAGTAGTAGAACATTGTTCTATGTATTTTAAGAGGTTAGATGGTAAATTCCTTGTCTATGATATGACCTCTTTCTATTTCCTGAAAAAAAGTAGACAATTATTCATATATTGCTTTTAAAATCTATCAGAGCCACCCCAGATCATCAATAAAAGATAGTTCTTTTATGAGTGGTCACAGACTGATCTCAGTGTGAAATCACTGTCAAATAACATTTTCCATTATGTATATAGAAATGAGGTTACCGCCAGCTTAAAATTAAGCAGGAATCATCTTGCAATGACAGTTGTTTCTGCTTTGTTATAATATCATTTCCATGGAAACTAAACAGAGCACCATAAAGGAAGGATTACGTTAGCAGGTATGAAATAAACAGCAGGAGGACACTTACAAAAACTTTATAAAAACTTGAAGATAGATGACATTTTTAATAAACATTGCAACCAGCAATAATACATATGGACTTAGGAAGGGAATAACAATTTTACCAAGTCTACAAAGTACATGGTGAAAACGCTTGTAATACTAATTTATTAGAAGTAGAGAAATTTATGCCAACAGCTTTCTCCATGGGACAGTTTTATTTAAGTAGGATATTTTTGCAAATTCTTTTATCACCATGGTAGTTGTGATCAAAGAATCATGATGTTGTGATGTATTGGTGTAGTGGATAAAATTATGTCCAGAATATAGTGTTCATGGGGGTTGGTGTGCCTGTTTTCCTTTATTTTTAATTGAAAGCTGTTTCCATTTGTTTCTAACATGTAGGCTAGTGATAAAATTCTCTTAAATGTGATACTTATCTCAAGACTATGAGCAGAAAGATATAGAATTTCTTTTAAATATATACCTAGTCTTGGTTTCTGAGAGGAAGAAATATATTTTCGATGACTGGGATGTGGATTTTGCCTTGTTTCTATTTCAATTTAAGCTATATCAAAATAGGATATTGTTGAAGTGCATGGTTTTGGAGAAAAGACAGTCAGTTTAAATTACTTAATGGAAGCTGGGCATCATAAAGGGAGTCCAAAGCAAAATACTGGGTTCACAATGTCTCAACCTATGGCCTTGGTATTTGGGAAAAAATGGTCAATTCCAGAAAGTAGATCTTGGTTGAGGTCGGGATGAAGTCAAGCGGCTGTCAGCAATGGAATGTGGAAATGTGTGCAGTATTTCACAACTTCTGTGATTATGGGCTATGGCACTGAAGGCAGAGTGGAAGGTTCTACATTGAAATCTTGGTGATGAACCAGCCTTCCTTCTGTCATGCTGTGTTGGTGTTTAGTTGATGTTTAGTGCTGACTATGAAGATCAAACTCCAGTTTGAGCAGAGGATGGCTCCAGACAATGCCAAAGGGGATACAATTAATTTCTAAACACAGTTAATACTTTCTACATTATCATATTTTCACATCTATTCTTCTAGAAGCATTGCACTTCAACAAATGACACATTACTGGATAAAGCACCATTTCTTGAATGAAAACTCTGAGCCATCTGTAGTTTTTGGAAATTAAAGGATAGCATATATATCCTGGAATTGGTGAGTAAGAGCATAGGGAAAAGTAAAGAAAGGTAAGGTTGGCAATAATAGCAAGTAAATATGTCCTGGACCACAGTATTTTAGGTGGATAAAATTATTGCATGAAATTCATGGCTTTCAGTTCTTCCACTATAGCAGTGAATGCAGGCCAGTATTACTAAAGCAGCATGTCATTATTTAAACCAATTTAAGATACAGTCACAACAAAAATGACAACTATTCATTATGCATCTATTAATTGTTATTCAAGCAGTTGGCCATTAACAAAACAGTGTACTTTAAGGCCGTATTCATTTTTACTCAAGATTACTTCTTGCCAATGCATCAATGGTTCTGAATTTCAGAAAAGCAGCTAATATGCACTCTGTCAGAGAATAAATAAGGACTAACATCTACTTAACTTCCTGAATAGAGCAAGAGTTTGAGATGGAAGCTTTAAAGAATGTGTTTCCCATCTTTATGAAATATCAGTGATGCAGTATTTTTCTTGTTCACTTTGCCCACTGGGGACCTCCCTGAAGAGACATGTATGAAAACGTAGACATTTATCGAAACGTAGACATTTATTGAAAGTAGAGGGTAAAGACAGCTCACAAAATCCCGAGGCTGCTGACATGACCAGATAATTTGTGGCTATAGTTGTGCCTGCTAAGATTTGGGTGCATGGGGCTTGGCTTTGGTTCGCTCCCATGGTCTTCCTTTCCCCCCAAAAAAGAAGCCTCCAGGTTATGGGCACCCCATTTGCCCCCAGCACCTCGCTAGATTTGCAGGATAATTGCCCAGAATTAAAATATTGATCTGGTTTTTTATATTACCCATCCCTTTTATTTCTTTGAGCTGCAGCTGGAGATCACTGGTTGATTCATGAGAATGAGAGTTAGTCTAAAATGCAGACAAAAACTTAAAAACAACTAATGAGACTAGAATGCAATGAGAAGTGTATGAAAAGCTTTTTGTTTGTTTGTTTGTTTGTTTATTTTTTGAGATGGAGTTTCGTTCTTGTCACACAGGCTAGAGTGCGGTGGCATGATCTTGGCTCACTGCAGCCTCTGCCTCCCGTGTTCAAGTGATTCTCCTGCCTCAGTCTCCTGAGTAGCATGATTTTTCTCTCTCCAGTTCTTATTTGTGTTAAAAACAAATCATAATAGAACTGAGTTGTTTGTAAAATAAACTTTAGTCTTATACTTAGCCTGATTATTTGCATAAAGTGCAACAAAAGTAATTATGTTTCCCATAGGCTTTTTAAAATTGGCTTTGATGGAACTCTGTTTCATAAGGAATCTCAGATAAGGCCTTTTAAAGCCAAGGCCAGCCATGGGTTTGCCCCTTCAAATACCTATGGGTTGGGTAAATTCCTCTCTTCTTGATGTCCCCAAGATAACTTGGGCTCCTAGGCCTGTTAGAAAGTGATATTTTTGGCCGGATGTGGCAGCTCCTGCCTATAATCCCAGCACTTTGGGAGGCCAAGATAGGTGGATCACAAGGCCAACAGATCCAGTCCATCCTGGCCAGCATGGTGAAACCCTGTCTTTACTAAAAATACGAAAATTAGCTGGGCGTGGTGGCATGTGCCTGTAGTCCCAGCTACTCGGGAGGCTGAGGCAGGAGAATGATTTGAACCTGGGAAGCAGAGGTTGCAGTGAGCCCAGATCACGCCACTGCATTCCAGCCTGGTAAAAGAGTGAGACTCCATCTCAAAACAAAAACAAAAACAAAAACAAAAAACAAAAAGGAAGTTACATTCTTTACTGACCACAGGTTAGGAACTGGGTATAAAAACTGTGTAGGCAAGTTATGAGGCCAGGCCGGTTCTCCCAAGGGACTTCCATTGGCTCTGCAAGTTAAGCTTGATTCCTTAAAGGGGAGCACACCTTTCCAGTCAAAGCCTTGGCAAAAACAAACAAACAACAACAAACGAAAAACAGTTTCTCCAATTGCATCCTGTTGCAAGAGAAAACAGATTCTTACTGAGCTTATGCAAATAGCTATATTGTCATAAGTTAAGAATACTCATGAATCGTTTCCAAATTGTGGAGAAACCAGGCAGAGAGAAACAAATATGCTGGAAATTTTGTTCACAGAAGTATACCTTACTCAATTGTTAAAAGCTGTAAATAGCTCAAAATAGAAATTTTCTGGACTCTGAAGAACAAAGGATCAGCAACATTTTAAGCAAAAAATAAAAAATGATTGCTTCAGTCCTTTATTAGTTTAGTTCATTCAGTTAATTCTTATTCTGCATGACATTCATGAGTCCTGAACATTTTTCTTCTATTCTAATGTCACAATATCTACAGTTATCAGAAACCTGCACTTTATGACTTGTCAAAGTCCTATAGCTGATTATAAATCATCTTTAGAAGGGGGTTAAAACAAGACAACAATTGTTTGTGAATGACAAAATGTCTTAGGGTAGTCACAGTCAAAAACATCATTGACAAAAAAATTTAGTTATTTCTGTGGTTTACCATAACTTAACATAATAACACTAATTATGATTCATAGCATATACTCAGACATTAGAATTTTAGAATCTCATATAATTTTGTAACATATATTATTACTCACTAAAGCATAACCTGAAGATTAAACATTATTTTTATTTTGATAATCCCATGTAACTAAACATGTCAGATAACCTTGTTTACCTCTCTTTTGGATGCTTCGAGGGCCCTCTGTTAGCATCCAAAAGTTAGGGGTTAGAAAACACAATATTGAGGCTGAAATTTGATTTGGGGAAACCTAGCCTATCAAATATGTTAAAGATTTAAAACACTTGATATTATGAAATAGAATTCCAGATTAACATAAGTCATTTATTTAGCCAAAATGATGACTCAAATATTTTTAAAAAGGCAAAATCTTTACTCATCAAGAGGGAAGACTTAGCTTTCCAAACAATCTGTCACTTTTCTTTCCCTTCTTTCTTCAGTAGTTTATTTGCAAGGCAAACAAAAATCTTTCATTATCCTTTTATGTTACATGAAAACCTTGTTCAAGAGGTAGAAAGCTCAATTTCATCCTTGCATTACTCTACCATTAAGGTCAAGCCCATATTTTAAATAAAACCATATAGATAAATGTTAACCAGTTTGACCATGAGATAAAATTCTTATAAACCTTTTATAACCCTTTACAAACTTTTGTTAGAGCAGGTTTGTGCCTGAAGAAAACCCTGGTGTGCTTTTATTTCAATGTTCAATTTACCAAATTGAAAAACCAAATAATGAATGACCTTTTGAATTTAGTCAATATGTTCACACACCGAATTTCTTTTACAAGATTAATTTTTACAAACCTTCCACACCTTGTTCAAACCTTTAGATTTATTTAATTTAAAACAATCCTTTAACCCTCTAACCTAGATAAAAATTTACATTCCCATGCCTTCTTATAAATCTTTTACTAAAAACACATTTTACTTTCCTTACATACATATCATGTAAATCTATTTTAAGTAGTCTCAATTACATGTTATAATGGTAATTGTTAGCCATTTTAAATTTTGATGTAAAACCTGGTAAGTTATTTTAATTATGTACTAGGTGTAGATAAGTTCTGACTCTTTCCAGCATAGTCAGGGGCGTAGTTAACTCCATTATGTCCCCAGACCTTACCAACTGTAAAGCAGGCAAGTCAAACAATTTTCAAAAGCCAAAGAAGCAGTTTATGACCTTAAAGCATTTAGCAAACCTAATGTCTGACCTACATAATTTAGACCACATGTCTACCTTTTGAAGACATTTTTACTTTAAATAATCTTTAAAGCTATCTTTATTTCTGAAAGATTAAAGTTGTGTGAACTAAAATCTGAAAGATTAAAGTTGTGTAATGTAAAAACATTACAGCTTTAATTTTTCCTTAAAAAATATTTGATCTATGCATTTATTTTTCTTAGCCAATTAATTAGAGCTCTTTTACATAAACGTCACACACATAACACATATATAACTACACAGAGAGACAGAAGAAGATCAAGTAGTTGTAAGATTTTTCATTGGGCAGTTTCTTAATTGGATTACTGGCCTCAGGGTGGAGCCCTTGAAGAAACAGGGCTAGGAAAGCATGCAGTTTCTAGGGCCTCATAAGCAGGCATAACTGAAAGACATAAACAAATTCTGAGAAGGCTCTATTTGCTTTTAATTCCTGGGGGTTCCATGAGGAAAACAGAGATTTTTTCCAACACAGGGTCAGTGGTACCTCCTCTATTTCCCAAGGAGTCCCAGGCTATGAAAAGTTATTCTAGGGCCTCTCATTTGTGTGTTCATTAAGAGTGGAGAAAAGTAATTCCATTGACTGAGAAGAAAAGAACCTTTTTCTGGCAAAACAAGATCCACAAAGAGAAAAGACACAAGGCCTTTTAAATATACCTATAGCTTGGATATCCACTTTTAATTAAGCTGACTTTTAACCATAGTGCTCTGTTTTTAAAAAAGTCCTTTTAAATATTGTATTACCTGACCTTAGCCACAGTATATGGCCAATACTTCTGGCTTTTGAACTCACAGAGGGACAGAAAATACAGTGATTTTTTTTTACCATTCTTGCAACTATTTTGCATGGAGAGTGGCCAGAAGTCCAAATGGTTAGAAATTTTATGTTTTTGCCAGCATCTCAGGCTTCTGGGTTCCATTCCCCTATGCTATGGAGCCCTATTGACCCTAGAGTCCTGCGATGGGGAAACAGACAAAGAGGTTATCTTCATACTATAAAAGCCCCTCCTCAAGAAATTGCTCAGTTAAATTTGTAATTTCTTCCCAGTTCCTTTTTAAGCCAAACAGTTTAAGATTTCAGAAAATTAAACTTTTTCCAGTTTGGGGTGTGCATCCGAGGGGTGTGTCCTGTGCTACAGGGACACAATTAACCATCTGGGAAGAGAGGACAAAGGAGAAAAATGAAAAAGAAAGCATTTCTTTTCCAAAGAGTCCCAATGATTTGGGATGCATTCAAGAGAAGTACAGCCTGAAGATGTTTGTTTAATCATCTGGAAAAAGGGGGAAAAGGCATCCCTTTGTTCCTTTCTCATTCTACAAAAATCTGGGGTACAAGAGGGGGAGAAAAAAAAGATGTCCCCAGTTTTTCTTCCATTCTTATATCCTCGAGTCCTGGTGACCTTGGCAAGTGCCACCTGCAGGTGCCAGTGTGACCTTCACCACATAGCAGGAAGGCCTAGTGGGTTGGATTATTTGCACTCACATATGCACTGGCCTATACTCCCTGCTGTCAGTAACCTTGAGTTCCCTAGACCTCATCTATGCCATAGATATGAGCATGACCTCCTTCCATGAAGTGGTGAGCCTAATCAGCAGAAATTAATCATGCTCACCTACACTGTGCCCCTAGACTTGTGCTGTCACTAACCTTTGGGTTTTCTGAGACATGTTTTACTTCTTCTTTTTTTTTTTCCTCTTCTTTTCTAGGACTTCAACCCAAAGCTTGGGATTGAGTTTGGGACAAAAGGTGCCTTAGGAGGGTACATGGACTCATTAAATGAAGTCCAAGGTGACCCTCATGTTTGCAGTCAGTGACAAGTGGGGGTAGTTGAGGCTGCTTCTCTGTTGCTTCCCTATCACAAGCAGAATGCTAAGGTGAAGTTGTGGAACAAGGGCCTCCTCAAATAAGGGAGAGAAAAGGAGTCCCAGAAATTGGGAACCTGCCCTAGTAAGATGCCTCCCCAAAGAAAAAAAAATCTGCCACGTAGAAAAGCTCCCTTTATTCACAGAACTTTCCTGACATGGTGGAGGAAAGAAAAAAACAGCTTAAGTGCAGAGGAAAGGTGGGTGCCTGTGGGAATAAGCCTCTTGTTCTAGGGAAATGGATTCCTTCAACAGGGAAAAAAACAAAACAAAACAAAACAAAAAAACAAAAAAAAAAACCTTTAATTGCTGCATCTTCCCTGCTTCTAAGAATAGACAGAAACTGCATATCTCATGACTGGGCCAAGTGCCCATTCTACCCAGTAATATATCTGTAGTTTGCAACAGCACCTTTGACATTATTAAAGAAGAGATAGCAGCCATCACAATCCATGAAAGAAAGAAAAAAAGTGCCATCAAAAAGTCTGGGCATCTTGGCTAACACCCTAACATCCCCTCCAGTTGGGGACTGGAGCTGGTCTAGGGACCTTACAATGAGGTGTGGCCTTGTCCAGATGCTTTCAGTTGCTTCAGGACCTTATTCTAATCCCACGTGATAGCTAGACCTCCGTGAAGGGAAACAAAGTGAAGATCCCTTACCCCTGAGAGTGATGGGGATGAAAGGTGGTGGCAGGGCCATGCCCTCATCCTGTCTTCTCTAGCCATGCCATTCACTTTTAACTGGCTAATTGGAGGTACAGTGCTTATCTGCCTTCAGAAAAAAGTCTGACGACAAAAAGTCTTGGGAAAAAAGTGAAGAATCATATGCCCATATTCACTCACCCTCTGACAACCCTGGATGAGCCCCTAGGAATGATACAGGATTTTTCTTATTCAGTTTGCTAGCTGGGGACTTCCACAGCCAGTGACATCCTTGTTCAAGCCTTGCTTGGCCCTAGGCCTGCTGTAGGATGTGTCTCATTCACTCGACCCACTGGGCCACACCTGCCTTGTGCAACCAGCCTGGATTCTGTGCTCACCAGGGGTCCGTTCTCAGCCTGTGACTGAGCATGGCCTAGCCTGCCTGTTTTACAGCTCATACTCATGGTCAGTGGTTCCCGAGTTCTTTTTCTGCATGCAAGAAGAATGAGGTTACACTGACAATCAAAAGGTGAGGAGGGTGGAGAGGAATTTTATTTCATGACAGAACAGCTTTCAGCAGAGAGGGGATGTGAGGGTGGTCCCCCATCTGAAGTTGAGTGGTTTCTCTCAGTGTGGCTGGGCCTGGGGCTTTTATAGACTCAGAATGGGGAGGGCATGCTGATTGGTTTGTGAGTATGCAAAAAAAGGCTAAAAAAAGGCCAGTCAAAAGTGGGCATGACAGTGTAAAAAAACCAGTTATGGAAGGGTAGGTATATGTAAAATATGTGAACGGTGAGGATCAATTGGAAGAAAGCAACAAATGGGAAGAGAGGTACTCAATTTGGTCTGTGGATTTCACTTGTATTTTGGCTTTCAGACTTTAAGCTGTCTTTTGGCTTGAAGGTGGGGTTTCACCAGGGACCCACCCCTATCTGTTTAGGATTTGTCTGCCTCCTGCCACTATTATCAGGACATGTGATATTGAAGACGTTGAAATATGGGTTGTGAAGACTTTTTCTTATATTTGTGAGGAAAAATATTCGAGGATATTTGACCCCATTGTCCTCATTAATCATAGATACAGGTTATTGTGCAGAAATCTCTCAAGCTAGTATAGCCAGAAATGTGTCACCTTACATGTGATCTAATGTCACAAATTAGTTTTGTAGGAACTGAAATAAACGAATGTGCAATAGTAATTGCCTGTTCCTTTTGTTTGCTCATTACTATTCACATGTCTCATTCCCCTAAGTCTGACTTTTTGTTTTCCTTTCCATTCTACTTTTCAGGGTTCCCCTCATGCTCTTTTCCTCAAATTAAGGACATCTGCTCTAAGGTGAAGGGCCACAGGTTCCAGATTATATTGTTGCAATTTGATGTCTTTTTCTGCTTTTTAACCTTGAGGAATGTAATAATTGCAGACAGAATTATGGTTATATTTGGTTTAGATGGACCATGGTGACAGTCATAAATGCATTTGAAATAATTTTTGGTTAGGGTTTCTGAAAGCAATTAACAAAGTTGGAAAGACATATATTCTATTTTAATGGAAACTGTAACCAGCTGAATCAGGATTAAAGTCTAAAGATGTGATATCTGAGTCTTAAAATTATAAAGAAGAAATCTTGAGAGGTTTTCTGATTTTTCTATAGCTTCCTCATTACAGCCTACTCATATTAGTGAACTAAAAATACTCTGATAGGGAAGAAAAACTTGCAGTCCTTATTTTCTGAGCTGTATTTGGCATCTTGTATTGTCAATAAGTTCTTCCTCATATCAGATGCTAATCCTTGCCAATACAGTAGGGGCTCTTATCACTAATTCTTTGTTCTTCTTAACCAAAAAAAGGAGTATCATATATCTCTCTCTATCTGTCTCTCTCTCTCTTTTCCTGAAATATGTCATTGCATATAGGGCAGGACATTTTACTTTAAGAAAGGATAGCATGGTGTGTTAGTTTTTGCGTTGCTATAATGAAATACCTGAGGCTAGGTCATTTGTAAGGAAATGAAGTTTAATTGGCTCACAGTTCTGCAGGATGGACAGGAAGTGTGGTCAGTATCCACTTCTGGTGGGGGCCTCAGGAAATTCCAAACATGGTAGAAGGCAAAGAAGGAGCCAGTATAGCACATGGCCAGATTGGGAACAAAGAGAGATGGGAGAGGTGCCACACTCTTTTAAAAGAGCTGTCCCATGAACTCATAAGGAGGACTCACTGATTACCATGAGAATGGCACCAAGGCATTACTAAGGGATTCCCCCCCACGATCCAAACATCTATCAGGCCCCACCTCAAATATTAAGGATTACATATCACTATGAGATTTGGAGGGAACAAACATCCAAACTATGTCACATGGGTTGGATGCAAAATACTCATTTTTAAATACCGTATTTCATTTTCTTAACCAACATTTTTATAGCACTTACTATGTGCTACGCATTAGTCCAAGCACTTCACAAATGCTAATTTAACTCTTACAACACCCCTATGGGAGAGGTACTATCACTAATGCCTATTGTACAGACAAGAAAACTGAAGCAGAGAACAGCTGGATAGCTTGTCTAGGATCACGACTGGTTAAGTGACAGAGGTGACTCTTAGCCACTATGCTATGCAGCTCTTTGTGAAATCATCTGCCTCCTTTTCTGACATCTTTAAGGCATTTTTTATGGTTCTGTTCTCCAACTGTATCACCAACTTTGGATTTATACTACAGATTTTCCCAGTGTTCTTGTGCAGTGTATATCTACAATGTATATGCATGTGCTTGTAAATATGTGCTTTCATGTGTTTGATATTATCACAGCACTTCGGGAGATTCTGGCACAAGTGAAACCTTACATTAGGAGGAAAGAATATATTATATATTCCCGTTATGTCCTCCAATATAAACCTCATAACGAATTGCATGTGAGACCATGGACAATTTATGACCCTTCTGAATCAATTCACTTATATTCAAAATAAGAGAGTTGGACTAGTTGATTTGTTTCATCTTTAAATTCTAGACCTGAATCAGGAATTTCTAAAGCAACCAGTAAGGAGATTTTTTTTTTTTTTTCAGTATAGAGCAAACCCTTGACATTTGAAAGAACTACTTTCTATTTTGGTCAAATATTTTAAACCTTAAACAAGCCCAAGACTTTTAAAAATCTCTAAGTTTGTAAAAACCACAATAATGTATCATTTTTTAGTATAAAATAAGTAAAATGTTTACATGGCCATGTTCTAATCTCTATTAGCTCTAAAAATACTGAAGTAAATAATCTATAGATTTTTTTTACAATAAATTATGCAATGAAATCAAAATGGACATTACTGCATTATATAATAATCAGATAAAACTACCCCCAGTATACTTGCAGTGAAACAAAATTTGTGTTCTTACTGCCCTAAGGGAGAATATTCCAGAGGAACTTTAGAAAACATTTGGAGGAGGAGCTGTGGAGGAAGACCTAATTTGATTGGGTCTGCCTGTTCATACTGGTATCTTCTTAAATATTTTGAAAAATCTGATGAGTATAACAAGCAGCTGCGTTTATTTGTTTCTTTGTATAGGTGGTTGTAATGCTATATAAACTCTTTTTATAGTTTAAAATGCTAAAAAATGTACAAAATATTGAAATGTATAAGGCATGAAAAAATAGAACTTCTTTGCATGCTAACTAGGTATAAAAATGCAGAAGGAGATACTATTGAGAACATAACTCTTACCTAATGAAGGAACATAATTATTATCTTGAATATGCAAATAATTATACTACTTCATAATGTCTCTGCTTAGCAGAATGCTTGATTCTTGGAAAGAGAAAAAAAACACACACAAGCATGTGCACACACAGACAGGATATATGGAATAACTGTATATGAAATAGCTACAAATTTGCATGCTAGGAGAATAATTACTTGTGGAAAAAGTTATGTGTTTTACAGACAGCAAAATCTTTCCATTTTATCTTTTGCTTGAGTTTTTGGCTCCTTCTATGAAGGACTATGTTGCTATTCTTGCAGACAACTGACTGATAGATAGATGTATTGATTGTGTAATTATAAAATACATAGCATTAGTTATGCCTAGGACATATGATGTTTGATAAAAGAAAAGGAAAAAGATTCACCTGTCAAGGAATTGTAGTTTATTAGAGATTAAAATAATGACCAAAATAGCAAAAAATCTAAAGACTAATGTAAAGGCAAAAATGTGTCAAAACATAATATGAGAAGTTAACAAATGAGAACAACCTGTTGAATTGAATGAGTAATATCAGCAAGATGAGAGACTAGACTCTTTCTGTCATCATGCCCCTGTGCACGTATCAACTTTGACAACTACCCACAGATAAGAGTACATTTGTGAGAATCTAGGAGTTCACTGAAGTTCCAGCACATCATCAAAGCAAGAAATTTAAGAATAGAAACATCAAAGAGGATAAGAAGAACTGTTTCACTTCTTGTATCCCACTTTCCTCAAGGTGGCACAGCTCAGCTCTAAGAGAGACTTTTAGCCCACTATTTATCCCATGGGGAAAAATGAGAACATAGTGTTTGAACTCCTGACTCCTTCTGGTGTGCAGGATGCTGCCCTAGAGGCATACTTCTTTCTTGCCTCACCCAGATTACTGAGGTAATCATCATAGCTGAATGGTTGAGAGAGTCTGAGAGCAGGAAGAGAGGCTGTGGGCTCTACTTACCACTCCATGGATTCTATCAGGAAGCCTGACAATGAACTGCTCTCATGTTGACACCCCTTAACCCTCTCATGGGTGCCCCAGGAATCTTGCTGCTGACACTAAAAATAAGCATCTTGCTTAGAGAGCTGGCTCGCCAGGAAACCATTTTCTCCTAGGCCTCCAGGCCTGTGGTGGGAGGGGCTGCTGTGAAGGCCTCTAACATGCCCTGGAGACATTTTTCTCATTGTCTTGGGGAGTAATCCTTTTCTATCCCATTGTCATGCTGCACATTTTTCAAACTTTTATGCTCTGCTTCCCTTATAAAATTGAACATCTTTAACAGCACCCAAGTTACCTCTGGAATGCTTTGCTGCTTAGAAATTTCTTCCCCCAGATACCCTAAATCATCTCTCTGAGCCCTCCAAACTGTTCCAACCTCTGCCTGTTACCCAGTTCCAACGTTGCTTCCACATTTTCAGATATCTTTTCAGCAACACCCCATTCTCGGTACCAATTTACTGTATTAGTCCATTTTCACGCTGCTAATAAAAACATACCCAAGACTGGGCAATTTACAAAAGAAGGAGATTTAATTGGACTTACAGTTCCATGTGGCTGCGAAGTCCCACAATCAATGGTGGAAGGCAAGGAGCAGCAAATCACGTCTTACATGGATGGCAGCAGGCAAAGAGGGTGCTTGTGCAGGCGAACTCCCATTTTTTAAAGCCATCAGATCTAGTGAGGCTCATTCACTATCACGAGAACAGCTCAGGAAAGATCTGCCCCCATAATTCAATCACCTCCCACCAGGTTCCTCCCATGACATGTGGGAATTATGGGAGTTACAACTCAAGATGAGATTTGGGTGGGGACACAGAGCCAAACCATATCACTGGCCCATAGGTATATCAGTAGGGGCTCAACATCACTGATCATCAGGGAAATGCAAACCACAACCACCATGAGATATCACCTCATACCTATTATCAAAATGTTAGAAGATAACAAGTGTTGGTGAGGATGTGGAGAAAAAGTAACCCTTATACACTGTTGGTAGGAATATAAATTGACATAGCCACTATGGAAAACAGTATGGAGTTCCCTCAGAAAATTATAAATAGAACTACTATATGATCCAGCAATCCCACTTCTGGGTATACATCAAGAGCAAATGAAATCAATACTTTGAAGAGATATCTGCACTTCCATGTTCATTGTGGTGTTATTCACGATAACCAAGAAGTGGCAACAACCTAAATGTGCATTCACAGATGAATGAAGAAAATATGATAAAAACATACAATGTAATATTATTCGGCCTTAAAAAAGAAGGAATTCCTATTATTGGTGACAACCTGGATGAACCTGGAGGATATCATGTTGAGTGAAATAAGCTAGATACAGAAAGAAAAATACTACTTATCACTTGTATATGGAATCTGAATAAGTTGAACTCATAGAAACCAGAAAATGATTGCTAGAATGAAGGAAATGGAGAGAAGTAAGTAAAAGGATACTATCTTTGAGTTATGATCAATAGGTCTGGCTGCCTAAAATACAGCATGTTGACTGTATTGAATAATAGTGTACTGTATACTTGAAATCTGATAAGAAAATAGATCTTAAGTGTTCTACCTCCCCACACAGGCAGAGAAAAGATAACTACTACTACTTGAGGTAATGGATATGTTCATTACCTTGATTGTGGTAATCATTTTACAATGTTTATGTACAATGTTTGCATATCTCAAATATATATAATGTTATTTGTCAATTACAGTTCAATAAAGCTGAGAAAAAATGCGAATGGATTAATTAGAAAATTCTTACAAATGCAAAAGCATTTATCCACATGTAGTTAAACATTTTATTAATTGACATTTATGGAAAGAGTTAAATTACATGAATATAAGACTACCAGATAATCCAACATGTAATCATATATGGGTATCTTATACTAATTTCTTTTAGAGCAGATAATAGTCATCTACCTAAATAATATAAAAATAACTGCGATTGGTCTAGTAGCACTGATACTTAAAAAAGCAATCTGTCTGTACTTAGGAATGCTGGAATAAAAAACAGTATAAATCTCTTAAATTTTTCTCTTTCAAGATTGTTTTGGTTCTTCTTTGTCTTCAGAATGTTCATGATAATTTTAAACTCTCTTTATACAATTCTCGAAAATCTTTTTGGGATTTATATGTCAGGTGTGTGGGGGGCAGACTGCATCAAATATATAGAGCATTTGTAGAACAACATATTTACACTTGTTATTCTGTAGTTAACAAGCACAGCTCTTTTTATATGTGTCAGTGGGATCAAATTTTGTTCAACTCTTTTATATCCTTGCTGTTTTTATTCTGTATGTTCTGTCACAGATGTGTTTGTCTCTCACTATATTTGTGATTTGCCTGTTTTTTAATTTAAGTTTATGTAGGTTGAGACTATGTTGTTACTGCATATGAAATTAGAGTTGTGTGTCTTTTCAGTGAAGTAATTTTTCATCATAATTAAATGCTCCTTTTCATTTCTAGTAAGGTTTACTGCATCAAGTCTACTTTGTGTGATGGCTATATTATCGTTATTATAACCATACTAGCTTTCTTCTATTTAGTGTTTGTATAGTATTTCTTTTACTCTATCTTTCTGAATCCTGAAGCTATAGTAGTTTTTCTTCTAATTAGCAAATCACTGGCTTAGGTTGTGTACAAAGTCCATTGTGATGATTGTTTAAATGGGAAGATTTAATTTTCTTACATACTGTAGGTGGCACTGTATTTGTATTGAAATTTGACATCTTCCTTTATATTTCCCATTTCCCATTTTATTACCTTCTTTTGGATTAGTTATATTAGCATTCTATCTTTTCATTATCTTGCCAGTAATACACTCTTTTGCTATTATTTTGTTATTCATAAAATCTTATGTTATTAATGCTTTGTATATGCTAACATATTTACCACAATATTAGAACCTCATTCCACATTAACATAGTTTATCCCCACAAATCTTTTATTTATTATTGTGTGATTTATTCTGACAACTATTTTAAGTTATGCTTGTTTATCATCAATATTCATTTATATTTACCAACTGTTGCTGTTTATTCTTTCCTGTATTTTTATGAGGCTTGACTGTGTTAGCCAGTATGGTCTCGATCTCCTGACCTCGTGATCTGTCCACCTCAGCCTCCCAAAATGCTGGGATTACAGACGTGAGCCACCGTGCCTGGCCCTAAACTAATTTATGAGTCTCAATAGTGTTTTGTAGATTTTTTTAGGATTTCCTACATATACTATCATAACTTCTGCCAAGATAGATTTACTTTTTCATTTTTAATCTTTACTTATTTTTATTGATTGATTATATTTGTTATGATCTCTATTACAATGGTGTATAGAGGTTTAAAAAGTATTGGCCGGGCGCGGTGGCTCAAGCCTGTAATCCCAGCACTTTGGGAGGCCCAGACGGGCGGATCACGAGGTCAGGAGATCGAGACCATCCTGGCTAACACGGTGAAACCCCGTCTCTACTAAAAAATACAAAAAACTAGCCAGGCGATGTGGTGGGCGCCTGTAGTCCCAGCTACTCGGGAGGCTGAGGCAGGAAAATGGCGTACACCCAGGAGGCGGAGCTTGCAGTGAGCTGAGATCTGGCCACTGCACTCCAGCCTGGGCAGCAGAGTGAGACTCTGTCTCAAAAAAAAAAAAAAAAAAAAAAAAAAGTATATATATTTGCCTGGTTCCTGATCTTAAGTAGAGAACATTTGCCTTCTATCCTTGCATGTACTGTTAGTGGTATGTTTTTTGATGAGTACTTTATCATACTGAGGAATTATTCTGAAATCTTTTTTATGTCTAGTTTGCTGAGCATTTTTCTCATTAAAAGTGTTGGATTTTGTCAAATACTTTTTCTTAAATATGTATTTATACATACATACACATATTTTATAATATAAAATATATATTTATTTTGCATATATGTGTGTATATATATATATATTTTGCATTGCTAGGATAAATCTCACTTTGTAATAATGTTTTTATGTGGTTATATAGTACTGTATTAAGTTTGATAATTATTTTCTTAAATGTTTTTGCTTCCCTGTTTGAGAGACATTGGTTTTTAATTTTTAATCATTTTCAAAAGTTTGTTGTGTCAGGACTTTAGTATCAAGGCTAAGCTGATCCGATACAGTGAGTTCAGAAGTGAGCATGGTTCTCCTCACTCTTTTTAAATATTAAACTTCATGCAAGATTGATATCATTTGCTCTTTAAATATGTTTTAAGGAATTTGCCAGTGAAGATATTTTGTTCTGGCATTTTCATTATAAATTGGCTTTCAATTATTAACTCAACTTCTTTAATAGCTAAAGGACTATTCAGGTTTTCTATTTCTTTTTTGTGTCAGTTGTTGTAGTTCGAGTTTTTGAGAAATTTCTCTATTCATGTTACTGAATTTATTGACATACAGTTGTTCATAATATTCTCTTATTTGTATTTTTAATAATTCTAGGCTCTGTAGTGCTGTCCTTTCTTTAGGTAATTATATTTTCTGTTATTTTTCTTGACTAGTGCTGTGGGATGTTTATCAATTTTATTAATCCCTTCAGCAAGCAAATTTCTGGGTACATTGATTTTCTCTAGGTTTTATTGGTTTTCAGTTTATATTTCATTTATTTTCACTCTAGTATTTATTATTTTCCTCTTTATGTGATTTTTGGCAATTTAAAATTTTGAAAGATCTGGAAATGATATGAATAATTTATTGCAGGAGCAATAAAAAAGGCAAAAACATTAATTAGGATATTAGTTATGGTAATACTTGCTGTTAGAGATGATGACCCAAATAAAGCAGTACAATGGGGATAGACATGAGGGAATAAATTTGAGTCATTATGTTCCAGAATCAGAATTAAGAAGACTTGATGAAGGATTGGTGAGAAGGTGTTAGCAGTGGCAAATCCTTATGGGTGTGCAGCAGCCTCAATTCTTGCCTTCTTAGATGAAAGAATTTGACTGAAGGGCATAAGGCAGATGAAGAGACTAAGGCAAGTTTTATAGCAAGAGTGAAAGTTTATTTAAAAGCGTTGTAGCAGAAATGAAAGGAAAGTATACTTGGAAGAGGATCAAGCAAGTGACTTGTGAGATCGAATGCACGGTTTGACGTTTGGACTGGGGTTTTATATGTTGGCATACTTCTAAGGTCTTGCGTCCCTTTTTTCCTGATTATTTGTTTGGGGTGAGCTGTCCACATGTGCAGTGGCATGTTAACACTTGGGAGGGGAGCATGCACAGTGTGTTTACTGGAATTATATGCAATGCTCACTTGAGTTTTTCTTCCTTTACCAGTCTAGCATTCCTAGAGGAAGGTCATATACCAGTTAAACTCTGTCATTTTGTCTCATAGTGCACGTGCTTGAGCCCACTCACCCAACTCCTGAGATCTTACTGGGAAGCTGCTGATCACTAGTTTCAGGGGGTTTTTTGTTTTGTTTTTTTTTAATTGGGAGACTGCCTTTTCCTGGCGCCGGCTGAGATCAATTATTATTTTAGAGAGACAATTAACAACTTTGCCCGACCATCACCTGATAGTCCTGGTGGTGGCGGGGAGCCCTCTCCTGCCCTGCTCATGTCTGTCTACTGTAACAAGGGTAGGCTAAGATCAATTTTTGATCAACATATCAGGTTACTCTGCAGATGGTAGTACTGTTAACTAAAACAAGAAGTACTGGACAAGAAAGTTTTTGAGAAGCATAATCATTTCTGTTTTGTATATTTTAAGTTTGAGGCTCCTGTGTAACATCTAAGTGGCCATATATAGTAAATAAGAAGATAAATGGATTTGGATATTTGTAAAGGTGTCTGAGCTAGAAATTATGATTTTAGAATCAGCAGTTTATAGTGCAAGGTATTCTTTTTGGGTACAAGATAAAATTGATATACTATTGATATTTTTATCTTATTTTCATTTCTACTTCTGCATGTTTTATAATGCAAATGCAGTGTTATTCTAATAGGCATGCATAATGCATTACACAAATATTTACTGTATAAGCCTTCTCAAAAATATTTTTTCAGAGGGCTTGAGATCAAAATGTTTGGAAAACTTCACATCTTTCATGAAACCTATTTAAGTAACAAATGTAGAAGAGCAAGAATTGAGTCCTGTGTAACATCAACATTTAATAAAAGAGTAAAGAAGGAAGATTTTAGCCAGGAATATGAGGTGATACAAATAGGAAGAAGACCAGAAAAGAAAATTGTCACTGAATTTTAGAAACCAAAAATGAGGGGTGGTTAGGAATTCCAAATACTCAAAGAGCTTATTAAGAGGAGAGTTAAAAAGTTGCGCTAAGTAGAATTGGCACTATGGAAGGGATCACTAATGTCCTTGGAGGAAAAGTGTAATTGTAGGGATGAGTCAGATTACAAAATGGTGGTTATAAATGAGGTGTGAGAAAGTTGACAGGCTATGAGTTTAGGTTACTTTAACAAGTGGCTTGGTTTTAAGGAGGATAATGAAAAAAGTGACGAGAAAGAGGAGGCTCAAATTGTTATTACTGGAAGAAAAGTCTTGATTATTTTGTGTACTTTTGTGGTTATATGCCAAGAGGAAAGGAGTAGTAGAGAAGGTGAGATTGAAAACTAAGGAAAATAAAGGAGTCAATGATAAGCGAGGTCCTCAATCAGCAGAAAATGAAATTCAGTGCATGAGTCTATGCATTTACTTTTGATGAATGGAGGACCTGAGATAAGACAGGGAAATAAGAATTGCTGTATATTCAGGTGCTATCATAACGCAAAAATTATCAGTTGGATCCAAAATACATTTCAGTCTTGTGTATCAGAGGTAACACCCTCCAACAAAGTAACACAAAAAGATAAACTGAAGGAATGAGAGAACACATCTGGTAAAGACAAGCTAAAAGAGAACAAAAATTGCAGTAATAGAATTCAAGTCACAAATATTCCATAATTGATTCCCTATATTTTATTCTCAATCAACAACCAAAGAGATCCTATTAAAAGCCAAGTTATATCTGGGCATGGTGGCACATACCTGTAATTGCAGCACTTTTGGAGGCCAAGGCAGGCAGATTGCTTGAGCTCAGGAGTTCAAGACCAGCCTGGGCAACATGGCGAAAGCCTGTCTCTACCAAAAAACATAAACAAACAAACAAACAAAAAACCCCACAAAAATTAGCTGAGCATGGTGGTGCCTGCCTGTAGTCTCAGCTACTTGGGAGGCAGAGGCGGGTGGATCACCTAAGCCAAGGAGGTTGAGGCTACAGTGAGCTGTGATGGTGCCATTGCACTCCAGCCTATGTGACAGAGTGAGACCCTGTCTCAAAAACAAAAGATACATGAGATGACTGCTCTGCTCAGAATCTTCCAATGGCTCCTCATTACTCATCATAAAAGTCAAAGTCCTTGCTATAGTCCACAAAGACCTACTGGGTCTGACTCCTTACTCTACTTAACACATCTTATACGACCTGAACCTTCACTTACTCGGCTCCACCTGTGCTTTGAAACCACCAGGTATAAACTCCACAAAGTCCTTTTTATTTGTTGCTTTTACAGCCTGAGATGCTTTCCTCCAGATACCTGCATAGCTTACTCTTACTCAAATATCACTTTCTCAGTGAAGTTTTCTTTGACTAGCCAATTTTATATTGTATTCTACCACCACTCAGAGTGCCCAATGCCTTTTCCTTTTGCATTTATTCCTCAGTACTTATCACCATCTATAATACCACATATGTTTACCATTATGGGTTTTTTTTTTTTTTTTTGTCTTTTTTTTGAGTCACAGTCTTACACTGTTGCCCAGGCTGGCGTGCGGTGGTGTGATCTTGGCTCACCGCAACCTCCACCTCCCAGGTTCAAGCGATGATCCTGCCTCAGCCTCCTGAGTAGCTGGGATTACAGGTGCCCACCACCATACCTGGCTAATTTTTTGTATTTTTAGTAGAGATAGGGTTTCACTATGTTGGCCAGGCTGGTCTCGAACTCCTGACCTCATGGTCCACCCGCCTCAGCCTCCCAAAGTGCTGGGATGAGCCACAGCACCCGACCTACCATTATGTTTTGTTTCTGTCTTTTTTCACTAGAACATAAACTCCTTGAGGAGAATTTTTGTCTATTTTTTTCAGTGCTGCATCCCTAGCACCTAAAACAGTGCCTAACACATAACAGGCACCTAAAATATTTATTGAAATCAAAAATATGTACTGAGCGTAGCACTTTATATTGCAAAATAAAATAATATTTATTTACCTGTAGTTTGAAGACACATCAGCAACAAATGTTGTATGATGCTAATAAAAATATTATTGAATATTTACTATGTGTCAAACATGATTTTGTATAACTCAGTCCTAACATAGAGTCTATGAAATCATCATTATTATTTTCCCTGCTTTATAAATGACAATACTGAAGCACAGAGAGATGATATAATCTGTCCTAGGTGGGATAATGAGGCCGTCAGCAAATAAGGATTCAGGCCCATATATTCTACTTCCAAGGGCTGCTCCTTAACCATGATTCAGTATTCATTGCTGCCTTTTACCTGCCATTACCTACACAGAATCAAGGTCATAAAAATTTTAGTCATTTACAGAAACAAAAGAAGTGAGTGACAGACCATTAGATAGTGTGTAAAATCAACTTTAAAATGTAGAGACTTTAAATAATGTAATGTAATTCATATTATTGAATTTATATATATAATGCATATATTTATATATCATACATATACATACATATATAATATATACAATAAATATATATTTTTATATATAATACATATATGTGTATATATACACACACACACACACACACCTCCATGGGAAGAAATAATTTTCAGTAAGATATTGTATGAATCTGATAGTCGCCCCGAACCTTTTTGATAATGATAAAATAACCATTATAATGCTGATAATGCTTGCTTACTATATTTCAGGAACTATGCCAAGCAATTTAGATGTATTATCTCATTTAATTCTCAAAACAACTCAGTGAGATAAAAACTAGTATTACCCCCTGTCTATAGATGATGGCAATGAATCTTTGGGAGGCTTTGCAAGTTGGCTTGAGTGAATTGCAAGTAAGTGGATTGACAGATGGACCTGGGATGAGAACCTAGGCAGTTTAACTCTAGAGATCACTGTTCTTTGCAGGTTAATAGTGAAATGAAGTATCCTTCAGTAAACATGTTGAGACGGTTATCTATGAAAAGAAATCAGTGTAGTTCCCTAACTCTTTTTATACCTCAAAATAGATTCTGAGAGATCAAGAAAGACAATGTAAAATGTTCAACCATATAAATACTCAATGAAAATAAAAGTGAATATTTATAAAAGCACTTTCTGAGCTAAAGTACAACAGAAGGATTGCAAAGGAAGAGAATAATAGATGATATAAAATGAAAACTATCTTTATGATAACAGAAAGAAACCAATATGGCAAGTAACAAAATTTAAAACAAAAACTGTATCAAGGAGTTAATAAATCAATTAAAAATGGTAAGAAATACTATGAATTTAATTGATATGTACACAAAAACCTGATTAGTTTACATGCTAACAAACATGGAAAACATTCTAAACAAAATGTTTACCTTAATGGTACAACTTAAATGAATAAAAATGATAAAGTAATCAATAAATGGTAAATGATCCAAAAAATTTATTTTTTAGTCATGTTATGAATATGTTAAAAGATAAATGTATAACTATATGTAATACTACATATAACTATGTAACTGTGTATATGTGGATAAAAGATGAAAAAGAAGGCTTATAATAAAGAGCAAAAGTCTTTTGACTGTTCTTCCCCAACTTTTTCTATTCATGAGAGACAAGGCACTATTAAGCATTTATATTTGGACTAATCAACTCTTCACAGCTCATATAGTATTGCAATGACATATAAAAATAAAGGAAGATACTGAAGCACAGAGATGTCATTTGGACACTCCTCTGTCCTTCCACCCAGAATCTCTATTTTGTTTCTTCTGTGGTTAACTTCTGCAGCTTAACACAGTTATTATTAACCATAGAGCCAAGCAGTCAATTTAGATTATGCTTCATAGTCTATGGGTTGGATATCATGACCACTGTCCTACTTGATGGGAAATGTTCTTAGCTTCAAATACAAATGGGTCCTCCCTTTAGCTAATTCCTTTATCCTATGAAGTTTTTGTTTCATTTGTTTTGTGTTCAAAATTGCACTATGTATTTGATCAATTTGCCTTTTGTGTTGTTGCTGTTGTCTTCTGGTTTATTTAATTTTTGCTCCCAGAATCCTCATTCTAGAGTCTCCATCCTCCTGCTCGAAATTTCTCTCTAGGGTTTCAAAGAGGGCTCTTCATCCTGGGACGTCCCTTAACACTTGCTCTTCTGTGAAAACCATTTGCTTCCTGGATTTCCTCTTTCTTGGTAGACTTTGTTTTGCTAACAAGGATATGTGAGTGGTAAATTTTCCAAGTTCTTCCAAATTCTGAAAATTTCTTAAACTGTCTTATACTTGATTGACAGTTTACCTATAAATAAAATTTCAGGACCCATATCATTTTCTCAAAGACTGTTGACGGTATTTCTCCCTTGTCTTCAAACATCCAATATTGCTGATGGGAATTCTGATACCATTCTATTTCCTATTCCTTTCTCTAGGACCCAACCTTTTCTTTCTGGAAACTTTTAGTATATTTTCTTTAGCTTTGTTATGTGGAAATTTCATAATGATTTTTATCTTGGTAGTTTCTTTTTCCATTCATTGTATTAATATGCAATGACTTGTCCATCCTGGGAATTTGTCTTCTATTATTTTTGCAACTTTATTCCCCTCCATATTTTGTTCTTTTTTTTCTAGAACTCTTATTTTATCTCATGTTTTTTATTTCATGTGTTTAATCTCTCTAACATTTTATCTCATGTGTTTTAATCTCTTGGTTTTTCATACATCCTTTCTTTTAAATTATTGTGAGAACCCACTCCCATTGGTTACATGGGTTCTTTTCTATTTCCTAGGTGTCTTGGCTGGTTTGAGAAATAAAGGAAAAGAGTACAAGAGAGAGAAATTTAAGCTGGGGGTTTGGGGGAGATATCACGTGTCAGCAGGATCCGTGATGTTTCCTGAGCCGTAAAACCAGCAAGTTTTTATTAGCGGTTTTCAAAAGGGGAGGGAATGCATGAATAGGGTGTGGGTCACAGAGATCACATACTTCACAAGGTAATAAAATATCACAAAGCAAGTGGAGGCAGGGTGATATCATAGGACCACAGGATGGGGCGAAATTAAAATTGCTAATGAAGTGTCAGGCATGCATTGTCATTGATAACATCATATCAGGAAGCAGGGTTTGAGAGCAGACAACCTGTCTGACCAAAATTTATTAGGTGGGAATTTTCCTCCTCCTAATAAGCCTGGGAGTGCTATAGGAGACCGGGGCTTATTTCATCAGTTCGGCTTCGACCATAAAAGATGGCATGCCTTAAGGGGGCCGTCTATAAACCTTCCCTCAGGGTGCATTCTCTTTCTCAGGGATGTGCCTTGCTGAGAAAAAGAATTCAGCAATATTTCTCCTATTTGCTTTTGGAAGAGGAGAAATATGGCTCTGTTCCGTCCGGCTCACCGGTGGCCAGAAGTCTTATTTCTGGTGTTCCCTGAACATTGCTGTTTTCCTGTTCTTTTTCCAAGATGCCCAGATTTCATATTGTTCAAACGCACATGCTCTACAAACAATTTGTGCAGTTGATGCAATCATCACAGGGTCCTGAGGCGACATACATCCTCCTCAGTTTACGAAGAATATGACAGCATTAAGAGATTAAAGTAAAGACAGGCATAGGAAATCACAGGGGTATTGATTAGGGAAGTGATAAGTGTCCATGAAATCTTCACAATTTATGTTCAGAGATTGCACTAAAGATAGGCATAAGAAATTATGAAAGTATTAATTTGGGGAACTAATAAATGTCCATGAAATCTTCACAATTTATGTTCTTCTGCTGTGGCTTCAGCTGGTCCCTCTGTTAAGGGTCCCTGACTTCCCGCAACATTAAATCCTTCTTTTATTGAGATAATTTTACCATTAATTTTAAAAGCTCTTTTAATTTTGACATCTGAACACTAATTAGAGGTTATTTTAAGGTTTCTTTAAGATATTTCCTGGAATTATCTCTTACTCTTCTAACATTAATTCTTCTCTATGTTGTTTTTAGCCTTTCTCTTTAATGTTATAGTTTTTATTTTAATAGTTTAGTGTTCCTTGATTAGCCATATATGGGGGAATAAACAAAAACGAGGCATGAGAATGGATGATTGGGGTGTGTGTTTGTGTATGCATATGTGGGAAGTGTTTTTGAGTGAACAACTGGAGAACCAGCCATTAGGATAGAGAAAATCTACCTGCCAGAATGCGAAAGGCTCTTTGCAGGTCAGCAACACCTGTCTGTTTCAGATTTGTGGGAAAGTGGTCATTCTGCATATGGAAAATAAACTTAAAAAAAAAAAAGACAAATGGTCATCTGTTTTAATTCTATTTCTCACTTCTCTCCTGCCATAGTATCTGCCATCTAACCTAGATCCTCTCATGGGTTCTGCAGAGAAGATCAGCTCCATTCTTGGTTATGGCCCTCCTCCATCTGTGATTTGAGCTATAGCTTCCTCCATTTTGTTTCACTTACCACTCTTTTCCATGTATACACTTAGCAGCTTCTAGAAATTCATTGTGATCTCCCTTCCTTGAGGTTCCTTTTTGCTGTGTGGCTTATGATTCTATTATCTAAATGAATCTCACTATATTATTTCAAATTTGAAACATTTGTAAGAGTACAGGGTTAGGGGCATTATTAAGTCATTAGATTTTAAAGTGCAGAATTGATATTGTCACTTCTGGGTTACAATTTAGCACCCCTTAAGCTATTTTGCAAATTATACAGAGAGCCCCAACTATTACCACACGGTGATTATAGGAGAGGAGTTTTAAATATGTTCTAAAATTTTACCAAATAATTTGATTTTTTCCAATGTATCCTAAAAAAAAGACCATAAATATGAAAAAAAGTTTGATCAACACACTTTTCACTGCAGAGTTCAGTGTTAATGTGAAAGGTTATAAGCAGTTTAAGGGCCAGGTAAGTGATATTCCATCTCTATAGAATATTTTGTAGATATTAAAATGCTTTAGAAAAGTTTAGAATCACTATAGCACAAGTATAAAATTATATTAAAATGCTAATAGTAAGACAGTGGTATTGGAAGTGATTTACTCATTAAAAAGAAACATTCTATATCATATTTTTGTCTTTCATAAAACCACATATTTTATGAACTTCCAAAGGGAAATAAATTTATGAAATAGCAATAACAACAAAAAAAGACTAAGAGAACATACCCACATACCCCCACCCATTCCCACCCACATACACATTCACACTACCAGAACCAAAAGGAACTCATTCTCATTTATTCTGACATCTACTGTTTTCTACCGTCTCATCTACTTTTGTCAACAAAGTTGAAATATTGCCTTGATAATTTTGTCCCTAGTTTCTGCTAGAGTGAGTGCTTACTGAATAGAGAAAGTAAGGAAAATGAGTAAAAGTATTCAGAAAATGCAGCAACTATAATTGAGTATCTCATCTTCTTTTTCATGTTTTTCAAAATGGTAGCATAATACTTTTTAAAAACATCCTATATTAGTTGAAAATCGATCTTAACATTTATCTGTAAAAATATCAAATGAAAATTGAATCACAATCTCTTTTTTTAAACCTTCATGCTTATATTTATTCTTTATGTTATAATACTAAATACCTCAGATGGATTCTTATAAGGAAGACATTTGTGTTAATATAAGAATTCTGGGTTGGGTGCAGTGGCTCACGCCTGTTATTCCAGCACTTTGGGAGGCTGAGGGTGGATCACCTGAGGTCAGGAATTTGAGACCGGCCTGGCCAACATGGTGAAACCCTGTCTCTACTAAAAATACAAAAATTAGCTGGGCATGGTGGTGGACACCTGCAATCAGCTACTCGGTAGTCTGGGGCAGGAGAATCGCCTGAACCTGGGAGGTGGAGGTTGCAATGAGATGAGATCACGACACTGCACTGCAGCTTGGGCAACAGGAGTGAAACTCCATTCCGCCCCCCCCCCCCAAAAAAAAAAAAAAAATTATCCTGGACCTCGTCATGAATCACCTTAGTAATATCATCAAGAATAAATCAAGAAATACATGTCTTTTGTTCTGTGTGTCCAGCTCTGTAAATATTTCAATATTTCTTCCACTTGAATACCATTTTAGTTTTTCTGCCAGACTTGTGGTTTTATCTATGGAATTTTCTGTATATGTATAGCAGAAAGTGTTGCAATTTTTATTTCTCTGGGTAAAAAATTCCTGTGGGTTTTATAAAATAGTTTAGTGTACTGCTTAAGAATTAAGAGGAAAAGACAATTAAAAATGCAGTTACAGCAAAAAGTCAGAGATTTTCAATCCTTCATATTTTCTGATATGTGGCATGGTATTTCAAAAGTCATGTAACTTCACAATAGTATTTGAATCAAGTTTGTATGTGATTGCTTAAAATCTGTAAATTGTTAAGATCAGTTATTGCATAGGCCTACTTTAGATTAGTTTGGAACATATCCCAGGGTATTTAATCAGGGTATAATCCTTCATAGTGCAATTTCTAAAAGATGTGTTTGTGTGCTTTAAATAAATAGCATTTTTTTGTAGACAAAGTTGCATCTTAAACTCTTTCTTAAAAAAAAGTTTGTTAAAAATGTCTCCCTACTGCACTCTTGTATTATCTATAGCTTGAGGCAAATATAATACTTAATACTGACTTCAAAAAATGTATTGTAGAGGTCTGCATTGTTTGGTATTAACTGTGCTGAAATGTATGACAATATTCTATTGTAATCTTATATATTTTTCTTTATAACTCATATGAGCAGTTTATTTTTTATTTGTAAAATTTGAGGTATGATTAATTTTTAGAACTGCAAATAGACTGGGAGGTGATATTTGAATAAAAATAAATATTTTAACATTGTTATGGTTAATTTTAGTTTCAGTTCGGAGGATGGATTGACTACACTTATAGTTAATTTAAAAATACAAATTTAAAAATATTTGTGGTATCAAGGAAATAAGACATAGGAAAAGTTTGGAATTATACAATATTTTAGTGAATGTTAAAAATAGAAAAAAACTAATGAAGCATCACAGACTTAAATGAATACACAGTATTTTAAGAATATTATTTAAAATGCCTATGCTGTTTTGACAAAGTCACTAATGTAACCTTTTGAGTAAACAGGAAGTGAAATTAAATTGTAAAATTCAACTTAATAATAATAAATTGTGTTTCTTTTAATTGATCTGGTAGCAATTCTGCACATATTCAAACTCTGGAACACACCCAAATCTGGCAGTTCATTCTCATTGACCCATTTTTTTGTAACGTTTACAAATGTGAAGCAATCAAAGAAAGATTGTGATAATGATTTCTAGAAAATATTCAGATGTAAAATGAAGAGTATCCTTTACCCTTCTATCAGTATTATTGTGCTCCTTTCTGCTTCTTTATTTGGCTTTATCCAATTTTAGAAACTTTGTAATTGTAAATTTGTGTTTTCTGAATGGTTTTTTTAAAACTGCATATTTATCCTAAGTATACCTTGGTATTTCTGTAGTAAAGAACCTACTTTATTTTATTTCTTATTATTTATTTTGAGATAGAGTGTCGCTCTATCACCCAGGCTGGAGAACAGTGGTGGGATCTCGGCTTACTGCAACCTCTGTCTTCTGGGTTCAAGTGATTCTCCTGCCTAAGCCTCCCGAGTAGCGGGGATTATAGGCGTGCACCACCACACCCGGCTAATTTTTGTATTTTTAGTAGAGACAAGATTTCACCATGTTGGCCTGGCTGGTCTCGAACTCTTGACCTCAGGTGATCTGCTCCCCTCATCCTCCCAAAGTGCTGGGATTGCAGATGTCAGCCACCACACCTGGCTGAAAAGAACCTACTTTAAATGATGAGTAATAAGTTGCTTATTATTAGTCTAAGAAATATTTATTTGATGTAAAATAGTCAAAATTTCATACCAATCTTCATGAATTACATGATTTCACACTTATCATGGTCTTGTCCGCTAAAGAGACAAAAAAAAAAAAAAAAACCTTCCTGCCACACACATGCCCCCTGTCCCCACTCAGGGTTCTGGGCAGAAAAGACTCAGTGTCACTGACTGTTCATGAAGGTCCTGGCCCTGGAGTATTACACCTTTTAATGTTATCCTTGATATGTCCACGTTCAAACAATCAGGACGTCTGAGGGACCATCTCAGTAATAGATTTTGTAACATATACCCTTATTTGGCTAGCACTTAAATTCAAGTTGCTTTCCATAAACCCCTTATTTTGATATAGGCTTATGCAATGAATTGTTCATCTTGTTTGACATCTTGTTAGATGAGAATTCTGTAATACTGGTTATAATGCTTTGTGTCGATGTTATACCTAACTGCTTTTTTGAACCTAGTACACTTCATTTTATGACTGGGAGTCTAAATAAATCAATTAACCTTCATGAATTTTAAATTTTTTATAGCAATTATTTCTCCTCAGTCTTAATTTTTCCTATATTATAATTCATTTGAGTTTTCTTGCCTGGAAAGCAGTTCTTAATTCATCTGCAGTATTTTCCTTTTAAAAAAACGTATTACTTTTTTCCTGTCTTTTTCTTATTTTAGCTTCATCTTATTCTATGGCTATAGTTACAGCTTTTCCTTATTTATCTGAATTTTTTCAGTAGTTCATTTTCTTCATTTGACCTACTAAACAATGCTGCATTTACTATTACTATTTTCTGTTGCTTCTCAATTAACATATCTACGATTTATTCATCCTGATACAATATTTTTGAGTACTTGTTGATTGAGTCAGTATTTGTGAAAAGGAACCCTAGAGTTTGGTAATTAGCTTTTCCTGTGGAGGTAGTTCCTGAAATACAAACAAACACAAAACACCTGAAGTGCCTTTGGAGGAATGCAACTGAGGCAGCGATGTAAAATCACAGCACAAAGAAACAGAGATACTGAGGATATTTGAAAAGATGGCTCATGGGGCTCTTAGCACCTATCTTTGCCCCGTGACAGCTAGTCATTGTTGCCATTATTATTTTTTATTACGATAATTGTCCTCATTATTACATTCATTTTAAAGGTCATCAAATGGAGAACAGATATATAGGTTTAAGTGGTGCTACATCTTATAATTTATCAGCGGATATGTTGCTAAATGATGGTTCCCAAATAGCTCTCCTTGGGAAACATTACATTGGAGTGGTCACATATGAATAAACTCAGAGTCACATTTATTGCTTTAGTAATTATGTGCATGGAAAATTACATTTTATAGCATAAATAAGCTTAAGGTTAGTTTATTGCTAAGAAACTAGAGAAAATATACAGATTGACCTTTTTTGTGGGCCTACTTTTTTATGTTTGTTTCTTCTATATGAATATTTTTAATATTGCCTTTAATTGTGGGTGATTTTTGAAAAGACAGACTTTTTAAAAATACTTGCAAGTACTGAGGCTTATGTATATACATATTGATTCTGTAGTTCCGGATAACATTTTTCTTTTTTCTTTTATTTCCTGGTAACATTTTTCTAATCAGTTAACTACCTTGCTTAGAACATCTTAGCTAACACTCCAGAGTCAATTATAAAAATATAACAGATATATGGTAAAAGGAAACACAGAATCATCAAATTAGAAATGCTGAGAAAAAACTCTATTCTGGCTGCCCAGAGGTTCTCTAGTCTCAGACAAGTCCCTGTCTAGGCATTCATATATTTGACTGTGACTTGTGGGAGGACCATTTTCTCAAGAAATTTGCAAGGATAAATATGAAAATGAATACTGTTCTTTTTTCCTTAAATATATTTTAAGATACTGAAAAATTATTTCCAAGAGGGCATAAAAATTTATATTGTTCTTTCTTCTTCAAATAGGTTATGTGGGTATGCAATTTATGTCGAAAGCAACAAGAAATCTTAACCAAATCTGGGGCATGGTTCTTTGGAAGCGGCCCTCAACAGACAAGTCAGGATGGAACCCTGAGTGATACAGCTACAGGTGCTGGCTCTGAGGTACCAAGAGAAAAGAAAGCACGACTCCAAGAGCGATCGCGGTCTCAGACACCCCTGAGCACAGCAGCTGCCTCCTCCCAGGACACTGCTCCTCCCAGCGCACCACCAGACAGGAGCAAAGGGGCTGAGCCCTCACAGCAAGCCTTGGGGCCTGAACAGAAGCAGGCTTCATCCAGGTCTAGAAGTGAACCTCCTAGAGAGAGGTAATAGTTCTTTCACCCTGTAAGCAAAAGGCAAGATTTTGCTAGGAGAGCAAACCCGTTTTCAAGAATTTAACTTCTATTAATGGAAGGAAAATGTGGAAGTACTAATTCTCAGATCCCACATGGAAAAACAACAGGTCTGAGGGGTTTTGTCTATCTCTAGAATGTACTCCTTAGGAGACCTTTGTTGAAAGCGTTTCTTTCATATCAAGCACAGATGTAAACACGAACTAAGTCACCCAGCTGAGCTACCAACTTCCAACAGTGAACTCAGAACAGCTCTTAGATCATGTTTCATTTATAAACCTAGCCCTTTAATTAAAAGTGTGCTCTGAGAGGATGTGATGGGGGAATCTGACCTATCAGAAAGTATGTGGACACATCAGAGAAGCCTTCTTTAAGGACATTTCTTTTATGCTGAGCTCTAAAGAGTGACTTTGGAATTAACCAGGAGAAGGGTAGGATGGGTGCTCCAGGTATCTTGCACAGGCCCATGGCCTGAAGGAACAAGCCCAAGGTGAGGGCCTCCTAAAGGATAGCTGCTGGCTACAGTGCAAGTAGCAGAGGGAATGTTGGGGAGAAAAGGCTGGTGAGGTAGTGAAGGGACAGGTTACATCTGATAGCTTTTATTGTAGGTGAAAGGGAAACCACTGAATATTTAAACAGAGACTAATATGATCAGATTATTTACTTTGATTGATTGATTCATTCCAAAATGTATTCATGGGCAAACATGAAGCTATGCACTGGGAAAAAGTGTTGACAAGGAAGACAGGCTCACGAGGCTCATGGTTTGGGGGCCAGGACTTTTGTTAGGACTTAGACTGGGCTTGTTGTTTTTATATATGTAACCATTACTTGGAGAAAGGAGGCTCCAAGGAAAGCTTTTGAACCCCTTTTCAAGCAAAGCCCATACAGTAAAAGATCAAGGACCTCAAAGTTAAACAGGTCTGGATTCTAGTCCTGGCTCTTCCACAATAGTCAGTAAAAACTCACTTGCAGGGTTGTGGCAGGTATTAAAAGAGAACATGTGTTCTTCCCAAGCTGGCACATGGTAGACTTTCAGTGAATGTAGCTATTATTCAAGCCAGCAGTCATTGTGTATTTACTACAGATAAACACTGTGCCAGGAACCAGAGGGTATAAAGATGATTAGAACATACATGGTTGCTTTTCTGACAAATCCTAGGGAAGAGACCACACACTATCCTAGGGAAGACAGACACCTAGGCAATTAACCAGGATGCTAATTTGATCAAAGCTAGGCAATACGTATAGTATTTTGAGAGCCCTAGGAAAGAGGAAGTGACTTCTGAATTAAGCTTTATAAGATAATCAGGAGTTGCAGGGGAGCTACACAGCATATAAGACGGCAGTACGAGAGAATGAGTGTACCTAAGCTATTTGGAGAAAGGATAGAAAGGACACCAGAGATATCTCGGGGAAGGTAGAATTAATAGCATTTGGTGACAAATTGTTGTGGGAGAAGAAGAGACAAAAATACTGAAGATGCAGTTTGGAACTGGTTGGAAGATGGTATCTTTAAATAAGAGAGAATTTGGAGCTGTAAAGTTTCTAAAGAGAAAAGAGTTGTTTTTGACATATAGTGAACAACTACAAAAATTTCAAGAACGAGGGCTGAATAGAGACTTTTTGTTCTGACTTTTTAGTTAAAATTTGAAGAAGACTGATAGGGAGGAATACTTTTACTAATGATATAAATTCATAGGAAAGCAATGAGGAATTGGGAGGTACAGGAGCAGGAAGAAAGGTGGCCGGTGTAAAGAGCTGGCCAACTTCAGGGAGAAGCAAGATTGAAAGAGACACTCTGTTTATTTGTTTTAAATTACTGAAGAATTCTTGACCATATTTTGTACACTGTCAAGGAGTTAGAAACAGAAAATTAAAGGTAGAGATGAGAAAAAGTATAATTAGTAGAACAAAGAATCAGAGACACTGGAGAACTCCTTCCATTTGTACGACACTCTACCCTTTCATAAAACATCTTCACAGATGGTGTCTCTCTAATCCTCACATGAACCCTGCAAGGTATTTATCACCATTTCAAGAAAAGTAAATTGATTCAATGTAAACTTCTAACAAGAGCAACTACGCTTCAGTGAGCTGCTAAATGTAGTACAATCATCACACTCTTATGAAAACTGTATTTGGTAATAATTAGTATGTGTTCCCATTAGATCCCTTACATTGTAAAATTCCAACTCCTTTACAGTTCCACCTTCAGATCCAAATCCCTATAACTAATTATTGTAACTGAAATGATTTAAGACTGGAATGAGAAGAAAACATGTTTTTTATGTCTATAAGTTTATAAATTGCTCTCCTTGACGTTTCTTTGTATACCATAGAAAGAAGACCCCAGGGCTTTCCGAGCAGAATGGCAAAGGCGCCCTTAAGAGCGAGCGGAAACGCGTGCCAAAGACCTCAGCGCAGCCGGGGGAGGGGGCCGTCGAAGAACGGGAACGTAAAGAAAGGCGGGAAAGCCGAAGGCTTGAGAAAGGGCGATCACAGGATTACCCAGACACGCCGGAAAAAAGGGATGAGGGCAAAGTGGCGGATGAGGAAAAGCAAAGAAAGGAGGAGGAATATCAGACTAGGTACCGCAGCGACCCGAACCTGGCTCGGTACCCGGTGAAACCGCCGCCTGAGGAGCAGCAGATGCGCATGCACGCCCGGGTGTCCCGCGCGAGGCACGAGCGGCGCCACAGCGACGTGGCGCTCCCGCGCACCGAGGCGGGCGCGGCGCTGCCAGAGGGCAAGGTCGGCAAACGCGCGCCGGCGGCGGCCAGGGCCTCGCCGCCGGACTCACCGCGGGCCTATTCGGCTGAGAGGACTGCGGAGACCAGGGCGCCGGGCGCCAAGCAGCTAACGAACCACAGCCCACCGGCGCCCAGGCATGGGCCGGTTCCCGCAGAAGCCACGGAGCTCAAAACCCAGGAGCCCCTCAGGAAGCAGAGCCGCCTGGACCCCAGCTCGGCGGTCCTCATGCGGAAGGCCAAGCGCGAGAAGGTGGAGACCATGCTGCGGAACGACTCTCTGAGCTCAGACCAGTCCGAGTCGGTGCGGCCGTCCCCGCCCAAGCCGCACCGGTCCAAGAGGGGCGGAAAGAAGCGGCAGATGTCCGTGAGCAGCTCTGAGGAGGAGGGCGTGTCGACGCCCGAGTACACCAGCTGCGAGGACGTGGAACTGGAGAGCGAGAGCGTCAGCGAGAAAGGTAAGGGGGCGGCGCCGGCCATGCGGAGACATCAGCCAAGTGCAGAGGCGCGTGTGCTTGGCGAGGTGCTGGGTTCCGCAGTGAGGCTGGGAATGTTCACAGATAAGATAGCCTTACCGCCAGTCTTATGTTTATTAATTTAATTTGATTGATTTGTGGGATTTTAAAACACAACAAGCTCCAAATTTAGGCTGCAAAAGTTCTTGGTGATTTTGTGTCCTGTCATTCTGGTAAATTTGTTATGCAGTCTAATATTTTTAAGATATTATTTTAGAGTGGATTTATTATTCTGTGAAAAACAATTTGCTAGAAAATGAAAATTATGCCTTATAAAGGAAGTAGATATTTTTAAAAATCACATCAGTTATGTAATACTCCAGTTGCAAAGGTAGGTTTTTTTTTTCAAACTTCAAATTAATCTTTCTCACAATTTGTGAACAGATTACAGCCTATTCTTGAACAACACGGATTTGAACTGCATGAGCCCACTTAGACGTGGATGGTTTTTCAATTAATATACTGGGTTTTTTTTTTTTTTTTTTTTTTTTTGAGAATTGCAGCAATTTAAAAAATTTGTGGACGCACCAGGTAGCCTGGAAATACTTTAAGAAAATAAGAAAAAGTTAGGTATATGAGGAATGCATACAATATATATAGATAATAGTCTGTTTTATCATTTACTACCATAAAATATACATGAATCTATTATAAAAAGTTAAAATTGATAAAATAGCTGCACGAAGTTAACTGTAGTGCTTACTGTATTACTGTAATAATTTCTTAGCCTTTTCCAGTGAGCGTTACTGTTTCGTGCACCACTTTAAAATGCCCTGTGATGCTTATCATCTCCCTGTGAGCAGTTTCTTTCTCCAGTAAATTGCGTGATATCTTGTGGTTCTCACATAGTTTTTGTGACGTTTAGTGTGATACCATTAACCTTGAGTAATACCGTGAGACCCATACAGAGTGTCATTAGTGACACTAGAAGTGCTCCCAAGAAGCAACGTTATGATATTAGGAAAAAGTTGAATTGCTTGATGTGTACCGCAGATTGAGGTCTGCAGCTGCAGTTGCCCACCATTTCAAGATAAATTCATCCAGTGTAAGAAACACGTTGAAAAAGAAATTTGTGACACTGTTGCTGCAGCTACGCCAGCAGGAGCAAAACCCTTGCACTTTTTGTGAAAAACTTTGATCTCGCCTTAAAAATGCAGCTTTTCTGTGGGTGCAGGATTGCTATAAGAAATGTGTATCTATAGACCCTAATATTAAGAAAAAGCAAAGACATTATATGACAAAGCAGAAGGATAGTGAAGGACCTCCCACTAGAGAATGTAATGCCGGAAAAGGATGGCTTGATCATTTAAGGAAGAGGTTTGGCTTTCAAAAAATATCAGAAGTAGAAGCAGCTTCTGTGGACCAGCAGAGATGAGTTCTAGATGCCATTGAGAAAATTATCGAGGAGCAAGTATATGTGCCTGAACAAGGTTTTAATGCAAAGTGCTTTATTCTGGGGAAAAAAAAAAAAAAGTGCCATAAAGGACATTTAGTAGTAAGGAAGAGAAGCAAGCACTAGTATTTGAGGCAGGAAGGGATAGGCTGGCTATACTGTTTTGTGCAAATGCAGTAAGGGCTGCCTCTGTGTATAACGTTGTTAACACCCTGAGTGTTGAAGGGAAAAAATAAACACCAACTGCCAGCCTTTTTGTTGTACAAGAAGGCCTAGACAAGAGTTCTTTTCCTGGACTAGATACATGGATGTTTTGTCCCTGAAGTCAGGAAGTACATTGCTACTAAAGGGACTGTCTTTTAAAGTTATTTTTATATTGAACAATGCCCCTAGCTACCCAGAACCCCATGAGTTCAACACGAAAGGTGTTGAAGTGGTCTACTTGCCTCCAAACACCAAGATTCCAGTTTGGCTTCTGGACCTTAAAGGCTCATTTCACATAATACTGTATGGACAAGATTGTAACGCTATGGAAGAGAACCCCGATAAATAGAATATCATGAAAATCTGGAAGGATTACACCATTGAAGATGCCATCGTTGTTATAGAAAAAAAAAAATGAAAGCCGTCAGACTCAAAACAATTCATTCCTTCTAGAGAAAACTGTATCAGATGTTGTGCATGACTTCATAGGCAAATCAAGGAAATCATGAAAGAGATTGTGGATATGATGAAGAAAAAAGGTATGGAGTGAAAGGTTTCTAAATATAGATTCCAGAGTTAATAGACACCACACCAGAGGGATTAGCAGAAGATAACTTGATAGATGAGTGGTTCTTAACCAATGACAGACAGTGAGGAAGAAGATGTAAAAGAAGCAGTGCTGGAAAACAGGTTGACGTTAGGCAGTCTGGTAGAGGTTCCGGTTATTCAAGACTCCTTTTGACTTCTTTTACCACGTGGATCCTTCTATGATAGAGACGATGACACTAAAGCAAATGGTGGAGAAAATGTCGGTACCATACAGAAACATTTTTAGAGAAACAAAAAAGCAAAAATGTCAGGCAGAAATTACCATGCATTGCCATAAAGTTACACCAGGTGTGCCTGTCTCTTTTGCTTCCCCTCCCATCTCTTCCACTTCTGCCTCTGACATCCGGAGACAGCAAGGCTCTTTCTCCTCCTCCTCCTCAATGTGAAGATGACGAGGATGAAGACCTTTAGGACGAAGATGTTTTTGATGATCCACTTTTACTTAATGACTAGTAAATATATTTTCTCTTCGTTATGATTTCCTTAATAACTTTTCTACCACATACTTTATTGTAAGAATAGAGTATATGATACGTGTAACATACAACATTTGTGTTAATTGACTGTTTAGTCTCAATTAAACGGTCAACAGTAGGCTGTTAGTAGTTAAGATTTTCTGGAGTCAAAAGTTTTACTCAGATTTCTGACTACTTAGGGGTCAAACCCTAACCCCTGTGTTGTTCAAGCATCAACTGTACTTCACAAGTATTATATCAAGCAAGGTGTTATGTATGGTGTTCTGGGTAGTAACTTTGAGGTAAAAAGTTCTTACTCTAAAACTTGTGGGAATATTGTATAATAGTCTGAATTTTCACTGTATAATACTGTAGCCCCATGTAACTATTTAAATTAAATAAAATGACCTTAAAACTCCCCTTTTTCTGAAGATCTAGCCAAAACGCCTGGTGCTCAAGAATGATTATCACAAAAAGTTCTATTAGATAGTGCTTATATAGAAAATGTTGCAATGTAATATTAAAATTATGTGCTTATTTTGAAGATTCTCCTCATTTTGCTTCTGTTCACTCAGATTTAAAGTGGCCACAGTCCTAAATTTAATGGTGCTGGTCATCATCCTTGTAGAAGTGTTGGAGTCTTTTAGTGTTTCTTAATGTTTTTGTATTTAGGGGGACTGTTTGCAGTTTTTGGCTTTCTTTATAATTGCCAAATTGCATAATAAATTATATACAAAATATTATAATTTAAGAATTACTTCGCTTCCTTATTCTATGTCAAAACTGCATGTATATGTGTACCCCTCCATATACATGTATCAATACAATCTTCTACTATATATAGGAACAATTAAGAAAGTTCATTCTGACTGGGTGCCGTGACTCTCGCCTGTAATTCCAGGACTTTGGGAGGCCAAGGTGGGCAGATTGCCTGAGCCCAGGAGTTTGAGACCAGCCTGGGCAACACGGTGAAACCCCATCTCTACTAAAATACAAAAAATTAGGCAGATGTGGTGGTGTGTGCCTGTAGGCTACTTGGGAGGCTGACACAGGATAATTGCTTGAACCCGTGAGGTGGCAGTTGTGGTGAGCCAAGATTGTGCCACTGCACTCCAGCCTGGGTGACAGAGCAAGACTCCATCAAGAGAGAAAGAGAGGAAGAGAGGAAGGGAGGGAGGGAGGGAAAGCTCATTTTGTTATTGTTGCTGCAACCCAATTTAAAATAGTATATTTGGAATGTAATATATGTATATGGGATCGGTCAGCTCACCTTCCAATGACCTCTCTTTATAAGTTGCATATTATTTATGGGCTTGTAAAAAGTCAGATGGCGAGTAGACTCTCTTGACTGCCTTTTGTGCCTTAATATTGTTTTATGAGCACATATTTTTTCCCTGAAGTAATAAAGTAGGTGTTAAATAATAAAAATGTAGATATACTTAATTTGTGTCCAGATTGTCCAGATATCCTTTTTTTTTTTTTTTTTTTTTTTGAGACAGTCTGGCTCTGTCACCAGGCTGGAGTGCAGTGATGTGATCTTGGCTCACTGCAACCTCTGCCTCCCTGCAACCTCCATTTCCCGAGTTCAGGTGATTCTCCTGCCTCTGCCTCCCAAGTATTTGGGACTATAGGTGCGTGCCATCACACCCAGCTAATTTTTGTATTTTTAGTAGAGGCGGGGTTTCACCATGTTGGCTAGGATGATCTCGATCTCCTGACCTCATGATCCGCCCACCTCGGCCTCCCAAAGTGCTGGGATTACAGGTGGGAGCCATTGCGCAGGGCCCAGAAATCTCCTGATGGAGATTGATATATGTATGAGGGTTCTCTAGAGGGACAGAACTATAGGATAGATGTATATATAAAGGGGAGTTTATTAAGAAGTATTGACTCACACGGTCACAAGGTGAGGTCCCACCGTAGGCTGTCTGCAAGCTAAAGAGCAAGGAAGCCAGTCTGAGCCCCAAAGCTGAAGAACTTGGAGTCTGATGTTGGAGGGCAGGAAGCATCTCACACAGATGGAAGACTGAAAGGTTAAGCCAGTCTAGCCTTTTCATGTTCTTCTCCCTGCTTTTATTCTGACCCTGCTAGGAACTGATAAGATTGTTCCTGCCCAGATTGAGTGTGGGTCTGCCTTTACCAGTCCAGTGACTCAAATGTTAATTTCCTTTGGCAACACCCTCACAGACACACCCAGGAACAATACTTTGCATCCTCAATCCAATCAAGTTGACAGTCAGTATTAACCATCACAAGTCCACCGCTTGTCAACTTGAACTCATACACATCTCCTGAAATCATACATAATCTTCAAATAAAGACAATAATAAGGTCATAATTATGCCTAACATAATACAACTATCCTTTGTACAACCAGAAAGTACCAGTCCCCAACCCAAATGCTATTACATGAAGTTAACAACACTTAAATGCTGATATGAAGTCAATAAATCTTGTGTCGCATGATAAAGGAAAAAGGAAATAAGATGAAGATATTTTCTTAGTACAAGTGTATACATGCACAAATATGTTCTTAACAAAATAAGGAAGAAATAGTCATGACAATTACAGTTCTTGTTTCTGCACATGGTCACGTGGCCACAGCTGGAATTGATGACTACCTACTTCTACTACCCATTCTTTATTTCCTTTGCCTTCAGCAAGCACCTCAGCAGTTTGTGTTTTTTTACCTGGTAGAGGCACCCAAACCTTCATTCCTGAAGGGTTTGGGCCGTTTGTAGTCCTGCCTGGATTGTGCTGTTGTAGTTTTCCATTTACCTCAATCACAGGGCATGGTAATACTAAGAGATACCCTAAGAGATCTCCTGTATTTCATGCGTACTCTTCCTTACCTCCGTTGTGGAGTAGTAGACTGATTTCATCTTGATAGTCCAGGTCATTCACCCAAGCCAACACTGCAATTCCCTTCTTGGCCTGTTGACTTAAAGGTAGGAGGACCCCAAAGTGGCCAGGTGGCAATATTAACTTACAGTTTAATGAAATCGTTGTGTCTCCTAGTGACAGGTTCCTTTCTTTGGAACTAAGACCTTTAGACCAGCAGAGCTTAATGTTGTGGGAACAGGAAGCAAAACTTTTGCTAGTGGGTTTCTAGGGATGATGGTAAGTGGTGCCACTTCCACTTCTACCTCTTGATACCTGAACCTGTGAATCCTGGCTATGGGAGAAAGAGTACCATATATTGGATGCTGATTCAGAGCATACACAGCCCTCTGGAGAACTTTTCCCCAGCCCTGCAAAGTATTGTCACCTAGTTGGTGTTGTCATTGTGACTTCAAAAGGCCATTCCACTGTTCTATCAGTCCAGCTGCTTCAGGATGATGGGTAACATGGTAAGACCAGTGAATTTCGTGAGCATGAGCCCACTGCTGCACTTCTTTAGCCGTAAAGTGAGTGCCTTCATCAGAGGCAATGCTGTGTGGAATATCATGACGGTGGATAAGGCATTCCAAAAGTCCATGGATGATAGTCTTGGCAGAAGCGTTGCATGCACGATAGGCAAGCCCATATCTGGAGTAAGTGTCTGTTCCAGTGAGGACAAACCACTGCCCTTTCCATGATGGAAGAAGTCAAGTGTAATCAACCTACCACCAAGTAGCTGGCTGATCACCCCAAAGAATGGTGCCATATTAAGGGCTCAGTGTTGGTCTCTGCTGGTGGCAAATTGGGCACTCAGTAGAGGCCATAGCCAGGTCAGCCTTGTGAGTGGAAGTCCATGTTGCTGAACCCTTGCATAACCTCTATTCCTGCCACCATGGCCACTTTGTTCATGGGCCCATTGGGCGATGGCAGGGGTGGCTGGGGAAAGAGGCTGTGTGTTGTCCACAGAACAAGTCATTCTATCCACTTGATTATTAAAATCCTACTCTGTGGAAGTCACCCATTGGTGAAAACTCATATGGGATACAAATATCTTCAGTTTTTGACCACTCACAGAGGTCCATCCACATACCTCTTCCCCAGATTTCTTTTTCACCATTTTTCCAGTCATGCTTCTTCCAAGTCCCTGACCATCCAGCCAAACCATTGGCCACAGCCTGTGAATCAGTATGTGATCACACATCTGGCCATTACTCCTTCCATGCAGAGTGCACAACCAGGTACACTGGTCAAAGTTTGGCCCATTGGGAAGATTTCCCTTCACTGCTCTCCTTCAGGGATGTCCTAGAAAGGGGGTATAGAGGGACTGGGGGTGCTGGCTCATGCCTGTAATCCTAGCACTTTGCAAGGCTGAGGCAGGCGGATCACCTGAGGTCAAGAATTCAAGACCAGCCTGACCAACATGGAGAAACCCCATCTCTACTAAAAATACAAAATTAACTGTGCATGGTGGTGCATGCCTATAATCCCAGCTACTCAGGAGGCTGAGGCAGGAGAATCATTTGAACCCGGGAGGCAGAGGTTGCTGTGAGCCCAAATCATGCCATTGCACTCCAGCCTTGGCAACAAGAGTAAAACTCTGTTTCAAAAAGTACATAAATAAATAAAAACTAAAAAAGAAAGGGGCTGTAGGGGCTGTAGTGCTGCAGCTGTCCACTTTCAGGTGGTGCCTGCATATGGTGCAGAACCATCTGTGAACCAGGCCCTAGTCTCTTCTTCCTCTGTCAACTGATTGTAGGAAACTCCCAATGAGACCATCAGTGCACACTGTGGGAGAGAAGGCGGGCTGGCAGGAATGGAGATGATGGGCATGGGCATTTGAGCCACTTCCTCATGAAACTTACTGGTGCCTTCAGGACCTGCTTGAGCCCGAACACATATATACCACTTCCATTTGATGATGGAATGCTGCTGTGTACGCCCCAGTTTATGGCTAGATGGGTCAGAAAGTACCCATTTCATGATAGGCAGTTCAGGTTGCATGGTAACTTGACCCATGGTCAAACATTCAGTTTCCACTAAAGCCCAGTAACAGGTCAAGAGCTATCTCTCAAAAGGAGAGTAGTTATCTGCAGAAGATGGCAGGTCTTTTCTCCAAAATCCTGGAAGCTTTTGCTGTGATTCACCTATGGGTGCCTGCCAAAGGCTCCAAAGAGCATCTCTGTCTGCCACTGACACCTCAGGCACCACTGGATCTGCTGGGTTATATGGACCAAGTGGCAGAGCAGCTTGCACAGCAGTCTGGACCTGTTGTAGAGTCTTCTCCTACTCTGGACCCCACTCAAAACTAGCAGCCTTTTGGGTCACTTGATAGATGGGCCAGAGTAACACACGCAAATGTGGAATGTGTTACCTCCAAAATCCAAATAGGCCCACTAGGTGTTATGCTGCTTTCTTTGTTGTGGAAGGGGCCAAATGCAGCAACTTATCCTTTACCTTTCTTAGAGGGAGTATCTCGACAATCACCACACCACTGGATCCCTAGAAATTTTACTGAGGTGGAAGTTCCCTGAATTTTAGTCGAATTTATTTCCTATCCTCTGGCACACAAATGTTTCATCAGTAAGTCCAGTGTGTTTGCTACTTCATGCTCACAGGATCCAATCAGCGTAATGTCATCGATGTAATGGAGCTAAAGGGAAAAGCAATCAAGCTCTCTCAGAACAGGATTATGACACAAGGCCAGAGAGTTGATATACCCCTGAGGTAGAACAGTAAAGGTATATTGCTGACCTTGCCAGCTGAAGGCAAATTGCTTTTGGTGGGCCTTACGGACAAGAATGGAGAAAAAAAGGATTTGCCATATCATTGGCCGCATACCAAGTATCAGGAGATGTGTTAATTTGTTCAAGCGATTAAACCACATGTGGTATAGCAGCTGCAATTGGAGTCGCCACCACTTGGTTAAGCTTATGATAATTCGCTGTCATTCTCCAAGATCCATCTGTCTTCTGCACAGGCCAAACAGGAGAGTTGAACAGGAATGTGGTGGGAATCACTACCCCGGCGTCTTTCAAGTCCTCGATGATGGCACTAATCTCTTCAGTCACTCCAGGGATGTGATATTGATTTTGATTTACTATTTTTCTAGGTAGAGGCAGCTCTAGTGGCTTCCATTTGGCCTTTCCCACCATAGTAGCCCTCACCCTACCAGTCACGGAGCCCATATGGGGGTTCTGCCAGCTGCTAAGTATGTCTATGCCAATTATGCATTCTGGTATTGGGGAAATGGCCACAGGATGTGTCCAGGGACCCACTGGACCCACTGTAAGTTGGACTTGAGCTAAAACTCCAATAATTACCTGACCTCCATGAGCCCCTGCTTAAACTGGAGGACCACAATGACGTGTTGTGTTCCCTGGAATCAGTGTCAGCTCAGAGCCAGTGTCCAGTAGTTCCTGAAATGTCTGATCATTTTTTCCTTCCTCCAGTGCACAGTTACCCTGGTAAAAGGCTGGAGGTCTCCTTGGGGAAGGATGGGAGAAAGAGTAAGAGCATAAATTCGTTGATAATGTGGTGGGGTCCTTTCTCAGGAGGACCCAACTTCCCCTTCATTCAGTGGGTTCTGGGTCTATAAACTGTCTCAGGTCTGGAAGTTGATTGAGGGGCCATGATTCTCTGTTTTAATAATTCAAATTAGTCTTTTGTCCACTCAACCTGGAAGTTTTCTGCTTATACAAATTAAGTAATAATGCATTAGGCATCCTATCAGTTTCACTTCTAGGAACACTGTGATTAATTAGCCAATGCCAGAGATCTACATGAGTCAGACTATTCTAATTGCTGCTTTGCCTCTGCTGTCCATTATGGTAGCTATGCCTACCTTGTCTTTGACGGTTGAGTGCTACCGTTGGCTCCTGCCATCTGAGTATCTAGTTACTCCAATTGCATTCACATTTTGTAGTTGAATGACCACAGTTCCCAGTGTCAGATTTGGCATACAGAGAAGAGCAGTCACAGGGCTCTTCAAAGATACAAGTACTGCCCTCACAAATCTGTTTCTGAAAGTATTGGTCAAGGGTATATTTTCTGGACCCAAACAGAGGTGTTGGGGGATGGGTCCTGAGGAAAATCAACATTGTCTTGCCTGGCAGCTGCCTCAGGGGAGGCAGACCATCACTCCTGCCTCAGGCAACACAGGGTTTATTTCCCCAGACAAAGGTGGAAAGGCTGATGTCAGCATGGGTCAGGAGGGGATGTTGTCACTACTGGGATGGGGAAGCTGTTTCTTCTGGCAAAAAAGACTCATCAGAATTTACAACCTCAGTGCCCTCAGCTTTGTCAGGGTCCTCCCACATGTCCCCATTCCATGTTGCAGGGTCCCATTCTTTTCCAATCAATGCTCTCACTTTAAAAGTAGACACGTGGCAAGGCTGTGTGTATATACGCCTTTTGTTGCAGGTTAGCCACTCACATGATAAGAACTTGTGTCTGATTTTCCACGATTTCATCTCTTTCTGTACAGGAGAAAAGACTCTCACTCAGGGCAATGTGAGAAGATTTGAGGCTTAGCATCTGCTTAGTTTATCATTTTCTTTTATCACTTTGCCCAGTGAACTTAGGAGCAACCATCCAACTTCATTATATTCCTTGGTTCTCCACATATGGTCAAAGGTATTATGTATAGAGTCACTAAGCTCCTTGCCTGTCAAAGCAGTGAATCAGGAGTGCCAAATGCATTTATTTTGCATAACTCTCTAAACAGTTCATGCCAAGGACTATCAGTGTTGTCCATACTATTAGAAGTAGAGTCCTTAGCATTTGAGGGTCTAATCCAAACCCCAAAACCAACAAAATAACTCCATCCTTAATGTTCTGTTCCTCTAATATTCTGTACCATTCCTGGTACCAAATCTGTATTAGTTAGGGTTCTCTAGAGGCACAGAACTAATAGGATAGATGTATATATAAGGGGGAGTTTATTAAGGAGTATTGATTCACACGGTCACAAGGTGAGGTCCTACAATAGGCCATCTGCAAGCTGAAGAGCAAGGAAGCCAGTCCGAGTCCCAAAGCTGAAGAACTTGGAGTCTGATGTTGGAGGACCAGAAGCATCCCACACAGATGGAAGGCTGAAAGGCTAAGCCAATCTAGTCTTTTCATGTTCTTCTAACTGCTTTTATTCTGGCTGTGCTGGCAGCTTATGAGGTTATGCCCATGAAGATTGAAGGTGGTCTGCCTTTCCCAGTCCACGGACTCAAATGTTAATTTCCTTTGGCAGTACCCTCACAGACACACCCAGAATAATGCTTTGCATCCTTCGATCCAATAAAGTTAACACTCAGTATTAACCATCGCAATATATATATTTTCCCATTCCTTAAAGGGCTCTTGACCAGTTTTTTATTGAATATGTGTTATAAATCACAGTGAGCATGCAATCAGACATAATTAAATTCTAAAATTATTTGCAATAACAACAGATGATGAAAGAAACCTGACTAGTGACATGGGTAGTTGGAGGGATGGAGCTTGTCTGATGCGAGGAGCTTATTGCCTCACCACGCTGTTTCCTCTCCTTGGGAATTTATACTTTGGAGACTTTGGTTACCATTTGGGTTTTACACATCTCTGAAGTTAGTGTTAAACTTGTGCATCTGGGAACACGAGGATACCAGATACTCATTTATCTGATAAAGACAACCTGGTTCCTCTTAACATAAATAATCTCATTCTCAAACAATGAGTAGCTGAATAAGACTGAGGACCCTTAATAACAGATGTGACTTTTACCCTTAAATATAGAGATAGTGTTAGGGGACCAAGTGTAGATTGTGAGTAATATGAATAATTGCCTATTAAGTTTGGGTACCTGACAATCATTGGGGAATCAGGAACTCTTATAAAAATAAATTGTGTGAATATAACTTGATTAAAGTGGTCATCCTACTCTAATATTTTAACCAATTTCAACCTTTACAAAATGAAACATTATAAAGAGCAACACCTTTTATCACTGTAGCATAGACATTTTCTTATTTCAAACTTAATTAGAAATGTTGCCACCTGTAATAGTTATTACAAAACTATTGTTTTGTTGCCACCTGTTATTAAATAAAGTTATTAATAACTTTATTAGCAAACCCCACCATTGCCTACTAAGGGTGATTTTGGGAACCAGCCATGATAATCTCCAGCACCCTGTGGCACTGCACAAGTTACTTAACTTCCATAAATCTCCATTTTCTTATTAGCACTATTGAAATAGAAGTATCTACCTCATAAGGTGATTGAGTGGTTTGGATGAGATAATACATCTATAATAGGATGCTAAATTAACATTCTTCATATCTTTATTTTGCCTGTGGTACTAATACCATATATGTTTATTATCATAATGATTGTGAGATAATTATCAATATCTACAATATACAAAGAAACAGGAAAAGAAATAGTTTTATATCTTGTGAGCCCTAATAGAGTGAGAAGGCAAAGGATGATCTGGGAAGAAATTTTTTTTTTTTAGAGTAATTCAAGTTTTATTGATATTTAGTTTAAATGGCTATTGAAAATCTAACACTTTGTAGAAGATGTGTTCTGTAGGAATACACTTAACCAAGGAGGTGAAAGATCTCTGCAAGGAGAACTACAAAACACTGATGAAAGAAATCAATGACACAAACAAATGGAAAAACATTTCATGCTCATGGAGTGGAATAATCAGTGTAGTTAAAATGACCATAAACATCCAAAGCAATCTACAAATTCAGTGCAATTCCTATGAAATTACCAATGTCATTCTTCACAGAATTAGATTTGTTAAAAGAGAATAGTTTGTCATGTTTTGAATTTCAGGTGGGGAAAGATTATCCTAATGGAATAAAATTTAAAAGGACAATTTATCAGTTACACATATGAGTTTAACATTTAACACAGTACCTGGCATGTGGTAACTACTTAATATATGTGTACTATTATTTTCATAGATATTTACTATTATTTGTATTTTATGCTGAGTTGGTTCTTATGTTTGTTAAAAATATGTATTTCACATTTTCTATGTATTTACTGAGGTTAAAAAAAGATAAATATGCTCCCTACTCTCATGGAGTTTATATTCTATTGGGAAAAATAAACAATAAGGAATAATTACACAATAAAATACGAGTTGATAAATGCCTCAAAGGGACATTTCTCTTTGATGTATTGATATAATTTTCCTGTGTATTCTGCTGTCTCACAAAACCAAAAGATAACTTGGTCAAAATGGCATCTGAAACATAACACAGCCTTTATAGTCAATATAATCTTTTAAATGTAGTTTAATTCCTTTGAATACACATATGCATAGCGCACACACACACACACACACACACAGTGATTAACAATGAGCTCTATCTAGTGGGATTATCTAAAAATTGAGGTTAACAGCCAGGTTTTACAAATAATTGCCATTCATACTGCTATTGCCAGGTGAGAAAAATTGGGCATCTCTTGTCTTTTAGCTTATAAAGATTAACTAATATAAATCTCTCTAAATGGAAGAAAAAGAAAGTGAACTAAATCCTGCTTATAAAATAAGTTAAATTTAAATGAAATATGTATTATAATTCATTGAGAGAAGATCTACTGAAGATTCATACCTGTGAGGAATAAAGAGGCCTAAGAATAAGCAAAGAAACAAAGGTGCTGTCTTGATCCAAGGGAAAGCCACTTATACTTAAGGAACTTAATGTATAAATCCTAAGGCAGGGAGTTGGAAGAAGAGCCTGGCATAGGATAACAGGATTTCCTTCCTTCTTTACCTTCCCCTTGCTGACTTTCAGTAAACTGAGAAAGTACAACACTAATCATGCCTTTGAGTTTCTACAGTGCTTTGTGAATGGCTTCAGATGTCAACCTATATAACAAGGGACAGTTGATTGGTTTATAACTGTTACTGCTAGGCAGTGTTTAGCAGTCTTTTGAGGAGCATAAGGTTTCTGGATTAGTCTAAGAAATGATACCTGCAAGAATATCAAACAATGATGAGTAGCTGAATAAGACTGAGGACCCTTAAATAAAAAAAGGCCCTGTGACTTTTACCCCTAAATATAGAGATAGTGTTAGGGGACCAAGTGTAGATTGTGGGTAATATGAATAATTGCCTGTTAAGTTTGGGTACCTGACAATCATTGGGGAATCAGGAACTCTTATAAAAATAATATGATACATCCTTTAAATGTAACTTATGCAATGATTTATATGGTTACTTAGTTCTTTAAATGTACTGGGATTATCCTCTTTGGGCTTCAGCAGTACAATACCTACTGCTCACATAGTGCTTATAATTTTGACTAGAAGTGTATTAGTTCATTCTCATACTGCTATAAAGAACTGCCTAAGACTGGGTAATTTATAAAGAGGTTTAATTGACTCATAGTTCTGCCTAGCTGGGGAGGCCTCAAGAAACTTAAAATCATAATGGAAGGGGAAGAGGCATGTCTTACATGACGGCAAGTGAGAGAGAGCGAGAGTGTGAAGGAGGAACTGTCAGATACTTATAAAACCATCAGATCTTGTGAGAACTCACTATTATGAGAACAGCATGGGGGACACTGCCCCCATGATCCATCACCTCCCACCGGGTCTGTCTGTTGATACATGGGGATCATGGGGATTACAGTTCAAGATGAGATTTGTGGGGGACACAAAGCCTAACCATATCAAGCAGTTATTGGTTTATGTATATTTCCTGGGAGCAAAGAATTCATTTAGTGTTCTTCTCATAGTCCTAGTATTTTTTCTTATAACATTAAGAGGGTTTGCAATTCAAAAATTTGGCTATTATTTATTTATTCTTGTATTAATTTGTTTAATAAATATCTACAAAGAACCTACTGCATTATGAGTGCACTATTCTAGCTAGTCAATTAAAAATGCCATGAATGCAACGACCATGGCTATTTCCTTATCTCTCTCTCTCTCTCTTTCTCTCTCTCTCTCTAACTGTGGACTTTATAGAGAGACAGGATGCTTCAAAACAAAATCAGGCTCTGTGGTAAGAATTTAGCTACACATATTTTAAAAGTTGTAACCTTAAAACAATTACAACTTAACCCATTTCCCGTTTGCCCTAAAAGTACTGTGCTGGCAGCCAGCTGCACTTTTTTTTTTCCTAAAAGGGAAAGGAGCTTTCTTTTCAAATGACTGTCAAATCTCAGCATTTGTTTCTCTTACTCCATGGGAGTCCCATAAAATACTCATAAAAGTGATGAGAAAAGGTGAACTATGGGTAAATGAGATGTTTATAGAAGATGGAGAGGGGAATATAGCCTGCTTTTCCACATAAGAGCTTGCCAAGTAGACATGAGGGTGTGGTGGTGGAGTAGAGAGCTATTTGCCATAAAGCATCTTGTGAAGACTTCAGGCTCAGAGACATCAGATTCAATGGAGCTGAAGTGAGAGGGGGAACTTCAGGTCGGCACGTTCATTCGGTATTTGTTGACACACTCTTTTACATCACTCTTCTTACCATTCCCCCTTCCTCTTTATTGCCTTGCACACAATAAAGGCCCAACATTTAAATCCCGGGTAAATATCAAGAAGCAATTCAGAGAACTGCTTAAGCAAAAATCAGATACTGGGAGTATGTGCCTCTCCATTGTGGAATCCCCATCCATACCATCCTGAAGTTGAGCTTCACACCTCGTTCCTCCTAAAGTGAAAGGTATCCATTCACATACTCTATTCACAAATGTCAGAGATAAACTTAGTATCTACTAAAGCAGCCTAGCTAAAATGATCTACGGGGAAACACTCACCAGCCACACAGGAAAATCCACCAATTGGTTGCCCATTTTAAATATGAATGAACAACAAAACCCAAGAGATAGCAAGAGATAGAAAGAACCAAGATAAACTAAGAACCAAGATAAAGACCAAGATAAACCGAGACACATTGACCCTGGAAATAAGAGATAATTCAAGAGAAGAAGAATGCTTAAAAAACAAACAGAGGCCGGGCGCGGTGGCTCAAGCCTGTAATCCCAGCACTTTGGGAG